>NC_071982.1:7808301-7814221 GCF_026283585.1 Hylaeus volcanicus
CTTCGTGTTAGTAAACAACTAATTTGCCTGCATTACGGTTACTTTATCTCAATTAAAAAATTATTTATATATATATATATTAGATTCACGATTGTCGAAATTTGAAATTCAAAATTGGAAGAAATTAAAAAATCGTAGATCGTACAGCAGGTTAATTAAAGCACGATTAGTTTCAAATTCGCTACATCGTGTTAGTAAAAAACTAATTTGCCTGCATTACGGTTACTTTATCTTAATTAAAAAATTATTTATATATATATATATATTAGATTCACGATTGTCGAAATTTGAAATTCAAAATTGGAAGAAATTAAAAAATCGTAGATCGTACAGCAGGTTACTTGAAGCACGATTAGTTTTAAATTCGCTACATCGTGTTAGTAAACAACTAATTTGCCCGTATTACGGTTACTTTATCTTAATTAAAAAGTAAATTCTAACCGTGGCACAGTACGCGCCGCTATTCCACGTCTGAATTTACGTCTGGAGTTTAATCTGCCTGAAATATGGTCGAAACTTTTAAAGGGAAACGCACGCATAAATTTCCTACGTACGCGTAAACAACAATTGCTCCGAAAATAAATTCCAGAACACCATCCCTACAATCTCCAGCGTTATCTTTTCCGAAACTGAGCTAAACGACAATTTATTCATAAATGTCGTAGCTACTCGATGCCTGGCATCGCGAGGTGTATTTTCATTGTGGTCGAACATAACGCGAGTGTTATTTTTAAACGGTACGAAAAAGGAAGTACTCACCATTGCGACGATTAGATCGAAATGTACACCGATGTACGAAACACGTGCACCGCAGTTAAAACGATTGGCTTTCGAGCTTCATGTCACGTGCGTGAACCGCTGCCGAAGAGCACATTCGATACAACGTTCGCGTACGCTGGTCTCCGGGCAACTGACTGTGCCTCGCGAGGCGTGCTAATAACAACCCGTTGCCTGCGCGTGTCGCGTGCGCGTCGCGCACCGCAGGAGATTCTCCCGTAAGAGTCAGACACGGCTCGCTTCATCCGGTACGGATAACAAAATAATTCCGATCGTTTAAAAACGTAGCAAAATGAACAGCGTAGTTAAATTAACGGTAACGATAGCGGTGACTTGAAAAATGTCACATTCCATTCTTCTGACTCGTTTCATTTAAAACTCTGTGCACCGCAGGAGATTCTCCCGCAAGAGTCAGACACGGCTCGCTTCGTCCGGTACGCATAACAAAGTCCGATAAAAGGCTTCAAAAAAGTAAAAAAATTACGCCAAGTACATGAAAAAGTGGAGGACTCGAGGAGTTGTCATTGAAAAATAGATGATCCCCATAAAAAAGAAAACAAGAAAATAGAAAAAGATGTGAAATCGAAATAAGCTTGGCAGATGATTTGCCTAGATTTCCGCGGCCTGGAAGTCAAATGCTTGGCGTGGCCAAGAATTATTCATTTATCTGGAATTATTTTGTTATCCGTACCGGATGAAGCGATTCCAATCGTTTAAAAACGTAGCAAAATGAACAGCGTAGTTAAATTAACGGTAACGATAGCGGTGACTTGAAAAATGTCACATTCCATTCTTCTGACTCGTTTCATTTAAAAACTCTGCCGCTCGAAAGGCCTCGGACGGTAGGAATAGAAAGACTTTTGGAAAGAGCATTCCTGAATAGGAAGTTGATGATTCACGGTACTTCTAGAAGGTCTTTAAAAAAAAGCTACACCCATTAATTAAAGCGGCCTTATTCCAGACTAAATTGCCTCATCTGTTTTAATTGCGATGCGTCGGTGCTCCCAGTTTTCGGCAATTATCGCGGCGCCTGTGTTTCCTCCTATTATTTCGCAACGGTGTACTCGTACACGATTTGTAAGTAGAGCATGATTAATAACATTCTTAAACCCCGGTACATCGTTGTCTTTTAGGCGACTCCTCGTCGCGACACGGTAACAGTTGCCTATCGCAGGTGGCGGTCATCATTTTTCCTCCTTTCTTTCAAAGTTTCGTCGTCGCTTATAAATTATCGTGTTTCGGTTCAAACTAAGCCGCAAACAAACCTGCACATACGCGATCGAATCCGTCGCGCCTCGAGCATGCTGTACGACGATCTAACGCGCTCGCGTTCGTCGTAAGTAGCGGAGTGCTCATTATTTTTTATTTTTATTTTTTTATTTTTTCTTTCTTCTCCCTGCGCGACAAGGAACGCGTGCCATCGTCAACGCCGCGAAGTCGTCGACTGTCTCGCGAGCAGACGGTGATGCGATCTCGCTGTCCACGACCAGTGGGAACATGAAATCGAAACTCGGTCGTTTTTCCAATAACAGCACCCGTAAATTCGTCCACGTGCCGCAGACTTCCAAACCTGGCCATCCGTACGTCGGGTCGTCGAAATTGATTCCGCACCGCAATGAGCCAGCCGACAGCAGCGCATCATCCATCAGGTTGTTCGCCACCAGCTGTCACCTCTCTAACCTAATCGTCGTGCCGCGACCGGGAACGTTTAACCGCGACGTTGTCGTCCTCTTCTAAATCGTAATCACCGTCGAGATTCTTTGCGGATCCTCGAGTAGAATACCATTCCTGGATTACTCGCCAGCCATTCCTCGATTAATCGACACCCCTCTTTCTCGCACCATGTTTTTGCATTTTGGTAATTTGGGAACTTTTGATGCGATCGGGTAAGGGTTAGATAAAGTATCGCGTTCAATCTCTTCCTCGATAAGGGTAAATTTTAAGATAAATATAGTTGTTGAGTTAAAAGAACTGAAAAATATTTTCACCGAAGCGATTACTTTTTCAGCATATCTGGTTCATCGGTCAGTCGTCATATATTAATGGAGAATGTTTTTTAGTAGTGGAACAATATTATTGAAATACAGTTCGCGAACTGGAGTAAACGGATTTCTTTCAATGTAGATAATAATTTGTTAATTGTACAAGGGTGCTCAACACCGGTTTCGATGATTTTTAGTCGAAAGTGTTTTATGAATATCTAAACAAAAATATATACAGGAAAAGTTGTTTAGAATAATGTATTTGATAACAAATAGCTGATATTTCAAAATCATCGAAATCGGTTTACCACTACCGGTGCTCGAAATTCAATTCTGATTGCACAGAACCGTCCAGAATCGCTTTAATTTCAATTAAAACGAAAAAGACGTGATTTTTATCAATTTTTTGATATTTCAAGCCCCTTAATAGACCCATA
This sequence comes from Hylaeus volcanicus, assembly GCF_026283585.1. Classification (NCBI taxonomy): domain Eukaryota; kingdom Metazoa; phylum Arthropoda; class Insecta; order Hymenoptera; family Colletidae; genus Hylaeus; species Hylaeus volcanicus. The sequence goes on from NC_071982.1 coordinate 7,811,498, forward strand.
GGGTACGAATATTTCTGAGACTGACTGTATGTACGAGCTCATTTTTCTCTGTGAAAATATAGAAAACATCGAATCTGATGGTGCCGTACAGAAAGGTGCGATGTCGAATTCTGTGAACAGGCCAGCCCCCGTGACTCAGAGGAACAAAGTCCCGTTGGCTCAATCGGCGCGCAATGCGACTCATGTTTGTATCGACTGCTTCCTTCCACATCTGTACTCGCCATTAATTTCATAATGATTCTCACAATTTCGTAACGATTCTGTGTACAGGGGGATCCTGCAAACCCAACCGGAGAAGATGCTTCCGGTGTCACGAAATCGCAGATCGGTTCCGCTCGTCGTTCACTCGCGAAACCGTCGGTCAGTCCCACTGGCTACAAGCGGCCAATGTCCGCAGCCGCAGGATCCGCGATGAAGCTCGAGAATCAATACGCGATAAAAAAGAAACGGTACCAGTTGATCAAGAAGGACTTGATGGACAAACAGGTAACTATTCCCCAAGTTCCTTCTTGACGTACTTTTAACCCTTTGCACTCGAGAGGTTACTCTCAGTCACCACTATGCTCCTTTAGGTTACCTTTAGGTTTAATTTCGTTGAAACTGAAAGTGTCAATAAAATGATTGTCGTCGAGGCAAAGGGAAATCTCAAATTAGAGATCTCATTGTCGAAGTCAATCTAAGCTTAGCATTCGTGACAATAGAATGCTAAGAAAGCATCTCGAGTTGCTGATAGATACCAGAAAAGAAGACCTCGAGTGCAAACGGTTAATTTCCCTTGGAGCCACTGAAAGGAACGTTCATCCTACGTTAATCGAACGCTAAAGAGTAGAGTAGAGTAGATCGAACAGTAGAGCAGTGCGTAGAGTAGCCGACTACCACGCTGAGAACTCGGGTTTTCGAATCCCGGCCGGTCCGTCCCGATTTTTCATGGTTGGATCAAGGCTGGCTAAAAACTATAAGGAATGGAAAAGCCTGAGGGGAAAAAATTAGAATAATTCAGTGCAGTAGCAAATAAGGGGAGCGAATAGAGTACCAGTACCTCCTCAAGCTCGCCTTAAAACGCAATACAAAACAAAACAAAAAAATCCTCCGCAGAAAGTAGCTCAAGATCTGTACAACCACATGAGCCAGCTGCGCGAGCAGGTGATCGCCAGCGGTGCGAAGGATCCTGGGAAGCTGGAGGACCTGAAGGTCGAGATCGGAGGGCCCAAGCAGCAGCTGACGATCATCGAGCCAGTCGCGGAGAACGAGCAGCCGGAGAGCTGCGTGGAGAACATGGCCGTCTGCGAGGAGTTCGTCGACAACCTGCATCGTCAGCTGCAGGAGATCCCGAGGAAGTCGCAGAGCTTGTGTAGGGAGCTGCTGAACAAGCAGTCGGAGTTCGTCGCCTTCGTGGACTCTCGATTGAAAGCCAGCGTCGAGGAGAACGAGGAGGGAAACTCGTTGGTACAGGTCGAGGCGCAACTGGAAGTCCACAGGAAGGATTACGAGAGCTTGCAGGTAGGTAATTTATTTACTTCGCGAAGTGTGATACACGCGAAGCCCTGATGCAATCGATCATATCGCAGGCGTGCATGGAAGACATTAAAGAGATGGAAACGAAGACCGTGGAGGAGATACTGAAGAACGTGAGGAACATGGTGGAGGAGTTCGAGGACCAGCGAACGAAGCTGAGGGAGTTGAAGGGCGTGGGAGGGCAAAGGGAGTTGCAGTCGCAGTTGAACGCCACCCTGGAGGAACTGCAGGCCGAGCGAGAGAGGAGCAATCAGAACAAGGAGCGTCTGCGACAAACGGAAGTCCAGTTGCAAAAGGCGCGAGCCAAGATACGAGAGCTGGAGGCGCACGTGGCCAACGACGAGGGAAAGATCCAGATGCTGCAGGCGAACGTGAAGAACCTGGAGAACCAGGTCAGACAGAAGGAACAGTCGGTGGATATGAAAATGAAGGAGATGCAGAGAACGATCAAGAACAGCGAGGCCCTCGTCTTCAAGGTCGAGAAACAGCGGGACAGCTACGAGTCACGGTTGCACTTTCCGTTTTTAATGTTTTTCCTCTTATCTGGAACACTTGTTTCCCCCCTTTTTTGTGACCTGGAATGATTTTAGATTGGTGGAGTTGAAGGAGAAGATGAGCAGCAAAGAAAACGAGACGATGAACAAGATCAAAGAGCTGTCCGAGAAGCTGGACGCGGTTACGGCTGAAGTTGCAGCCGAGAGCGAGAAAAGGTGAGGGTGATTTACGGTTTTTTTGTAGTAAAGGGTTGATCGACTCGAGAGTCCTACTTTTAATAGGCAGGAAGCCGAGGAGGCGCTCAGCGAACTGGAGGAACGGTACAAACAACTGGAAGAGAAGAGCAACCAGTTCTGCGAACTCGCGGAGAGGAATAAAGACTTTACCATCACGGGTAATACGAACGATAAGGAATTTTTCGAAGCAGTTGTGTACGTTAAAGCTTCGAGTGCCAAGGAACGTTAGAGAATGAATTTTGCTCTACGAAAATTACGTCAATATCTAATATATTTGATTTCAAACGCCAAAAAACCCATCCACGGATTGTGCCTGTAAGAGCATAATTGTACGTGAACGGTTATTTCAAAAGGATATGTCTAATACAATTATGAATAAAGAAATAATAACTGAAAAGATTCATTTTAGCAGACAATAAATCATGTTACAGACAAGATTCAAGTTCAAAGTTTTGTGAAAATATTGTCTCTATACGAA
>NC_071982.1:7814231-7827987 GCF_026283585.1 Hylaeus volcanicus
CTGAAAAGATTCATTTTAGCAGACAATAAATCATGTAACAAGCAAGATTCAAGTTCAAAGTTTTGTGAAAATATTGTCTCTATACGAATTTATTTTTTAACAATTATGAATGGAGAAACAATAACTGAAAAGATTCATTTTAACAGAACACTAAATTATATTCGTTTACAAACAAGATTCAAGTTACAGATCTTCCGAAAATATTTTCTTTATACGAATTTATTTTTTGTTAAACCTACAACGTTTCATTAGTATTTTTTTTCAGTTATGAAGGAAGTCTCGTGCTTTTAGTATCGTGTAAAAATTTCGTGAAGCTTAAAATAAAATAGTCTGGCATTTCTCGGGATACGTACGAAAATTTCCTGAGCCACTCGAAGGGTTAAACGAGAGAATAAATTGAAAAGATGTTTGCTTTTCAGAGGGTAGTCATTCGGAGAACGAAGTTCGGTTGTTCAACGAGCTCCAAGCAGCAAGGGCGGAAGTGGAGATGCAGAAGGAGATGTTGGCGCAGCTACAGCAGGAAAAGGAAGAGATCGTGGCGGTGATGCATCAAGCGGCCGTTAGTTTGCACTACTTTCGGGACATGTCTTCGTCTAAGTCCTAAGAACTCGATTCGATACTTTTCGTTCGTTAGATATTATTCTATTCCAGTTTACGATACGCGATTATTTCTGATCATTTGCTTTCCCTTCTTGGGGGCCCAGAGTAACGACGAAGAGGACGACACGAGGGAGAAGCTGGCAACGGAGCTGGTCTTCAAAAACAACGAACTCAAGAACTTGAAGATGCAATACTGCGAACTGAAAAAGGTCGCAAAAAACGCGTAAGTCCATCTGTCTTTAATATAACCCCGTTTCAATACCAATAATTTATCATTACACCAAATGTTTTCAATCGAATACAGCCAAGAAAGAAATGGGACCTTAGAAAAGCAGTTGATAGAGATCCAGACACTCCTTCACTCCCAATCGAGGGAAGGTGGAAAAGCTGGTCTAAGCGCCCACACGATCGAGCTTCAACAACAACTTTCCGATCTCCGTAATCATTTGGCTGGTGTTGTCCAGCAGAAAGAGGAGCTGGAAACCGCGTTGACCCAAAAACAACTGGAGTTGGAGCAGCGCGAGTGCGTGATGCGCGAGCAGAACAAGTTCCTTAAGGCCAGGGACGAGTTGCTCAGCATGATGAAGGGCAAGGTTGATCATGAAAACACCGACTCGTCGAACAACGACGAGAACAACGAGTACACTGAAAAGGTACAAAAAAATACCGCCATCAAAAGATATTCATCTATACTAATATGTATTATAAAGAGATGAAGTTTATTTGTTTGTATGTAGGCGGTAATCTCCGGAACAACTGAACCGATTTTAAACATTCTTCAGCAATAGAAAGCTACGCTATCCTTGAGTGACATAAGCTATGTTTTATTTCGATACAAACACGTTTCCAATTTGCAATCTCAAAAATTTGTAAATCAAGTCGGTAGAAAAACGTTGCTTGGTTACTTTATATTATACGTAATACAAAAATATTGGCGATGACACAGCTAGCTTCACATCTAAACCGCACTAACCATTTTTATGTTAAAAATGAATACGAACTTATAAGGTGCATTTGAATGGTACTTGTTAGGTACGATATGAGAAATTTCACGAAGATAAAATTTGTCCTTTACAGCATGTTCATTTGGTCGCATAGTTTAAGAGATAATGAAGAATGAAAATAATTCACAGAGAAATGAATTACAGATCGTTCACCGCGCGACCGACTTCGCCGGTAACATTCACATTTAAAAATCTATTTCTACATTACACCCAGTTAAATGCGTTCAGTTGTTACGGAGTACCTAACCACATAAACGCGAATAAGAATAGTATACCGCGGTAGTTGGTAAATATTATAATTCGACAACGAAAAGATTGCTGCGAAGACAGAGGCGATCCACGAGCTGTACTCGTCTCTGCAAGCCAAGCAGATGCAGATAATGCGTCTGGAGAAGATGGTGAAGCTGATGGAGGACCAGCAGGACCGTGCCCAAGCTCAACGAACGCGTTTGGAGAACCGCATCGCCCAACTGGAGCTCGCTCTGCAGAGGAACAAAGAACAGCGGTACGAAAGGTTCTCGTCTTCTAAAGTTGACGCGAACAGCGACCAAGATAGATTGTCGCAGGATTATTTTAGCGATTCCGATCAGCCTTCGTTGCAACGGTCTTCCGATTTGCGCTATGTCTCGAACGAGAACCGGTACGGTTCGGGTGGTAGGTCGGACGTCTTGATTAATACCATCGCATCGCGAACTGACAATACCGACAATCAATCCTTGCACGACTACGAGGATTACACTCCGCGACAGACTTCTTCTGACGAGGAGCAACCTTACATTTGCGAGCGTTGTCGACAGGAAGTCGTACCTTTACGAGTAGACGATGGACAGTGGTCGGACAAAGACGATACTTGGCTCGGAGACACCTCTAACTTAGAAGAAACCAAAGGTTCAGTTAGTAGGGAGAATTTTCACGACGACGATTATCGTTACGATCCACCAGCAACCGTTGAAAGTAGGAAGTACGCCACCGTGATGTGCGATCTGCACGAGGAGTCTGATAACATGGACGATAGTAGCAGGGAGTTGTTAAGTTCTTATCAGAGAGAAGACTATTGTCGTCATCGTTATCCCATTCGACCACCGCTGACGAACAGGACCAAATCTCGTTACGACGATTTGTAAAGATACGTTTTATCGTCTACTTTACTAAGAGACTTTCGATACCCTGACATTTACGACGTTTTGCTATAATTCCAAAGCATTTCATTGCCGTGAGAGTAAAGGCTATACATTTTTTCCTCGTAAAATCTTGAATGGCTCGAATCATTGTAGGTTAATACAATAGGTCTGCGTGGTCTAAACGCTACATAATACGATAATTCATTTGTATACCATACGCGATATGGTATAGCAATGAATTGCGAATGTCCTCGTATTTCCACCTGTTAGTGTTATTTCAATTTGGAACAAGTAATCATGTACGTTTACGAATAAATTTGAATGTGTAGTAAAAATGGTCTGATTTAATAGGCTAGGTACTCCCTGCTACGGTTTTCAATGTTGCATCGTTGATATGGAAGTTTCTTACAGAGTGCCTAGCCTTTGAAACAGACCGATTCCTAATTTCTTCATTTCTGATCGCTTGTGTTTTCTATGTTTTAGGGGTAAAGGCTTCAGCATCCTGTAAGGAACTTTCTTAAGGTGGTTCAAACACCATCGATTGCAAGTATCGTTCGTGGTGTTTAAAAATCCATACAAATTAAGTAGCAATTCCGTATCTGAAATTTTGTAAAATTAAAAGTCATTTATGTATTTCGATTTATATATATATATTCGTCTATGCTTACTTATATCTTATACTGTGTTTATAGGTACATTTTATTTCGTAATAAATTTTATTAAATTTAATTGTATATACAATATCGAACATTGTGTTAATCGCTGTCGTTTTCGCTGCTGCCCGAATAAGCTCCTAACAAGGATAGAGCATTGCGGGATGAATTGTTTGTACTTTCAGACGTGATTGTATTCGCACTTTGACTACTTTTCTCTTCCGTAGAATTTGAATTTACTTTTACACCTAAATTTGTTTTTCTTTTAACTATACCTAATAAATTCTTTCTACTCGAAGACGGTCCCGTGCTTTCGGACCATAACGACGCATCGGATGTTTTCACAGACTGACTATCTCCAACCTAGAAACAAAGAGAAATGTTTAATTAATTTTATCAAATACTTCTCTAACAATTACTGGCATTTCATATACGTACCTTTTCTTCATCTGTTCTCAGAACGCTGCTACTTTCCTCTGTCTTTTTGTTTTTCTTAACCATTTTCTTCGGAGGTTCGATACTTTCATTTTCATCTAGTTCCACAATTTCTTCTTCAACAACAGTCGTATTTGCCTGCTTTTTGCCAAATATTGATTTAATATATTCTTCGTCATATTCCTCTTGTTCTTTTTGTGTTCTCTGTTTAGCAGCTACAGTGTCAAATTGTTCTAACATTTGATCATAATCGATGGTTTGCTGTCTGCGATTCAAATCTTTCAACTCTTCCAAAGATTCCAGTAACTCCAATTCCTGTTTCGATTGCAATGTTCTTTTCTCTAGAAGTTTCATAGGATTAGTCGCTTCCTCTTCTTTCTCCTCATCTTCTTCCCTTTGAGCTTGCTCTTCGGCCAATTTAAGGGCCATGAAATTCCTAGTAGCTCCCGCTTCGATCTCATAGTCGGTGTTCTTTGGATCGGTCTTAAAACTTATTTCTTGGAGGCACCGGGTGCACTTTATGTAAAACCTGTAAATTCGTATACCTAAATAATCATCGCCTTCAACATCCTCTTTGCGGGCATTGAATTTCTTTCCTTTGTAAATGTACTCTCCGCAAGTCTTGCATCTCATATTAAAAGGAGCCATCAAACGTACTGTGTATTGCCTATTACGGGCCAATTTCATACGAGGGATTTTCGACGGATCGAAGTCGGGCGGGTAATATTTCTGAAATATAAATATCATGTATTAACCAATGACATAGATAAATAATTCTTGTTACAGTTTTCGTAATACAGAAATTTACTCACGTTTAAAACTTTACGTTCCGACATGTCGCTGGGTTAACTCGATAAAGTTCCCCTCGAAATTATATGCAATTTATTATCTGCTGTAAATACACAACACTGGAGAGATTCGAGCTGGTTAAAAAGTTAGGTTATGTTTGCCGACAAAATGTCAGCTCTACGATTGGAGCTGATTGGAGGGTGACTCCATGCAGTGCTGCCACGGTCAATGTTGAAACGTCTTACAGGCGCGCTTCCATGCACAAAGTTGTCGTGCTGATTTTAAACAATTCTTCTAAGACGCGAAATCGGAAAAGTATCTCGTCTAAGCCGTTAATTCGGCCATTTTGGTGCCGGAGGTACGAGCGATGCAGCGCCGTCAGATCGTCCAGCAGAAAAATGCAGATAAAGTAGGTACGTATCGAAAGGAAATTGAAACCAATGTACCGAAACTGTTCACGGCAAAGATATTTGAAAGTAGAAACTAACTAATTGTTCGATATGTTTAGTGTTGGAGAACGAGATCGGTAATTAGAGTTGGCGTCACTTTCTACCTCTCCTCAAAGAAGCTTCTCGGTTTCGGAAGAAAGCGTGCTGCACCGATAATAAATCGAGCATAAATCGTCTTTATTAGGCTGCTAAACATAATACGTTAATACGAAACGTGTTATAAAGGCAGAATGAAGGGTGATGCAGCGGGATAGCAGAAGTAAGCCGCGATATTCGATTTCGAGGGGTGAACCTGCTCGACGCTTGCTGTTCGGTGAGTGACGATTAGAATATTTCTCTATAATTGATATATGCAATTAATAACTGCGTGATTAGATTCGATATTATTTGATTTGTGTTATGATATGACATTTGTTCCGATGATACGAATTATTTTATACGAAGGATGTATCAGCCTATCTATTTGTACTATTTATTCGCGGGAGATGAGCTTTTTAGCCAACATGGCGTCGTTTCGTTTCAAATGAACGTTGTTTTATCGTGCAAAATGGCCATATCGAGATTCGCAAAATCCATCCAACGTTCGTAATAGTTAGGCTATAAGAGAGAAAGGGAAAGAGGGTCAAATTCGATTTGCTATGGGTCATTCGATAGCTTATAGAACAGAAAACATGATATTTGTCGAATTTTATATCTGGGACTTAGCTTTCCGGGATGGGGAGGGAGGGGGAGGGGGGGTAGAAGAGGTGAAATCGTAAATCACGTTTTTGCAAGATATTACTAGACGAAAAATTTTGTAAAAAATCAGAGACGTATCGGACGGATAGGCGAATCTTACGAAATTTTTACAGATTTTTTAATTAGGGAAGGGGAGTGGGGGGAGAGGTAGAAGAGGTAAAATCGTAAATCACGTTTTTGCAAGGTATTACTAGACGCAAAATTTTGTAAAAAATCAGAGACGTTTCGGACGGATAGGCGAACCTTACGAAATTTTTACAGATTTTTTTTAATTAAAAATTCACGTCGCGAGAAATAGAAAATGCGAGCAAAAGTGAAAATGTCCTGTTAGCACGATTTTAGGTTTTATTTCGAGCGTTTTCAAGGTGGAAGTTCCCTGTAGCGTGAATTTAGTATCCGTAAATATAATGCGAGCATTCGTTGGAACGATGAAAGCGACCGTAGAAGAAGTAGAAGTGCCGCGTTGCTTCGAGGAACTGGATTCAATTCGGCCTCGAGTGCGTTATACACGACTACGTACAAAGGTTATTCAGCTAAGCGCAAGGTCGTGGGTACATGACTCGGGTCAGTCGAGCGCGTAAAACAGGCGAACGGGAATCTTTGAAAAAAAAAAGAAAGAAGAAAAAAAAAAGAAATTTGTAAAGACAGCGCTATCCCACGTCCCCTATCGTGGGACGAGCGAGGTGCGCTTCGGGTTCGGGAATACATCGCTGGTATTTTAATACATTGCCAACCGATCAGTGATCTTTCTTTTTTCTGACTATAAAAATTAGGCTATATTCCAATAGCTGTAAGTCGGCGAAAAATCATTGTAAAAATAAAATGAAAAAAGCGTTTTAAAGCTCGAAGTTTCAACTTCAGCATAATACCACATCGCATAATAGCACATCAAAGTTGAAACTTCAAGCTTTAAAACGCTTTTTTCATTTTATTCGTGCGATGATTTTTCACCGACTTGCAGCTATTGGAATATAGCCTAATTTTTAGGGTTTATAAAGTGTTCCCTATTTTTTTTTTGTACGAGTGTAGAAAGAGAAAGAAAGAATGATATATTACCTATCTTCTTCTACCAGCCGATGCACGAAAATAGTCGTTAGGACCTCTCCCACTTACCGACAGGTCAACTCTCCTCTTCTTTATTGATAATATCTGAATCGATAAGGAATATGCACGGTCGATAAATCGTTCCTCCGTTTTCGCACCTCGCGCTTCGTTGCGTATCGTTGAAATAATTCGTCTCCGAGGAGGTTAACCAAAATTGCTCGTCGGAAATCGCGTTAAGCAGGAGCGATTCTTTCGATTCCGTCGCTTCTTTTAAACCGTACGCGGAATGAAAAGAGAGACACGAAAACAACCTGTAATGTGGCGATGAAAAGTCTCAGGTTGGTTGAAAGAAAGCCGAGCTCAGTGTGTCGTGGCGCGCATAACAATGCCCGGCATACCACGATCTGCGGTTGCGAGGGGATAAAAAGTACGGTGCAAAACACTTCTCAGAAAAATTCGTCCAGAGCTTCGAGTTTCGGCGGCGCGGAGCCTTTTCTTATCGGGAACGGTTCGGTAAAGTACGAACTTGGGGTCGTGCGAACCATCTAACCTTCAATTTAATTTAGTATCCATTAAAAAATGAATACTCGAATTCTTCTTTACACTTGTGTTATTTTTTCTGGTGGTGGAATGCAAATAACAAAATTATGTAGATAGCAGAATATAATTCTCAAGCTAGATATACAGGGTGTCCCAAAAGTCGGGGAGGAGCCGGAAATGGGGGGTAGCTGAGACGATTCTGAACAACAATTTCCTTTGCACAAATGTTGTATGGTGCTTCGTTTTTGAATTATTAACGAAAAACCGTCGACCAATCACAGCGTCTCAGTAGCGCGCGCTCAGCCGCGACTGGCTGGCTCGAGCCAAGGACGGTCGGGCCCGCCTCTCACGGCCGAGCGCGCGCTGTTATTGGTCGGGGTTTTCTCTTAATATCTCCTTAACGAAGTCCCATCCGACATTTTTGCAAAGGAAATTGTTGTTCAGAATCGTCTCAGCTACCCCCCATTTCCGGCTCCTCCCCGACTTTTGGGACACCCTGTACAGGGTGGTCCAAGCAATTGTTTCAACTTATAACTCTGTTATTATTGCATTTACGAAAAAATGCCAAAGGAGAAAGACAAATGGTTCGAAGAGCACTACATCTATAGGCCTTCAAATTTTGTTTAGATGCAGCAGTGCATATGCAATTAACAATTGCATCATTTCTTTAAATAGAAATGCATATTTTTTTTTTTATACAGATCGATTCTTCTGTTCATTCTACGTAAAAAATGATTAGGGTATCATAGCAAAAGAATGATTAGATCTCGAGATATTTTCAAAAAATATCGTTATTGAAGAAGATGCTCGAATGCTTCATGACTAGTAAGGTAAACACAGCTTCGTGAAGTTGCCACCCCCAAATGCAAGTTTTGATAAAAATCAAATTGCATTCGTTTGTCCACGATTTGTCCACGTTTGTCCAACCGTAATTTTCATTCGTCTACCCTTTAGAAAAAAGTTACACCCCACAAACAAGCCATTTGAAGTCAACACACCTATATAGACCTTTTATAGGGTTTTCTTAAAAAATGTGTCTCACCACATTTTGTCCACTAATGTTTTTCGTTTGTCACACGAAACGCACACACAAAAGATGTCATAATTTAAACACTATACTTCAACTTATAGTTTATTCTGTTTTACACATTTTACCTTACGTTAGTTACACCGTATCATCCTGCAATAGACTATCAGAAAAGTAGTAGTCTATCGCAAAAGATAGAATGTTCATTGCTGTAATAAGAAGAAAATTGAAAGTATTTCGATCGAGTGAAAATGTTTGAGTTACAATTTTTTCTTTTTTTTTCCAAAATGGCTTTAAATTAGGGGTCCATGGGGATGTGTAGTTCGAGAAGCATAAACTCGTATGATAGATCGAACGATAAATTCATTTCACGCACCCATTCGTTTGTAAAGTTTCTCGAGAACTTCGTCAAACGTTGTGTTTTATTTGAGGAAATCGTGTATCGTTTCGATGAACATTTCCGCGACTCGAGTTTCCTGAACAGGAATTCTACGTTGTACTTAAAAGGCGGACGATACAATTTCTCAGCGAATGCCGCAACGAATTCCCCGGGATCCTTGCAAGGCATTCGCGTATCCCGTCCTTATGCGAAGGAACCGTCGACTACTGCCAAATTTATAAGGGAACAAAAACAGTCGTCCGCTGGCGCCACCAGACGAGCTCCCCTCCCTTTTCGTTTCTTTCTCCCTTTTCCCGATACCGTGCTATCTCGAACGTCGTTGGTAGTTGATTCTTTTTCTTGTAATAACAAATCGCACCTACAGTGAGTCAAAAAAGTATTGGCACAGTTTTCTTTGAATATCTTTAAACTATAAGGTAATCAATGTTATTAATACTATGTTATTAAGGAAAGCACAATAACTAGTCGCTTTTAGGTCATTTTCATTTTTAATCTTCTTTTTTCGAACATTTAAATCTAAAACATGCCAAAGATTTTCTACCAGTGACTCGCAACAGCTCTTCCATTAACGCAAAGCTTAATTCTTCACGATAAACTTTACAATTCTGTATTTCAAACAACGCAAACCCACGCAAACGGCTTCAAACCGACCCAAACAGGACCTTAACGTCCCTTCGAATGGTGGTCCCTTCATAATTCTCTACATTTGCGAGACATACGATTTCCACGACCTTGCCACCCTAGCGCAAACATTTTCAACATAGAAACACCTTGATTTTACGATCCCCGAAGGATTTTCTCTGTTTTTATTGCCTGTTCTACCCGTCGTCCCAGCCACGTGTACGACGGAGTGGAATTTCCACGGTAGCCAACGGAGGCGATCAAGTATGTAGGTAGATGCGCTCACGACTCGAGCGATACCACTTTTTCCCGCGACTTTTTGCCAGGACACCCGATGTGGATCACCCTTCCGAGCCTTTTCTGATTCCCACGTATATTTATTTCCACGTGGATGGACGACACGTAGCAGTGTTTTCCAGAGTAGGAGGCGCGAACCTTGCGAATCACCATTGATGCGTAGTATGATAGAGAAATAGATGCGAGAAATTCAGTAAAAATAGTTAAAAAATTCTAGGAAAATTATTTCCCAAGTTATCGTTCAAAAACCGGTTTTGGTTCTAACAACATTTGTAAGCAAACTACCCCAGGAAAATTTTTTGAAGCCAAAATAACATCATATTCGAAATCAGCGCCCCGAAAAACCTATAGATACCGAATTTCATGATGATTGGACAATATTATTTTTATTCCCTATGATCCTTGGGGTTCAACAATTCACCAAAATTGTGACTCAAGAATGGCTTGTCAACTTTAAACGTCCATAACTTCTTCAATTCTTAACCGATTTACTTCTCACACACGTCGTTGGAAAGTTCTTTTAAAGGCCAATAAAAGTTATCCAGTGCTAAAAAAACGCTCAGATGGCTTTATCACCCTCAAAATTCGAGTCAAAAGTCACAAACCTCAAAAACACTTACGAATTTTTTTGAGGCCCTTACAATTTTTCGGGACACCGATTTTTTTATGAGTACCTTATTATGAAGGTGAACATTCGGTAAAAATTTCATCGGATTCCCATTTAAGGTTCTGAAGTAAAAAAATAAATAGTTGCAAAAGCTGAAAATTTCAATGTTCCCTTGTCGAATTTCGACCAAAAAATTTTCATTTTTAGATTTCGGCCAAAATATGGGTTTCAATATTTTTCGGTTCGAGAAACACGATTCTGAAGTCGATTTCTCGATAAAAAAAATGTTATCACGTGGTTTACTTATAAATCTCTCTTCGTCCTTGGGTTTGGGGTCTTATTTTCTTGTCTACCTACAATTCGACTTCAGAATTGTGTTTCTTGCCCCAAAAAACGTTGAAAACCATATCTTGGGCGAGATCTAAAAATAAAAATTCTTTGGTAAAAAATCGGTAAGGTTACATGCCCGTATCCTTCTCTTGTTAGTATTATTCGATGAAAGATCGACGTTTACGGAAAACGGTACTTTACTATAAATGTAAAACTTTTACCATCGTATTCTTGACATTTTTCTGATTAAAACGAGACCAAACACGATATAATTCGGATGATATTTACCATGCATATATAGGGTGTCCCAAAAATGTTGGAGATTCTTGGAGGAGGTGGTTCGGGGGGTGATTTGAAACAACTTTTTCCTTAGCGACAATGTTGCCCGAGGCTTCGTTACGGAGATATCAAGAGAAAACCCCGACCAATCAGAGCGCGAGTACGCCGGTGAAGCGCCCGCAGTGGCGTAGGTTGCCGCGCTCTGATTGGTCAGTGTTTTCCGTTAATATCTCCTTAACGAAGCCTCGGACAACATTTTCGCTAAGGAAAAAGTTGTTCCAAATCACCCTCTCCCCCCCGAATTACCATTTTCAAGGACCTCCGACATTTTTGGTATCCTCTGCATAATTCAACATAATGAAAAGCAACCGAACGAGTACTTCGATAATTGACAAAAATATAAACAAACAAATCCAGGAGAACTGTAGTGTCCTAATATCAAAGTAATCGTACGTATCGGTGCAGTTGCATGGAAAACACCGTTTTAAACAAATCTCGAACAGTCCAGTTCATAAAGGACGAGTACAACCGCGCGTTTCGTCTATCAGTATCGCCAAGCAACAGGTCGTCAAACCTAAGCTCGTACATTTGACAGGTGTAAAGTATCTCCTTTTTATTTTCGATCGGCTGGCAACCTGTTCCAGTCCTGCGAAAGCGCATCCCCGTTCGCGGACAGGGCATCTCGATGGAAACGTTCAACCTAGACTAGAAACTGGACTCGACTCGGGGCCCGAAAAAGAATCAAACGGGCACCGAAAGAATCGTTTTGAAAAAATCACCGGCGACCGGTCTGGTTAAACCAGTTGCTAGCCGTTTACTGGCCCCTGCGGATGCTGATTGCAGCGGAAAAATGATCAGCAAAACTTTTCTTTTGGTTATTTGAAGCGCGACGGAACGACTCCGTATAGACGCGTCCTTGGAATCCTGCGAACCACCGGGAGAATTCGTACCATGAATCTCGGTTAATCCCGGTGTGTTTTACTCGACTCGCGTTGAGCTTTCAGCTTTCGCGAATCGTGCTCGTAATATTGATACCGTCGTTCGTCACTCGATGTACACTTGAGATAGACTTCCATTTTTATGATTGGGAAGCATTCTGGGTTTCGTTTTTCAATTTTAAACGTAATCAAACGGAAGCGAGCGAGTATGGATACATTTTGCGTTTGATTAGATTATTCGTTCAGTTAGTGTCCCAATCAGCTCAGTCGCTCATTAGACGCTGAGCTACGTGATTGTATTAGCGTTTGATTACATTGGCCGCTGACTAGGGAAGCTTGCGAAGTGATACGCTCAAATTCTGACGAAACTTTGCGTAAATATTTGTTAGACCTGTGTAAAAAGACAGGTGTAATTCGTGTCCGTTTTTTACTTGGAGAAACAACTTAGATGCTGTTTAATAAATTACTGCTGTCAGGGGACAAGCACAGGGTGATGGTTAAGGATAAATTGACGTGGTTATTTATAGAGACCGAGTTGGATTCGCTAAACACGGCACGACGGAAACGATTGTTTTTCAGGTACGAACGTTAACCGAGCCTCAGGGTGATCAACGTCGATGACAAGCGCGTTCGAGCCGGGTTCGACGACCTGTGCCATAAGAACGCTTTCAAGGTCACTCAAGGTCGCAAACTCGTAACGAAAGCGATCCCGTCGGTACACCTCGTGTTATCATTCCTCGATCGAAGTGCGAATACTTAAATATTCAAAATGAAAACGTGTATTATGAAACACGGTAAAAATCGAGAAATTTGATCAGGGATCGATACTTATTCCTTCCGATCTGTCAGGTTCCATCGAATAGACTCGAACGAACGGTATTGTTCGCGCAAAATAAGTTTCACAGTTGCAAAGAGAAATTATACATTCCTAACAGCAATACGAGACAATTATTCACGAATTTCTGCGTTTGTATACAGTAGACTTCTCGATCTCTGGTTTCCGATCGAAGATCTTCCATCGCTGCCGCGTTATTTTCCTAAATTTCGAGGGTTTTGGCCCACTGTGGGCCGTTCGGAATTCAGCAATGCGGGAGGCGCAATCCTGGCCTCAGACGCCTTGGAATCCTGCAGGCGAGCCTCGAGACTCTCGAGAACGGGCATGAGCCGTCGCGAATGAAAAAGGAAGCGACTTTCTTCGGCCGATCCACGGCGCGTTGTTGAACCTGGCTATCGGGAACCTGGAACGAAAGTTCTCATCGTTCGTTTCGCGGTTTTTTGGCGGGAAACGGGTCGCCGTAAACGGTTGCCGATTAATTGCCGATATAATCTCCTTGTTACGCGTCCGAACCGCCCGCTGAGTTTCGACTGGTTTTTCGTTTCGACGTTTACGGAAATCGGATGCGAATCGCGACCGCGGGGACGGGAGGAATTTCAACAAGTGGGTGTTGATTTAATATCCGAGGGCGCCTCCTCTCACTGGACCTCCGTGAGTTACAGAGGAATCGAGAATTTTAGAGCCGAGTGGCGTACGGAATTTGGCGATAAGAACGAATTTTCTATGCAATGATCTTCGTTATATATTTTCGTACATTAGGTATATTTGGTACATTGGGTACATTGGGTTGTTCAGGAAGCTCGTGATAATTTTTAAAAAATGCCAGTTTATAGAGGATGATAAGACGAAATATTTTTGTCTTTACAGTTTATTCATAGGTCGATTAGTTTCAAAAATAAAAATTAAAAAGTTCGTTGGAAAAATTGAATTTCAGGATGAAGGTCCAAGTTTTCAATTTTTATCTCTGAAACTAAACGTCCTGTGAATAAACTTTAAATACAAAAAAGTTCCGTCTAATCATTCCCTACAAGCTGATATTTTTTTTAAAT
>NC_071982.1:7827997-7841711 GCF_026283585.1 Hylaeus volcanicus
AAAAGTTCCGTCTAATCATTCCCTACAAGCTGATATTTTTTTTAAATTCGATTGTTAGACTGTTACTTCTGTTTTTCTTCAAAACAACAGCAACAAAACCAAACCACTACAAGATCTCAGGCAAAAGCTCCTCTAAATTTTCAATTTTTATCTCTGAAACTAAACGTCCTGTGAATAAACTTTAAATACAAAAAAGTTCTGTCTAATCATTCCCTATAACCCGATATTTTTTTAAAAATTCCCACTGCTACGGCTCTTCGAATTTCCATTAAAAATCGTCCGGGTGATCTCTTCCTGGTTCGCCAAACTCCGGCCGCAGTCCTCCGATCTCCGCTTCTACGATCACAGAAGCAAAAATCCCCATCGTCGAAAATCCCCAAAGCCCAATTTGACTTCTTTCCGGCGGTAATTACGTCCATCCAGGGGCGCAACCCGTAGAAGTAACTCGGTTAAGCGGCAGGCACGTGTAGGCCTCAAAACATTCGCGAAAAAAAAACGGGCTAAGCATTCGGTTTTTGCCGAAAGTGTACGAGGAAATCCGCGGGGCCTGTTCTTGCCGGGCAACATTTCGGAGCAAGGGGGGCAGAAGAACGGTAGGCGGAATTCAATAATCTCTTTACCAGGGTGTCACGTAGGTGCCGCAGTTGCGCGGCAAGTTTTTTCGTTTATCGCGTACGAATCGGGTAGGCCATCCAGGCGGACCGTGGGATCAAACAGGGTTCCCGACGTGACGCGGAGTAACCGAATACACGGGGACTCTGCGAGCCCCCTCTAGGTATTTTCGACCCGTGGAAAGTATTCCTTTTCCGATCCATTTAACGAGCCCCGGCCCAACAGCGCTCGACGAGAGGAGGATAGTCCGAAATCCAAATGGTGCTCGGTACGCGCGAGGATTCGAAAAGTTTGATGTTAAAATTTCATGGACACGGTTCGACCAGGTGAGAATGTATCCGCGAGAGGTGAACACCAATTAAGACGTTACCTGGTCGCCTGAAACTCGATAAGGGAGAAAAGGAATGGCCCCCGCGGCCACTTAGACCAACGGCGCACGGGCCGCGCCCGCGGCTAGGCTGAAAACCACCGAGCCACGAAGAAGGGAACAGCCCAGAGGCAAGAGAGAATTGGCCACTGTGGAATGGCGGCGATTCTCCGGTGTCACACACGCCGCCGCTCTCCTGGAGGCCCGGGTCAGCTCGTGTTTCGGTTTTGGGGCTTTCCGAGAAACGTTTCCAGGACGCGCCGTCCTCCTGCGCATGGTTCTCGCGGCTGGACGGACATTGTCTTCCGTGCGGTACACAATGAACCACCGTCTACACGGTAGGCGATCGAGGATCGACACGGTGGCCTTGGTACACCTTGGATCCTCTTAATAAGAGAGGGAAAGTCTTGGAGAACGCGCCGAGGGATTCCTTCCAGCCGGAGGACCGCTTAAAATTTCGGTGGTGGGCTCGTTTTCTCTTTAAACGAGATCGATTATTATTTACGGATGTCGATCGAGGTTGATCAGGAACAAGGTGACAGGAACAAGTGAGGTGGAAATGAAAAATTCACTGGGAAAAGTAGGTTTAGGACTATATTTTTTCAGTGTACAGTCAATCCTGTAAATAGTACCCTCTATCGAAGAAGTTCGGCTAAATTAAATAATAACTTTGATATTACCAAATGAATTTTTCGTTGGAAACATGTACGGTCAGTGTAAGAAATATTCGCCAATTTAAAATAAAATTAATACAAACAGAAATAAGAACTTTAATTTGCGGAAATTCTCCTCTAAAAATATGTAGAGATGTTGGTTAATTATTTCTTCCCCTAATATTTATTAATAAAATAAATATACGAAGATTTATTTTGAATTGGTTGAATTGGTTGAATTGGTGTACGCATACTTATTACACTGACTGTACACGTATAAAGTTAAGAAACATTTGTTTAAAAACATCAAACCTGTTATACAATTTCGACGAATTTCTTCAATAGAAGTAGAGGGTACGAATATTCATTGGACTGACTGTATGAATCTTTTTCTCAAGAAAGGAATATTGATTAAAATGTTTTTTAGCTGGAACGTACACAAACTCAAAAAAAAAATCGGGAAAAAGGCGTTTTTGGAAAAGAAAATACGGAAATCAGAAAGTTGAAGGCAGTAACTGATTGATTTAAACTACTTAGTGGTTCACACGTTCACTGCCAGACTAATACTCTTGAAAATTTCTACTGTGACTACATTTTGTTTACAGACTATTGGAAACTGTGTAATGAAACATTTATTGTGGTGTTTAGTTTTGTGACTTCATTAAAGCTCAAGTATTTTATTTAAATTCATTTTCTGTGACACTTAACTTTCAGAATTAATTTTCGTAGTTTTTCAGTGAAAATCGCTGTCACCCATATATGGGTGACGTGGCGATCAACGTGTTAATCAATGATCCTTCTTCTTCTTCTTCTTCTTCTTCTTCTTCTTCATGTCCGTCGTTTTGAGCTTGCAACTCTTCTTTTCCGGGCTGCTTGAGCCTAAACCTATTTCCCTCCTTGATCTCATCGTCACCCAAATGGAGATGTGTCCAACCACGCGAGAAATAAAAAATAATTACAATACCGCACGACGGAAACCATTGAGGGATGGAACCACGCCGCGACGATTTGGCGGAGAAATGGGGCGCGGATCATAAGGGAGGCGTTATAAATAAAACATGGGGCAATTGTTTCGCGTGCAGCACCGGATGACACGACGGAGCCCCGTCTGAACCTCTGTTAGATCGTCGGTGAGAGATTTCGCTCGTGAATGGCAGCTATCCCCACAGCACACGTCGCGGTATGCGATGGGATTCGATAAAGACGGGCCCCGCTAATCGAACAAGCGTCATTCTCCGGCTGAAGAATTCTGCTTTTGATTATTCACGCCGCATCGAAGATGATGCCTTTTTTTGCGAACCGCACCGATCGTCGTTCGCGCGTGCACCGGACATGCGCGACTCTCGGCCTCTGTTCCCGTGATTTGCGATTTACCGAGCTAATCCGACCGAGAACCGAACGCTTTTCTTACCGTGACATAGTTTGACAAATTATGCCAATTAACACGCAACTTTTTGTACATATGTGGGAATAGTGTGAAAAAGAGACGTTTAGTGAATTAGAGACGCTTCAGAGGAAGCACGTGGACAACGTTCCCTGTTAAAAGCTCCGGACGGACTGTAGGGATGGCGTGAAAAATCACTAACAATGATTTTTCACCGTGATGACACAATCACGATCGCAGTCGTGATTAAACTTCGATCACGACCGTGATCCGGAAGATTGCGTTTCAGAAGCCGTTCATGTTAATTGTTATCGTTAGTGTCTCGCTGCCTCCCCTTGGGGGAAATTCAAGGAACTACAAATGAGTCCAATTTAAATTGTGTTAAAATTATTAACATATATATAATATATAAAATATATTAACATTGCTTTTAGACCATATTATAATACATATATAATCTAAGAACAACATAATTCGTGAAAAGTGAAAAGAATGTTTTCAACCAATTAGAAGCGATCACGAAGATACACGACTCACTGTGAAAAATCATCGTGATTGAGAATGAACGTGATTGAATCACGAGTGATTCAAAAATACCAGTTCACGCCATCTCTAGCGGACTGGCGATGTAAACGCCCCCACTCCTGCGTCGAACCATTTTTTGGCGCCATTTTCGCACATACACGTGACATGATCGATACAGTTTGATCGATACAGTTTGATCGGTCGCGTAGAATTCTTTGTCGACTCCGTTCGAAACGTTTCCTTCGCGAGTCAAACTTGGGTTTCGAAGGAAAACTAATTCGACGAATATGTACTGAAATCAAACACATGAAATCGAAATTGAGGTGCAAAGGGTTAACTAATATATTAATTCGATCGAAAATTGCAACGTTCGTAAAAGTAGAGTTTTCATCGTCCAGTACGAAGTTGCTGTTGCCATCGTTCAATGTTTCCATGTTTAATTTCTATGTTAAATTTCCTACGAGGTTGTTTTCGAACCGCGCGAACGCGCACGCAGAAGCTTCGATGGAATGTAATTAATTTTTCCGACACGTTTCGAAAAGACGTTGTAACTATTCAAATGTACCATTTATACGAAGCTTCACGTATCGTGACACGGAACGTCATTCTATTTACTTTACGTTCTTCCTCATTGACTTACAAGATGCATTCTTGCAATTGGTATGCATTCTGGCCTCGCTCAACCTGTCTGGCCTCCTGCTATCACTTAGGTACCGATAATCGCCGTTTCTCTGCTTTCGTAAAACAGGGAAAACAATCGTTACCTCGGTATAAAATAATAAAAAATAAAAATTCGTCCTGGACATGCTTACTCATAAACACACAGGTATACAAAATTCCTTTCTTTTTCATTAAAAATTTCTGTTCGTCACAATCCTCCTCATTAGCAATTATAATTACACAAGGGTGAATATCACTCATTACTAGACTGCGGATCTTTATGCAGAATAAAATCTTTGCAAACGAATCTACGTAGATTGAACCTAAATAGAAATTTATTTTATTCTGCAAATTTATGATGTGAACTTTACTTTCGATCTTTTTTATATTCTTGCATGCTGTTGCCAATTTGTAGTTTCTTGCACGTACAAATTTCTTATAAATTCATACAAATCCACGGGCTACTCATTACTATCATTCAGGCCGAATTTATTTGTAAACGTTCAGAGGGACGAGTTTTTCTCGAACGTCTTCGTCGAAAACTACACTATTAGGATTTCTCTTTTTTATTTTCTCCATAATAGATGGATTTCCCCCAGAATAAAAAAATAGCTTAGGTCTGAATGGGTTCGTGAAAAAAAATTCCCTGGTCGATTTTCTCAGCACATTCGTCTCCATTGGCGGAGGCATCCATTGCCCACAATTGAGGACACAAAATTTACTACTACGACAAACTATCATTCAGGGCGAATTTATTTGTAAACGTTCAGAGGGACGAGTTTTCCTCGAAAACTACACAATTAGGATTTCTTTTTTTTATTTTCTCCGTAATAATTTCAGACCAATTTAGTCCGAGAAAAGAATAAATCGGGCTCGAAAGGGTTCGGTGTAAAAAATTCCTTGCTCGATTTTTTCAGCGCGTTCGTCTCCATTGTCGGAGGCATCCGTCGCGCGTTCATCCGATTCCAACGTCTTCTTCTCTCACCTGAGCGTCTGGCACGGTGGAAACCGCCTCGTGTGTGGCACACGTGATTTACATGTGAGCTTGTGGCTCCCAGTGACGGGTCCGTCTACACGAAACGCGCGTGTATACACAGGGACCGGCGTCATCGCGAGCATGGTAGCCTTTGTACGTGGAAGAGGCGTCTGCTGATGCAGGATGTTTTGGCGTGGCTCGCGAAGGAATTGCAGGGAAAAGACAGAAGGGAATGAGGGCCTCCGTGTAGCGATGGGATTGAGACGTATCTTGTCCACGTCGATAAACTCCGGTTTCAACTTCTTCTTCTTCTTTGTCCACCGGACGAATTTTATTTCTTGAAATATATGTTCTTAAAATATTTATTGTTCGTACTTTCACCTTTATCGTGGTGCCATCGAGCCGTACACAAATCGATGAACTCCACTCACATGAAAATTGTAACGTTATTGACGTTATTTTTTGGCTATCCTTTGTTATCAATTTTATATACCGTTAGACGAAAGTTACATCTGTGTTCATGGATTCTACGATATTTGAATTTATATTATAAAGGGAATTTTAAAAAGAACGTACATTATCTCACCGCATTTCTCAATTTCTTTTATGGAGTCAAGGAACATGAAAAAAAATCACTTTTCTTAAGTTTTTTAATTAAAATTTAAACGATTCCGAACAGTTCTGTGCAAACAGAATTGAATTTGGAGCACTGAAAGTGGTAGAAGAAAGTTTGTGAACAAAATAAATCAATCTTTTTTCAATTTCTTTTTTTCTCAAAAAAAAAAAAAAAAAAGAAGTTCGACGACCGTTAGGGGTTGCCTGTGACGGTTGGGCGCAGGAACGTTTCTTGGGACGCACCAGTATTTCTAAATTAAAGTAATTTTTATAATAGCGGGATTCCGTGTCCCGAAGCTGGATTTATTAAGCTTCCCAAAAACCACGTTTCTTGTATGCACGGTTCTTAAAACGGTTAATAAAACCAAGATTCGGTTCTCAGAAGCGAGGCCCAACGAGGCTTCCAGCTTCCAGTAATGAGATACGTTACACCGCAAAATATCTGATACAATATAAACTTTACGTATTCGTCATCTCGCCGTTTATCATGTTTTGCGTATCACAGCCCACGTTGTAGGTATAAACTGGTACCTCGGTGATCACACGGGACCACCCGGGGCCTGTCTCGCACGGCGAAACAAAACGAGAAGGCAGAAACGTTTTCTCCCCCACAATTTCTTAACGAATCTCCTTCAAAACTTTGCGCGCCGCCTAACTCATCTTTGAAATACAATCTCGCATCTCGTCGAACGGATTATCTGATAAACGACGTCGACAGAGGCGATATATATGCGATCGTTGTACGAAAACGTCGTCGTGCTGCTCCGATAGCTGTTTCGGCAATCAACAACGTTGATTCGTCTTTGTTCCTTTATTTTTGCGAGTTAGGCACGCAAATGGTACTCTCCTCCTTCGAGGGAAAATGTCTACGCTGGATTCGAGTAATGTTACGATTTTTAACCGACTTCAAAAAAGGAGGAGGTTACTCGATTCGACACGTATATTTTTCTTACAATTCTAAACAGTCTTGTACAGTCTTATCTCACTTTTTATCTTACCTTATTTTACTATTATATAAGGAGATAGGGCTTGTTTGTATGTATACAAAAATGTGAAAAAGTGCTTAATTTTATTGATAGCAAACTTGAACAGTAGCTTCCTCGCTTTCTCTGGATTGACATAGGCTATGTTATTTTAAGAAAAATGATATTACGTCCGCGTGAAAATACGTAAGAATATGTTGAGCGGTCTGAGCCTATACTCGCTACTCCTTAAGTACCGCTCCCAACCGCTAGGTGGCTGCGCGCGTTCGTGCCTACCCGCAAGAGAACTCTCAGAGTTTGCAAGGTGTATACAATTAGCCTTCAGGGGCTGTAGCTGTGTTTGTAGCTACAGTACGGGCTTAGCAACCCCGAGGTACCCGAGCTAGAGGGTAGATAGATAGATGAGAAGTAAGAGATACTACAAACAGTATTAAAACAATGCAGGATAACTTTGTATAGTAAGTTACGCACTTTAAATAAAAGAACGAACGGTATATACAAGTTCGTTTCGTCCGGTGAATCGTTTAAAAAAAAAAAAGCAACAAAAAATGTTGCATATTCCGAAGTTCTATAATAAAGTTTTATAATAAGATTTTATTATATTATAATAAATCCAAATTGTACGGTATGATACGCGGGCTAGAATTGAATAATACACCATTTCACACAACCATTAGATCGTGGTTCAATTTAAACGCGATTTTGTGAGATTAACTTGTGGCGAAAAAATATATTAACGAATTTGATATTATATTATTATTATATTACCCAGTGCCGGTTTTATCAACATTGGCGCCCTGGGCAAGATTATCGTGGCCTCCATAAGGGGGTGAAATTTTTAAAAAAAGAGACAAGGTAATGAAACGATGAATCTGTAGTTGGATTGTAAACATTGTTAAACTACATAGCCTAGAAATCTAGCGACCTGACAACTCGACGCTCAACAAGTAGAAAATGCATGAAAATGTTAGAATAGTACATCTCGTACCTAAAAATTGATAAACGAAGAAAGATCCGTGTCCATCGCGAATTAGCGAGCAACCCGTACAAGCAGATGCGATATTCCGTGGCTCCGCGGATCATCGAGCGGAATCCGATGAAAAATTTCATCGTCGTAAATCACCCCCGTCGTAGCTTTATTGCTTCCTGTTTCCCCAAACAAGAAAAAAGGAAACGCGAATTCTGCGACGGAAGAAATATGACGAGGCACAGGGGTATTTCAAAAGTGCGGTCAAGAAACTCCTCCGTCGCTTCTTGTTTTCTTTTTCCTCGTCGGTACGTCGGTGAATAGCCTTCAGGAAGTCGCCTGCAATCATTGACGTGCCAGGGTGTCCTGCACGTAGGTCGTGATGTGCAGTCCCGATGAACAATCTTGTTGTTCGCGGATACATACATGCAAATGTCGCTTTGCCCGCTGGATTCCACGCCGTTCGAAGCGAAAACTCCGCTCGGACGGCACTGAAAAACCATTTTTCATTCCATTCATTTCTGTCACGGTGTTCGAGCCGAGTCATTCCTAAACGATCAAGTCGTTCCGATGGAAATACGCCTCGCGTGTGATTGGTAGTGATTTACTGGTATTAAGGCGCCTTGAAAAAATCAAACGCGTTTTATCGACAGGAACAGAAATTATTTATAACTATTCCGCGGCTCCATTCATTTGCTTCGATAATGACGAGTGATTCGCCAGTCTTGCTTCCGAGCATGAGATCGAGGATGTATTGCGAAATTGGCGGAGGTATTAATAACAGAATTTTTGTGCCGCGTCGTTGATTACAATGTTTGGTTCTTCGTAGGGTGGAAGAGACAGGGGTTTTATGTGAGACTTGGAGAGAGATAATTTGGAATGATCGCTGGCAATATTATTATATAATTTTTTGAGGGGTTAGGTGTAGCCAGGATTTTCAAGAAATCAATTTTTTTGCATTTTCTTAATGCTAAATTTACCACGACCGGTCAAATGATCGTTTTCAACATTTTCGTATACAGTCCTTGTATGTTGTATATGAAGTGGGTGTGCTAGACTACAGGGTGTCCTAGAATTAGTGTAAGAAGTAGTCAGGGAGGTAGCTGAGACGATTCTGAACGACAATTCCCTTTGCAAAAATGTCAGACGATGCTTCGTTTTTGAATTATTAAGGAAAAACCGCCGACCAATCACGGCGCGCGCTCGGCCGCGAGAGGCTGGTCCAACCGTCCTTGGCTCGAGCCAGCCCGTCGCGGCCGAGCGCGCGCGACTCGAGCACTGTGATTGGTCCGCGGTTTTTCGTTAATAATTCGAAAACCAAGCACGATCCGACATTTTTGAAAAGGGAATTGTTGTTCAGAATCGTCTCAGCTATTCGTTACTACCTGTTCTTACAGTAATTCTGAGACACACTGATAACGTAACTTATAGAGCATATATTTAGAATGGTACTTTGAGCTTATACAATGAATCTTTAGACATAGAAGAACATATTCATGTCAAAAATGAAAATTTTATACTATTTTAGTACGTTATAACGCGGGAACAATTCATTTGGTAATCCGCGACGTTAAATAATATTTATCTTACTTTGTAACTAGCTTGCGTGTTCGAGTTAATGAAACCTACTCGATTCGTTCTACTCGGAATCCAGCACGGTTTTTGGCCGTAGAGCGGAACAGTCGTTAACGAGATAAGCTAAGGACAGAGAAATCATTAGGCCAGGAAACGCAGGCCACCCTGTTTCGTTCTGGTCATTCACTCGATCAACCGCTGATCGACGATTTATTATATCCAGAGGCGGGCGCAGACGCGATTCGATAATTTAATCTCTCGCCGCTTAACGAGCAACGATAAGACGTAAATCGTTTTTCTTTTCTTCGCTCGACCATGTATACCGTTTCATCGAACGGAAGCATGACTCCTCCCGTCCGTTCCGCGAAAATCTTCACCTGTGGATAGTTCAATTAAAGCCCAGCCAGAGTTCTTTTACGACCACTACGAACCTCGGACACGACGTACAAAGGATTCAAGCGTGAACATCTTAATTGGCGAGTGCTGAATAACCTTCTGATTTTACACGTGGATCATGAAAAATTCATACTGCTCTCGAAGGGATTGCGAAGGCGAAAATTACAGACCGTACTTTTAATCGGTGCCCGTTGCACTCGGGCTCGAATTTATTCCTCGACGCGAAGAAAAATATTTTTCACGTGTCCCTCGATACAAATATTTTTCATTCGCGTGAAATCGTTTCCGTTTGATGTTCGAGTCGTTTCGAATAACTTCCTATAACTAATTATAATAAGCGATAAATATAAGAGTATTATGCACCCTTAGTCCAGTGGCCGTGCATATACTGTCTAATGCATCTACTGTCTGTAAGAAAATACTGTCTGAGTAGGTTTGGGGTAGTTTTTCGCGGGGATAGGAATATTAAATACTGATAAATATAATCCCCAACTCGTCATGGGGAATGCGATAAAATTGCTAATGTATTTGCTGTCTAAACGCAGGTACTGTCTGAGTAGGTTTAGACCTAATATTTTGTTGGACACTATCACGCGAAGGTTGCGATATACAATATTTTAGAATTTACAACTATAAATTTAATTCATGGTTAATTTTAAGTCACATGGTAGGGAATGCGATGAAATTATTAAAGCATATACTGTCTACACAAAAATACTGTCTGAGTAGGTTTGAGGTAACTGTTGGTGGGGATCCGAATATTGAATACTGTTAAATATAACCCCCACCTCGTCATGGGGAATGCGATAAAATTGCTAATGTATTTGCTGTCTAAACGCAGGTACTGTCTGAGTAGGTTTAGACCTAATATTTTGTTGGACACTATCACGCGAAAGGTTGCGAATATACAATATTTTAGAATTTACAACTATACATTTAATTCATGGTTAATTTTAAATCACATGGTAGGGAATGCGATGAAATTATTTAAGCATATACTGTCTACACGAAAATACTGTCTGAGTAGGTTTGAGGTAGTTGTTGGTGGGGATAGGAATATTGAATACTGTTAAATCTAATCCTCAACTCGTAATGTGGAATGTGACCAAATTGTTAATTCATACAGGGTGTTTACGTATAAGTTCGGTCATACGCAGACACTTTGATATTTTCTTTGCATCGCCCTATTCTCGAGTATTTTCACTTTTAATATTTTTTATGCGTTTGCAACTTGACACTCTTTAAACGGTCATAACTCCACCAAATTACAGTGGAAACTTAAAAGTAAGTATAGCATTCAAAAGAGCGTTAAATTTCCCATCTGTCTGATGCAAAACGAAAATTTATTACGTAGATTTAACAAGTGAAAAATTAGGTCAAACTTTGCATTGTGAACATTTTTAATAATTTGACTTTCTCTGTATTCGTTTTTCGGTTTCAAAGACATAGTTGTTTGTATGTCCGAACTTATACGTAGACAACCTGTATGCTATCTTCAAGGATATACTTAATAATACTTAATAAATCCGTATTTATCCATTCTACAACGTTTATTTGAATTTATATTTCAAAGTGACTTTTAAAAAAACAATCTACATTATTTCATCGGATTTCTCAACTTTTTGTCTCGCGGAGTTAATCGATTTGTGCAATGAAGGGGTGATATGTATCATAATGCGAGGAACCTGTTAAAATGCAGCGTGCACGACGTCAACGCACGGGAGCGGTTGAATCGATAGACGAGCGGTGGGTTGACGACAAAGACGCCGGTGTAGACTCCGCACTGAAGAGGGCCAGAATCTTCGCTGGATACGTTACCCTGCCTCCCCCTGCGTGTGCGAAAAAATAATTTCAAACAAGCTGAAACCGACGGCGACAGCCTGAAAGACGTTACGGCGTCGCACAAGGGTGATCCCTTAGCATGACAATAAGACATCTGCTTGGCACGAGCTTGCGAAGGGTGCAAGTCCCAGCCTGACCAGCCACCCTTAACGAAATCGGCCCTGCTTCGATAATCTTCGACGACGTAATAGAGCGGAGGAAACGCGAGGGTACAGTCCTCGACACCTGGCTGATCCTAAGTTCCATCCACGTTGCGATTAAACGTCGTTGCGAAGACGACGCTGGCTAGGGGAGTTGGGAACTTTAAACAAATTATGCGAGGTAAATATTGGCAACATCCACAACTAAGATCCAAGACTCTGAAGATACATTGCAGCTTCCAACTGGAACATGGAATATTTACAAACATTCGTAGGAGAATCAATTTTTGTTTTGGGGACTATTAAAACTTGCAGAATGTAACGTTTGTAATTGCATTTATTTTGATAACACGCTATCGAAATTCGTGAATGTTAACCAGATTTATTTTCTTGAATTTAAAGTTACGTTATTTATGTTATATAGTAAAGAAGATCGGTCACCCATCTTTTTACTGCAACCCGTCTCAACGATTCTAGAGCGTCGGCTTGGATCACTAAAAGTATCGGTAACTTATGGTTTTGTTGAGGGATGAAAACTACGTGGGACTAATCGACGCTGTAGGAAAATAGGCTATTATTATCTATTATTATCCGTACACTGTATTAAACGCGATCAGGATTTTGTTTCCATTGGATTTTCCAGCGCTAAAGGGGTGTTCGGATTTCATTTTCGCAAGGACGATCATTATCGAGCCTCTCCGAACAATGAAAGCTACGTCTCGGAGAACGGGCAGCAAAAAGCAGACTCCTCAGGTCGGGTGTAGCCACTAGCCATATGGCACGAATTTGATTAATTGCACGCGCACTGCGTGGAACTTCACCTTCATTTGCAACGATATAGACCGATGAAACGGTACAGCCTCGCGCCTTTCCAGGGGGATAAGCAACGTTAAAAATTCAAGCGTAAAAGAACGCATAGGTTCCCGAGTTATTTCACATTCTATTCACATGATAGACCCAGAATAAGAAACTCGCTTCGAGCTGTAAACGCGTAAGGAAACTGGAACCAAACGCATAAAATATAAAAGGATCCTCGCGGCAGCGTTGAATTTAAAATCCGAGCCTACGACGAAATAAAGGAGTTAGAAGCAACGAGGAGCCCCGAGTTATTTACATTTTCCAGAATCTTCAAAGGACTTGTCGGGGACGGGACGAATTTCGTGTTCCAGTCAGGAACGAACGGGGATTAGAAATTGAAAGTGAATTTTCGTGGAACAATCGAATAATGAATTTGAATTTGAAATAAGGAACTTCGGTTCCTGGAAGGAAGAACAAGGAAGTCAGAGCGTATTAAATATTCTAAAATATTCCATGTTCCAGATTCCTTAGAGCAAGGAACTAAAACCGAGGAATGTGAAACAAGTTCCTCGAATAAGGGACCTGGTTTGAAAACTCGAAACGAGTGCCTCGAGGCACGGGGATCCGAACTGACCACTCCATTACAAAATGTTGCCGAATTTAATCGCACTTTCTCAACGGCATAGGAATTCGTTATTTCAGGTACTTTTCGTTGCGTCGTTTGTCGAATGAAATTCTGGAGAATTAACGATCGTGTATTCGGAGAAGCCGAACGATCGATGTCTGTCTAAAGACGGCCACTGGACTGAGGCTGCATAATACTCTTATCTTTATCGCTTATTATAATTAGTTATAGGAAACTATACGTAAAATCGTTCGGCTGTTCGGAAGGAATTCGAAACGGCTCGAACATCCAACGGAAACGATTTCGCGCGAATGAAAAATATTTTTATCGAGGGACAGTATGTACATTAACGGTATTTAATGTTGCCGACCCCACCAAAAACTATCTCGAACCTATTCAGACAGTATTTTCGTGTAGACAGTATATGCATTCACAAGTTTATCATATGGCATGTGTTGACTACACAGAAATACTGTCTCAGTAGGTTTGAGGTAGTTTTTGGTGGGGTCGGCAATATTGAACACTGTTAAATGTAATCCCCAACTGCGTTAAAATTGTTTATGCATATGCTGTCTACATAGAAATACTGTCTGAGA
>NC_071982.1:7841721-7856976 GCF_026283585.1 Hylaeus volcanicus
GAATACTGTTAAATATAACCCCCAACTCGTAATGGGGAATGCGATAAGATTGTTTATGCATATACTGTCTGCAAGGAAATACTGTCTGAGTAGGTTTGGGGTAGTTTTTCGCGGGGCCGGCAATATTGAAGATCATTAATGTACATACTGTTTGAGTAGTTTTGGTATAGTAGATTGAAATAAGCGTTTACATACAACGTCTTTTTTGGTATTTGAAATAAATTTGGAGTGCACAAATAAATCTATGTGCACTCCACATATTGATTCTATATTGATGTTTTAAGAAATTACAGCACTTACGGCTCCGATATATCGCTCTTTGGCACTCAAAGGGCTATTTACAAAGTAGCAGTATCAGTCTTCGAGAAAGACTACGTGAATCGCAAGCCTAGCAAACCGTGTGCGATTCGCAGCGTTCGATCGAATACGTTCAAGCCTCGTTTCATTTCAAGGCACGTCTTAAATCAACCGTCGCCTTTGGCTTCTCTAAGTTGCTCTCGTCCGGAACCGCAAATTTTCGGCCCCCAACGGGCGACAATGGTCTCGTGCCTTTTGCTTTTGATTTCACTCCCCCTCTTCCTTGTGTCCTGCAGTCGCCCCGCAGGTCTTCGAACTCGAAATATACTTTCTTGGCTCCTCGACAGAGACGATCACGAATAAAAATCCGCAGCTGCCTTCGGTCTTTGTGTTTCACGGCACGGGCCTAGATGCTAGACTTTTGTTATTACCTCGGCTTTGTCGTGGCTCGGCCACCGTCGCACGAGTGACTTTGGATCGATAAAGGATCAACGGGCGTCGCGAACGGTACAAAACGCGATACCCAACGTCCGATTTATTTTCGAGACTATTTCGACCATTTTTAATCCTCCCTTACCAAAGAATTCTAATCTTAGTAATCTCGGTGTTTAAAATGATAACTGATTCTACTCGAATCGTTTCTATTCACAGCGTACTATTTCTTGCGAGAAAAGTAATGAATTGGACTTGGAAAACATTTGTATAATTCACAGCTCTAATTTTATAGATAGTGGTAACGAAGCAGGTCTTCGTACTTGACCCTAATTTCCCTCGTTAGTAGTTTCCTTTCTTTTGCCCCAGGGCAACCAACCGAGTAATAGACTGTTACTTTCCACTTACTATGATTGAAGCTTCCTCAGCACCGACCACGAGGTGTCGTTAAATTTT
Source organism: Hylaeus volcanicus (assembly GCF_026283585.1). Classification (NCBI taxonomy): domain Eukaryota; kingdom Metazoa; phylum Arthropoda; class Insecta; order Hymenoptera; family Colletidae; genus Hylaeus; species Hylaeus volcanicus. The sequence continues at coordinate 7,842,907 of NC_071982.1, forward strand.
AAGGATCATTTCACTTTCTTATTGAATCGATCCAGGAAGGAAGTAAACAAATCGAGCCAAGTATTTTTGAATCTACTTTAATTTGAGATGTTTGCGTACTAACACTGCCATCGGACGTTTAACTCTTGTAAGGCACGCAATTATAAAAATAAAATAAAAAAAATAAAAAAATAAAATTGAAGCTGCACAGGAGAACAGTGTCAACGACTTGCTAAATTAAAAAATTGTTCAACATTTTTGAGAATTTCAATTTAACGGCTAAATGCGCAATTGACTAAATCAACAAATCGGTGCACGAATACTAGAAATAGACGATTAGAATAAATGTTCACGCTACATCCATGTGACTTGAAGTAACCATTAAGTTTTAGTTGTACATTAAAAAATATTGGTATTCGCAGCCTTTGGCGTGATAGTGTCTAACAAAATACTAGGTCTAAACCTTCTCAGACAGTACTTCTGTGTACACAGTATGTATGTCCCACCTCACCAAAAGGATATGCTCGGTACGATAATTACGAATAAAGAAAAAAAAAATAACGAAAAAGATTCACTTCAGCAGAACACTAAATTATATTAATTTCCGAACAAAATTCAAGTTCAAGTTATTATGAAAATATCCTCTTTATATAAATTTATTTTCTGTTAAACCTATAACACTTTATATTTTACTTTTTCAGTAATAAAGGGAGTCCAAGTTTTTCTGTAAAAATATCATGAATCTTAAAATTGGCCAAAGTATACATTTTTCTTTAGAATTATGCATCTTCGCTTGCAAAATTTTCTTCGGCGTTCGAAGGGCTAATAACTTTAACAGCGATCGCACCTGCGCCAAGGATCTCGAAACAGTCAGGTACGAATAAAAGCAGCAGCCTGTTGCAAAATACGTTCGAACCCCTGCCTCGGTGCGCATGGAGTCCACGTCATGGAGTCTACATATACCATGAAGTCCATGGCATGGACTCTCAGGGAGTGGAGTCGGTAGCTACGGCAGCAATTCCAACGTATCGAGGTCCCCAGACGTCGTCAGACGGTACTTTGCCCTCTCCCCCTACCAGAAACCGTTCACGGGGGATACCCTACCGTTTTCCTTTCATTTCGCTTCTTCTCCTTCACCCCGAAATAGTATTACGTTAGACGATAGACGGTAGTCGATCGCCAGGTGTCCAAGTACCCTGGGCTACCCTCTGAAACGCAGGTGTGCCGGCACGCGTTCCCTCTCCCTCTTCGTTCGTCCAACGCCGGCCCGATCTGCTCGTCTCTCTCACCTGGCAGATCGCAAGAAACGCGGCTGCGAGTCGTTCCTTAAACGGTGCGACGCACTTACGTCAGTGGGTTCGATCACCCGTTGTAAATTCACCTCGGGATGAACTTTGAGGTGTCGTCGAAGGGCAGACTTCGAGCATTCGAGCATAAGGTACAATGATCAAAATGGAAATGATCCCGAAGCATTGCTTTCTAGATCCGAGCTGGCTAAACTAAGAAGCGAGTAGAATCTTATTTAAAAAAATATTTGATTTGAATAATGAGTGTCAGTTAACAATTGGCTGATACCTCTCAAGTCGCTATTGTCTTCAGCATATCGAGTCGATGTAAACGGTGCACGTAACGCGATGTCGATCTTCATGCAACGGTGGTCAGCCTCGGATTACTTCGAAATAAAATTAACGACCGGATGTAGATCACGTTATACGCGAAACCGCGCAACATTCATTTGTACAAAATAAACGCTGGAGTCGCGACGTTGAAACGACGGTTGTCGGCTTCTCGAGCCTCGAAGTTCGAGGCGATGCAGCCCTTCGATGGTTGGATATGCTATTAACAGTTGTTCCTTGTGGAAAGAGGAGGCTGAGACTTTCACTGTAATCGACTCTTATAATTTTGAGAAGAATCCGAGTATCAATTGAGCCGTTCATTACACGGATCGATTAAAATTAGAAGATCAGAAGCCTGATTTTCTAAATTATATTTGAAAAAATATCTATGTATTTATTGCGGTAGACTGATCAAATATAATACAAATAATCAGAATGCATAGTAAGAATATTATGCATTCTTAAGATATATACAGACAAATATTAAAAACAAACCGATTGCAAGTGTATAATTCGATTTAGAAGTCCGGTATCAAAGTTGAAACTTGGGGCATTTAAGGGTTAACACCATAAAACGAATGGTCGAGAAATGCGACGAAATATAAATAGTTATGACTATAGCAAATGCTTTGACACTTAAATTTAAGATTTTTCAAAAGCTTCATGAAACGAACAGTCGAGAAATGCGACGAAATATAAATACTCATGACTATACCAAATGCTTTGACATTTAAATTTAAGATTTTTCAAAAGCTCCATGAAACGAACAGTCGAGAAATACGACGAAATATAACTAGTTATGACTATACCAAATGCTTTGACACTTACATCTGAAATTTTCAAAAGCTCCATGAAACGAACAGTCGGGAGATGCGACGAAATATAAATTCTCATGACTATACCAAATGCTTTGACACTTAAATTTAAGATTTGTCAAAAGCTCCATGAAACGAACAGTCGCGAAATGCGACGAAATATAAATACTCATGACTATACCAAATGCTTTGACACTTACATCTAAAATTTTCAAAAAATATTGTTAATCGATTTGCGCAATGAATGGCTCAATTGCGAGGCTTTGAATTTAAAATGAAAAGTGTCGATCCTTCCATTCTCTTTGTCAACTTTCACCCACGATCTTCCATCTATCCTCTTCACTTTCGATTTACAAGGATCGTTTAAGATTCTGTCAGTCCCGACGCTGCCGGTTGAGCCTGCAACAAAATTGCACGGAAAAGCGTGCAATATTTCAGTCCCGCCTATCAGGGGGTCTTCTCGATGCGCGTCCGAAGACGGTCATTTTCTCCACGAGGTGTCATTATCCATGTACGCAACAGCTTGGCAAGTAACGACTCCTGTTGAGCATCAGGAATCACCAGAGTGACAGCTTTCCGCTGAGCGATCTCGAACGGCTCCATCTTGAAAACAACCGTCTTGAACGCAAGGTGGTCTCCGCGTACGCGGACGAGCCGCACATGTCCCGGTGTCATTAATGGACGAAAGGCATGCGCCAAATGTTCTTTAATTAGCGGCTCTCGTCCTTTGCCATTGTCTCATTTGCGCCAGGGTGAACGTGTCGACTATATGTGTACCCATCTCCGTTTATAAATATGTGGACACTTAGCACGTTGGCTGACAAGCTAAAACTCGTGAAAATTTCTATTCACTTAAAATTCTGTCTCGAGACTATTGTAGATTAGATAATTGAACATCTCTCGTAGCATTTAATTTTTTAACGTCGCCAAATTCATGAAATCTGTCCAGACTTATTTTCATTATTGTCTGACCTTTGAAATTTATTTTTTTAGTTCCTTAATAGAAAGTCCTGTCACCTATTTCTGGGTGACGTGACGACGAACGTGTTAATAGATATCCTTATAGACATATAAATATCTAATAAAAATTGCGAATTTATTAATATCGATTACACCATTTATATTGGATCAGCGAATACATTAGTAATAAAATTGAATGTGGCACTCAAACATTTAATATTATTAAATGTCGTTAATCCAATGTACAATTTACCAAAAAAAATTTGTATAGTAATAATTCACGGTGTATATTAACTATTCCTTGAAGGTAGTAAGTGTACAGAAATTTATGAACGAGAGTGAATCTTTTTGTCATTCTCGACAAAATCATCCATTGCCCTCTCTGTCTTCGAAATTCATTTATTTATTTCTCTGCGAATGTATACGCGTGTATTTGACGTTTCTATAAGCAGAAATGTTAAAAATGAACACGAAGGGCTTGCAACATCTATTCGGTCTAGCCAGTGCCGTAATAGCAAGGCGCAGACGATAAGTTCCATCGCACCGGCTGCAATTTACTGTGCGAGGGCCGACAATGGTAGACGAGTGGCTGCTTCGCTTTCAACAATTCGGCTTTTCTTCCGTGGAACAGCCGTCTTGAACATAAGGCGACGGTCACTCGTTTCCTAGGGACAGGCCTATTGAAAACGGGGTGCATAAGTATCGTTGCAAGACGCTGGCATAAGGCGCACGTGTTGCACGCGTGCCACCCCGCCAGATGACTTCTAATTGAATTATCGTAATCGTCGAACGATAATTTCGACCCCTGGCATTGTCTTGCTTGAAGGGCCACGGCCGTTGTTGGCGTAACACTGGTTGCTGTCGAACGTTTCCCTCGATACGTCTTCCTGGTCGTTTTCGAGATCTTTAACGAGCAATAAATATCGCCTGGTCACGGTCACCGATCACTTTTGATCTACGAAGTTAACGCGTTGATCGCCGCGTCATATGGGTGACAGGATTTTTCACTAAGGAATTAAATAAATTACTTCGGAAGATGGGATGTTAAAGAAATTAAATCTGCGAAGAAATTGCAAAAATTCTAACTAAATTCTGAATTCTGAACTAGTTTAGACCTGTATAAATTTTCATGAGTTCCTTGGCAGGCAACGAAAGTTAAGTCGAGAGATATTTTAATCAGAAGCAGGGAATCCAACGTACACTGAATTAAGTGTAATGAAAATGAGGTAAGAGATGCCTCGCGAGATTCGATTACGTATTCGGAGGTATTTTATAAGCGAGAAACGTTAAGAAGCTCGCGCGTACTTGGATAGGAGCTAATAAGAACGTTCTGCCCGGCGTAATGGCCGTCCGAAAAACGCTCCATAATTATGCCGTTCGTGTCGATATGCTGCGTGACTTGAGGTTACCCGGTGGCATCACAAAACCGTCTTTGTAATGCACACGTACCTCTGGGGATGCCATCTTATCACGAACAGGGAGACCACCTCGTCGCGTTTCGTGTGCCGAGTGTGCGCACACTTCGTCGTGGCTCGTAAAAGCTTCGATCGTTTCCTGCGGTTACAATAATGTTGTACATTACACTATTCATTATTCTATATATTAACACTAGTCAATATTCTATACATTAACACTATTCAATATTCTCAGACACCACCAAATACTATCACAATTCTACTCAGACAGTATTTTCATGGAGAGAGTATATACATTCCTGCGGTTACGATAATGTTGTACATTACACTATTCATTATTGTATATATTAACACTAGTCAATATTCTATACATTAACACTATTCAATATTCTCAGACACCACCAAATACTATCACAATTCTACTCAGACAGTATTTTTATGGAGAGAGTATATACATTCCTGTGGTTACAATAATGTACATTACACTATTCAATATTCTCAGACACTACCAGATACTATCCCAAACCTTCTCAAACGGTATTTTCATGGAGACAGTATATGCGTTAGCAGTAATCAATATTGTCACCTGTAGCTACCGCAAAAAAACTACCCCAAACTCACTCAGACAGTACTTATAACTATATGTAATGTTCCATTCCTCCCATCGCCAAAGTAAATACATCAAACCCTCTCAGCAGTATTTCCACGTCGGCAATATATATGTATACATTAACAGTATTGAATATCATCGCCTCCACCAAATACCATCACAAACCTTCTCAGACAGTATTTTCATGGAAACAGTATACAGGGTGTCCCAAAACTCGGGGAGGAGCCGGAAATGGGGGGTAGCTAAGACGATTCTGAACAACAATTTCCTTTGCAAAAATGTCGGATGGGGCTTCGTTAAGGAGATATTAAGCGAAAACCTCGACCAATCAGAGCGCGCGTAGACCGTTGGAGCGGCCGCGGTAGCGAAGGCTACGCGCTAGGTCGATGCTTCGATGCACGTCGAGTCACTTGTTCGCGTGCAAGCGTGGCCGCCAGCGCGTAGCCTACGCTACCGCGGCCGCTCCAACGGTCTACGCGCGCTCTGATTGGTCGGGGTTTTCGCTTAATATCTCCTTAACGAAGCCCCATCCGACATTTTTGCAAAGGAAATTGTTGTTCAGAATCGTCTCAGCTACCCCCCATTTCCGGCTCCTCCCCGAGTTTTGGGACACCCTGTATACGTTAGCAGTAATCAATATTGTCACCTCTAGGCCCCGTAAAAAAATCTCCCAAACCTACTCAGACAGTACTTTTAATTATATGTAATATTGTCCCCTCTCCATCATCAAAGCAAATATATCAAACACTCTCAGACAGTACTTATAATTATATGTAATATTGTCCTCCGTCCATCGCCAAAGCAAATACATGAAACCCTCTCAGACAGTACTTCCACGTCTACAGCATACATGTATACATTAACAGCATTCAATGTTGCCGCCCCCGCCATTACAAATTTTTTAATTATGCGCCGCCTCAGAAAAGGTTATTTAATATAATTTAGTGTAAACGAAATAGAAATTTAATATATTATGTAACACAATTTAATATAAAGGAAATAGAAATTATTTCATACTTTTCGCTACAGAATTAATATTTCTGGAAGTCGGTCGTATATTTTTTTTTCCAAAAATTATGTTTCGTCACGAGAGTAAAAAAGATGGTAAATGTATTTGTAACTATTTCTAACACGATGGGACAAATGACTAGTTTAAAGACGCTTCCTTCAATTAAATACAACAATATTTTACGAATTGCGTATAATTCATATATTGGATACAAAAATTGAATAAAAAAATTCAAAAACTGTGATTTGACCAGTCGTAGGTTTGCTGTTAAAAAACTTTAGCTACCTAGGTAGAGGGGAACCGTGTGTTTGAAATGTTATTAAACACGCGAATCGAAATTGAAATATTAATGCATACACGAAATTAACAAAAGTAAAATGAGAGAAACACTTTCATTAAACCGCAGAACTGTTGTAATACCCGACCACGTAGCAAAAAAGACGTTTGCCTGACATCTGTCGCGTTGATTCCACAGGGCGTGCAATTTTAAGCAGAGGGGCACGATGCAGATGGACGGATGCGAGTGGAAGGTCAGGGACACGTCGGAACGGAATCGTTTCGGCGAGGGGCAACCGATAAGTGGGATAGCCCTGGCCACTGTCTTATCATCTCGTCTCAGCTGTTCACCCCACGCAGTGTCTCGATTCTCGGAAGGTCCTCGTAAAAATATCACAGGATGTAGACGCCTGCAACGCCAAAAACCGACCTGCTATCTACTGGCGTAGGACCACGCGTTTCACGTTCTCGAGCTTGACGAGTATGTGGAGGAGCTTTCATTCATCGATGGAGCCGTGGATCTTCACAGCAGATAGCAGCGAAGATGGGTGAGTAGCTTCAAAATAATTTCTGCTAGGCTGTAGAATAAGATCTATTAAGACTATCAGAATAATGTTTTAACGATCGGTACTTGCAATCTTATAATTGGCGATTTTAATAATAATCGACGCATTATATATATTAATATGATAAAACGTTAGTAGTACATAATAATAGTATATAATATCTTCGTTGATGAGAGAGAAACAGGTGAAAAAATTGTCGAGCATCGAACTTGCGCAAAAATTCCCTGGGCGTGCCTACGACATTTGTCGGAGCGTGAGAAACGCCTGACAAAATCTCAGGGTATTTACATAAAAAGGAAAGGAGAGGAAGGACCTGCTGGCCAGGAGTCAAGGATCCACGAAACACGCCGATAAACCGCAAATCCATGGGTTTCCATTGATGCCGGGCTCTTAGCTGATGGCGCCTGGCTCGATGAAAACGAGAGCGTATAATCGATAATAAAAATGAATCGATTGTTTTATTTCTAACGAAACCCGCGCGTAGAATACTTTCCCAATGATCGCGTGGCAAGTTTCTCGAATAAATAAGTAACGTTCCTTTGATAAAGAAACGTGATTAGCTTTCATAACTTTAATTTCTATAAACCTATCGTTTCGAATGTTTGTTATAAAGAAACGGAGAGGTAAGAGTCGAGAGTGGAGCTATTTAAATTGAGATATTTCCGAGAGACGGCGTGAATGGTTAAAAAAATTCCGTTACGCGATCGGGCCTGCAACGAAGCGTCTGGCGTTTTCGCTAATTAACAAAAAGGAAGTCCGATAACCGCAGAAAAAGGCGGGCACGACGAAGGCAAAGAACCGAAACGTCGGTTAATACCAGTGGAAGGAGGAATAGAGAGAAGGACAACGAGAGAGATAAACAAACGAGACGAATCTGCATGGGCAGCTAACGGGTGGAGTGGGTTTCCATCGGAGTCGAGGAAGCGAGAAGAGATTCGGCTGGGCCCTGTGCGAATCCATCGCAATTTCGCGCGCGATCATTATCCCTCTCGCAGGTTTCCAGGCCTATTTGAAATTCCATTGACAGTCCTCTCCGGCCGGGTTCGCTGGTGGCAGGCCACTATCGTCGGATTAACCGTTTCATGAGCCAGGGTGGGCCCGGAGTCTGGCCCAAGACAATCCGCACACCAACGTCGCTGGTTCTTCTTGTTCTGCTGGCTTGGGCCTCACTCGGACCTACAGACCCGGGGAGTACAAAGACCCACCAGACGGGAATACTCGTTTCTTTCTGTTGCCTTTCATCCTCCTCGGCACTTCCTTCCCACCGTCTGCTACCTCGTCCCCCGCTGCAGGCCCCTTCATTCCTCCAGTGGCCAGCATCTTGATGGACCGTGCTTTAAATTAACCTTTTCTCGCGATAATATTGCCGTTTCGACCGGGAAACCGCGTCGCGTTTCGCTCCTATGCCAGACACGTCGTCCTGTCCAACACGCTGGGTCTCGTGTTACCAATGGATTACCAGCTGGAGTAGGGAGATCTCATTCGACGTCTTCGGGGATTCCTTAGATTAGGCTCAGAGATGTCATTTATTGAGTTATTCAGTAAGTTCGTGGCAATTTTTAAGAAAAATTCAAAGACACACTTGAATTTTCATATATATCGCCCCCGAGATGTCATTTATTGAGTTATTCAGAAAGCTCGTGGATGGTTTTAAGAAAAAATTAAAGACACACTTGAATTTTCACATATATCGCCCCGGAGACGCCATTTATTGAGTTATTCAGAAAGTTCGAGGTAATTTTTAAGAATAATTCAAAGGCACACTTGAGTTTTCACATATATCGCCCCAGAGATGTCATTTGTGTGTTACTCAGAAAGTTCGTGGATGTTTTTAAGAAAAATTCAAAGGCACACTTGAATTTTCACACATATCGCCCCAGAGATGTCATTTAGTGAGTTATTCAGAAAGTTCGAGGCAATTTTTAAGAAAATTTGAAAGGCTCACTGGAATTTTCATATACAGTTAGTGTAAGAAGTATTCGTACAGCAACCAATTTAAAATAAATGGCTGCGGATGTAAAATAAAATCTTGGCGAACGTGCCTACACAAATTGAACCTAAATAGGAATTTATTGTACTTTTCAAATAATATAATATGAACTTTACTCTCGATCTTTTTTATATTCTTGTATATTGTTTGGATTTTGTAGGTTCTTGCACATTCAAATTTTCTATAAATGCATAAAGATCCGCAGTCTACTTATTACACTGACTGTACATCACCCCAAAGATGTCATTTATTGGGTTAGCCAGAAATTTCGTGGCAACTTTTAAGAAAAATTCAAAGCGCACTTGAATTTTTAACCGACTTGGAAAAGGAGGAGGTTACTCAATTCGACATGTATATATATATTTTTTTTTTGCCATATATCGAGTCAAAGATGTCATTTATAGCCCTCAGGGGCTGTAGCGGTGTTTGTAGCCTTAGTACGGGCTTAGCAACCCCGAGGTATCCGAGCTAAAGGGGGGCCAGCGGACTCCAATAGATGAGAAGTATTTTAATATTGCAAACAGTATTAAAACAATGCAGGAGTCATGTAAGACGATGATAAGAAGAATGGAAATAAGCTAGTAATTTACTATGCACTTTAAATAAATAAATGAACGAATGAATGATGTCATTTATGAAGGGAGGTTGTTGCGTTCGGCGTGGATTAGTTAACAGTTGATACAGGACAGGTATCAAACTCCCATCCAATGATCGACTAATCTCGAATGTTGCAACCTATCTCTAATACTTGACACAGTCTGCTACTCCATCTTCGAAGCTAACATCTTCGATCTACAGGGTATCCTGGAGATTAATGGGACCATTATACTCGCGTTATCATTGATAACTTATCAGAAAGCATGATTTAACGAGATTCCATTCTACCGCGGTAAATATCGCTCGGTTGTTCTTAATTATAAGTCCCGGGCGGGTAGATCGAGCAAGCAAACGACGTTAACGTCTCACTGACTGTAATCTACCTGCATTGTGGCAACTTCGAACGCTGCAACCCGGCTGTTAGCAAAGTTAGCTCGGCAGAAAATTCAATTTGCTAGTTTGTCCGCGTGACTCATCGTCTTTTAAGCTCTTCGGGATTCAAGGTCTCATATTACGAATGGGTTGTAGTGGAAGACTCGATCTTCGCCAGATCTTCCTTTTATGTAAGAAAAGACTGCTCATCGGACCATATCGAACCAGTTCGAGAATTCGAACCAGCCTGAAAATGTAACCGATCCTTTTTTCAACGCGCCATTTCAATCCGCTTTGAAATTTGGTGGAGATAGTCTAAGAGGAGGGTACAGTCTTCGGTTTTTGGGATTTTTATACTTTGCGTTTGGCGGATCGGTGACTCGGGTCTTAGCGAGGAGGGTTCTGTTAATTTTCGAAGGATATTATATTTTAGTCTTGCGTTCTCTTTTCTATGTATTATCTCCATCTTTACTACCGAGTGTATACAAATTCCATAGGAATATAAAATTATCTATGTTGTCGAAAAGAAATTCCTCTCTTTTTCTATTGATTATTTCAATCTTTTCCGACCGAGTCTATACAAATTCCATAAGAATATAAAATTATTTATGTAGTCAAAAAGAATTTTGAATTTTCCATCGAGTCTACAAAAATTCCATAGAAATACAAAACGTTAAGGCTCCCTTCTGTTAGTTTTCGAAGCATATCATTTAACCTTGCGTGTCCTCTTCTAATGATCATCTCAATCTTTCCCACCAAGTCTATACAAATTCCCTAAGAATATAAAATTATCTACGTCATCGAAAAAAAGAATTCGCGCCCTTTTGTATTACATATCACAATTTTTTCCACCGAGTCTATACAAATTCAATACAAATATAAAACGTTAGGCTCCCTTCTGTTAGTTTTCGAAGCATATCATTTAACCTTGCGTGTCCTCTTCTAATGATCATCTCAATCTTTCCCACCGAGTCAATAAAAATTCCCTAAGAATCTAAAACAATCTATTCGAAAAGAAATTCGCGTTTGAAATTGCCCGTCGAATCGGCTGTAGGAGTCCGAGAGAGCCGGGAGCTCTTGTTTCAAGGGAGTCCCCGGCATTTTCAAATCACCGCAGCGAAACCGTATTATCACGTTACACACGGAATAGCGTGTTGGCGAGGTTAACATCAAAAGCCACGCCATTATCCTTCCCTCCGTTTTCGTTCCGCAATTTAATCTACGACGCGGAATACCATCTCCCCTTATTGCGTCGGCTGATTTAAGCACACCTTGAGCTGGCGCGCGAGGAGTCTTTAAATTAAGCATCAACAGATTAACGAGCGGTCCAAGACGCGGAGTTCCAGCGCCTATTGGCCAGGAATTATATTCTGTTTGCGGCAACAAAGTACAAGCTTAATCCTCGCGATGGAGAGACCCGTCTCTCTCGCGCCCGGCGCGGTCCTCTCGCCTCCGGAGGTGTCGGGTTTCTTTGAATGATACACGACTTAACGCGGAGGAACGCCAAAAGGAGGATTTCTCCGTCAATCCTCCGTGGCAGGGACGCCGGGGCCCTTCTATGGGAAACAGTGTCATCGTATGCGCGAGCAACGGGCCCTGCTGAAATATTTTCATCCGGTTGGACGGGCCTCTTCATTAATCTGACCGATGACTAGCTAATTTCGCGGGAACCCTGAAGTGGCTACAGGATGAACGGCTAACGGATTTCGGCTGAGGAAAAAAAAAAGAACAGATTTTAATTGCAATTAACTTGGATTTCACCGATTGCAATGCTTAATCTTTAGCTTTGAGTGACATTAATTGTTGAAATGGATATCAGCGTTGGACAGACGCTTGGTTTTAGTGAATGATTCACACGGATTAACCCTTTGCACTCGAGAGGTGACTGAAAGTCACCATTAGGTTCCACGCAGCAAATCTACAATACCTAATCTATGATACCTTTCTTTAGGTTTAATTTCTTTGGAACTCGAAGTGTCGATAACATGATTGTCGTTAAGGTAAAGGTGACCTGATCCTCAAATCTAGATAGCTTAGAATTCATGGCAATAGAATGCTAAGAAAGCATCTCGAGTTGCTGGTAGATATCAGAAAAAAGGCCTCGAGTGCAAACGGTTAACGCCTATCGATTCTAGAATAGAAGCACAAGAGCCAGCTGGATCTCGAGCACCAGCCAAGATCGTCGTGTATCTCGAGCGAGGAAGCGACAGAACGTGAGTACGAGTAAGAAACGAGTCATAACAAATTGTAAACCACCGAGTGGTAACGCGGATCGGCCGCGTCGAGCCGCCCCGAAACCGCTTCTCTCCACTGGCGAGAAACCGTGAAAGGGAGAGGCCTCCGGTCTAGGCCTGGCGCGTTCTCCACGCGTTTGATGACCGCCGACCGTAACAGCTCTTCACGTACCATCGTCAGTCGGGTCAAACCGGACTGACGACCGTTCCTGCGAACGGAACACGCCGCGCTGCAACCGAAAATAACTTCTCACTTCGGCGAATCAACAGACACCGACGAAACACGGTTCCTCTCGTTGAGGTAGTCACTTGTCATTGGAAGACAGGGAACGAGGCTCGAAGATGAATATAGAAAAATCGAAGATGAATAGTAATGAAGAAAAAGTAGGAATATGTTCTAGGCTGATAACATTCAGATTTCTCTTTAGAAAGAAGTCGGTTGAAAGACGTTGAAGGGAAGAATTTGAAGTCGGATGAGTGAGGAACATAGCTGTGGATATTATCAGTACATATATACATTTACATAATAATTAGACTACGGATCTTTATGCATCTATAGGAAATTTGAATGTGCAAGAACCTACGAAATGCAAACAATATACAAGAATATGAAAAAGATTGAAAGTAAAGTTCATGTTATAATATTTACAGAATAAAATAAATTCCTATTTAAATTCAATTTTCGTAGGAACGTTCACCAAGATTTTATTTTGCAGAAAGACCCGCAGTCTAATGATAATATATGAAGTACACTACGGCACAAGAAAACAATTTCGAAAAAGAGTAGAAAAACATGAATCGATACTGATGAATACCGTGAAGAATATTAATAATATCAAGAATAATAGGCTTATCATCAAGGAGAATGTCCTTATTTATGCAGTATCTACTACTACAGTACCAGAATATTTTCCTTCATTTCTTCCACATTAATTTTAGCCCAATTTAACCCTTGAAATAACATTAGTACGAGAAAGAAGGAATAATTCGTGTCTGAAAGGGTGAACACCTCCCCTCCTCGGTGCAAACACCTGATAAGGGCAGTTATCGGGTGGAGAAGGGCCAAGAGGGAGTCCGGGCCTGGTCCTCGCGTTTGATGAGTGCCGACCGTAACAGCTCCTCTCCTCACGATCTAAGTCGGGTCAAACCGGACTGACAACCGTTCTGCCTGTGAACGGAAGACGCCCTGGCATAGTCAATGAATTCGTCTGCGACCGAATGGTAATGTTACTGCGTGCGGTCCTTATACCGATGAGGAGAGGCGAGCGCGCTGGCCTCCGAGGGGGTACAGCACATTGTACGCCGTGCAAACCGGGCCCCGTAGTACGCCTATACGCGACCGTTTGCAATTTATCGTCTGGCCTCCAATTTGCCAAGTGAGTGGTCGTGGGCGCTACCGCCGCTTCCGACGGATATTCGGTGTCGAAAATTGCCAATTGTCTCAATGGAACTCGATTCGTATTGTGCACCAACATAGACACGCGCCCGCGCACGGCTACTCGTAACACGGGAGCCTTTCGAAGGGCAGCGCTGGCTTGCACGGTTTCGTCGAACCGTTCGACTCCACCTTAGACAGGGAATCGTCCATTAATGCACATACTGTCTGAATAGGTTTGGTATAGTTTTTGGGG
>NC_071982.1:7856986-7858671 GCF_026283585.1 Hylaeus volcanicus
TGCACATACTGTCTGAATAGGTTTGGTATAGTTTTTAGTGGGGGCTGCAATGTTGAATACCATTAATGTATATACTGTCTGAGTATGTTTGGGGTACTTTTTGATTGTGGCTGCAATATTGAATACCATTAATGCACATACTGTCTGAATAGGTTTGGTATAGTGTATAGTGGGGGCTGCAATATTAAATATCATTAATGCACATACTGTCTGAATAGGTTTAATTCCTTTGGAACTCGAAGTGTCAATAAAATGATTGCCCGAAATGTGGCCTACTTTCCAGATCTCAAATTAGAGATCTCGTCTCCGAAATGAATCTAAGCTTAGCATTCGTGGCAATAGACACTTGACTGATGAATTACAAAACACAATAATCTGTGATATTCATATTATATGATATATCGTATTAATATTATGAAAAAGAATTTTTCTTATTGATTTAATAATTCGTTCCTATTCGTTGAATTAATAATTCATTTTTTCGTGCATAATATATTGGCACTTTAGATTTTTAACACACTATAAATTTCAATAAATCGATTAGAGAATGTGAATAGTTTGGAAATTGGATTTTGCGCATCCGGATCACTGTGAATCGTGGCGTGGCAAATAGCCGTGGGCAAACACGCTGGATCGTGGTCAAATATTTCGTTCCCGTATGCCGCGGACAAAAATTCCCACAAGATACCGTGGATCCCGAGTGAATGAGCCCCCATGAAGTGGGACGAAATAGAAGAACGTCTCTTCGCGGGCTTCGCAGTGATCGGTGCATCGGGGTGCAATGCCAGCTTCCTCGTAATTGCGCATAAAGGTAGGCAGATGCGTATCGTGCGTGCCCCCATATTTTAATGGCATCTCGGTGCCTCGATATGGACTCTGTGGGCCACACGGTGAGAACGTCTTTGACTCGTGGTAAACGATGCCTCGAATACCATGGGAATCCCGGCGATCGATAGTCTCTGCAAGCTCGGGTCGATAGGGATGATGCTCGACTTGCCGTCGGGATGACTGCGAACACTATACGTATACTATTCGTATTTTATGAGTGAAAAGATGTTCCACGAATTGTTGTAGTGAGCTTTCAACCGACTTCGAAAAGGAGGAGGTTAGTCGATTCGACAAGTATATTTTTTCTTTTTTGTTCTTTTTTTTAAATGGAAAATGGAAAGATAGAGATTGTGGATGGAATTAAGAAAATAGGGCACCCTCCGATCAGGAGGATTTTTTTTATCATAGGTAAACCCTTGACCTGGCCATTACAATGGCGGACAATGGTGGTCATCTTGACCTTTAACTACTCCCACTCTCCAGGGGCTCAAAAACTGAAATGGTTCAAAAAGTGGTTTTTCGCATCGATCTCAGTGAATACATAATATCCAACTTTTTTTTTTAACGTGGAGGAACATCATAGCATCAGGCTCGACATCTACTGTCTGAGTAGATTTAGGGGTAGTTTTTAGAGGGGCAGCAATATTGAATACTGTTAATGTACATACTGTCTACACGAAAATACTGTCTGAGTAGGTTTGCTGTAGTTTTTCGTGGGGTCTGCAATATTGAATATAGTTAATGTAGATACTGTCTGAGTATGTTTGGTGTAGTTTTTGATGAACTCTGCAATATTGAATACCATTAATACTGCATATACTGTCTGAATAGGTTTGGTGTAGTTTTTGGTGGACTCT
>NC_071982.1:7858681-7866849 GCF_026283585.1 Hylaeus volcanicus
AGGTTTGGTGTAGTTTTTGGTGGACTCTGCAATATTGAATACCATTACTGCTGCATATACTGTCTGAGTAGGTTTGGTGTAGTTTTTGGTGGACTCTGCAATATTGAATATCGTTAATGTAGATACTGTCTGAGTATGTTTGGTATAGTTTTTGTTGGGGGCTGCAATATTGAATACCATTAATGCACATACTGTCTGAATAAATTTGATCTAACCAGACCTAACTCAGTAGTATTACCAATTACTTAATTAAAATTAAAATTAAAAATTGTTGTGACACAGATTGCGTTGATATACGTAGATATAAATACCATGTAAGCATATAAAACTATCTACACAGTTAGTAATAACTGAATTTCATTGAGATTAGCGTCGGCTAGTACAACAAAATTCTTTTAGTAAGTCCGAGATTGTACTAATCTACCAGTGTCACATATGTTTGAAACAAATAATCCCAGAGGAGGTAGATTTTATGACGGCGCTATCTCGGTCGTTTAGTCTCTGTTTGTACGTAGTAAAAATAAACCGATTCTTAGAAGCGTTCTAATTTCACGTGTCTCACAGAAACGCGTCCTGGTCTCGTTACAAGCGTTGGTCCTTTTACAACATTCCTCGATGGTAATATAACTGCATAACATCTGCGCCGGCAGCTGCGCAATGTAAAAACATTAGGATTTGTTAGGACGATCCCTCTTTAAAATTGTCTTCGGATGTCTCGCTCGCATTATATGTATATTTTATACCACAAAATTCGTAATTTACGACAGTTTCGCTTTTTTTCCCCTCTTGGACATTAAATCTTCTCTACTCGAAGATTGCTACTACCGAAACGACTGGATGACCCCGGCGCGTGATTACGAAACGGTCGCGAAAATCGAGTAAAAAAACGTTTCGAATGCGGTTCCAAAAAGAAACGCGAAGGAATGCGACACAGTGTTCCTAATGGAAGCACACCCACGCGCGACACAGTGCATTGACCGTGGCAGAAGTTTCGGGTGGCTCGCGGTACCCTAATATTCCGCCATAAATTACCGCCAAGAATATACGGGAAGACATTGTTTGGTTAACCCCTTAACAGCTCGACAATCAACCGCTCGCGGTCGCTTTAAATCGCCACTTCTTTTTCATCGAATGGGCGCCGACAATTGCCAAAAATTGCCGAAGATTGACCGTAATTCAAAACTGTACGCGTAACATAACTCCTTCTTTGCACAAATTAATCAAATCCGTAAAACAAAAAGTTGAGAAATGCGATGAATTATTTATCATTCAATGGCTAAAAAAATGTTGTCGTTTAATGCTGTTAATCGTTTATTATTCGGAAAAGTTATGACTCTACTAATTGCTTTGAAATTATAGAATTTTTTAAAAATTGGTGTTCTCCCGGAGAACGGATTATTATTATTTTCTTTTTATCGAATTCATCGAACTCCAAGTACCGTGAGAGAGGAATACACCAGCAAAAAGAAATTCAGTACCAAGTACGCCAAGATGTACTTAGGGGGTTAACATCGCGTTCGCGAAGTACATATTGACCCTGTAGAATTCACACGACTCTTCTCGAAGATCTATGAAAGGGACCGAAGTGAATCTTCCAGCGAAGTTGATGCGACATGGTCACAAAATCCTGTGGCTCGAAAACGCATAAAGGGCCGGAAGTAGAGAGTGTTCAATGGCTGATCGTCCCGAAGGACTCTCCCACGGTTCGCCAAGAAATTCCTAATCTGCTCCCCACTGACACTGATTTTTCTATTGCCGTAAGTAGGTCATGGTGGCCACTCGCAGATACACCGTAGCGAAACCCATAAAGGAGTTTTTATTACCTGTCGCGACCGCTCTAACTTTCTACCAGTCGAACGCTTGAAGCACGTGGGAAACGCTGCGAATTGTAATTCGAGTTAGTCGACGAGTTTAATTTACGTTTCTCATTTTCCGCCGTTGTTTTTCCCTCCCTATGGACATGCGTCTGAGCAGGATTGACTAACTGCGTCGAGTTCTTTATGTGACCCTTTTGTTCTCTGAATGTATCCGCAAAATACTCCCTTAAGTCGATTGGTGGTCCTAAACAGGTAATGAGCGTATCGCGGGTCGATTATTGGGATGTCGGTGAAAGACGGCAACACCACGGTGTAGGTTATCGGTGTCAGCTTCCAGGTGATACCTGGTCCTTCTGGTATTGTTGGTGAAGCGAATATCCCGAGCGGGTAGCGTCCTGCTATCGCGGGTTCACTAAACTCGCGGATCAACTTACGAAGTTGATTCTTACGTCCCGCACGACGGGTTCTTTTGGGCATTTATATAAATGGAAATGGAGCGGTGATCCTCTCCTATTTCCGTTTATGGATGTTTTTTCCCTTGGAGGGGTCATGCGGTTGCCCTGTCTAACCACCTCCTCCAGATCTAGTGTCACTCCTATGTGGCATTGAATTAAAAGAGAGGTGGCATGTAGATATTCCCATCTTCCTGCCATCTCCTTACTTTATTTAAATGTTAGCGCATTCGCCTGGAGAGTGAGCGAGAGGCGGATGTAACACAGCAAACAAAGGTATTCATGTGACACGAGCCACATGAATTTTTATGTTCAACTACGATCTGCATATAATGACGAAGATGATTGGACCGGATGCGCCGCTCCCACAGCTCGCGAATCTTTATCTCGCTATTCAATTAAAGAACTACTCGTTAACCGAAAACGACATTCCACTCGATGGTGTATTCGCAAAATACATTTTCGCTGTAGATTGCGAAGATTGCTCCCTTCTGAACGTTGAACAAACTCGAAGGAAAAGAGGAGACTGTTGGAATATTTTCTATAATTGAATCTTTTATTTTACTACAAAAATAAATGTACTGAGAATATATGTTCAATTCAGAGTGTCCCAGAATTAGTTTAAGAAGTGGCGAGGGAGGTAGCTGAGACGATTCTGAACAACACTTTTCTTTGCACAAATGTTGTATGGTGCTTCGTTTTTGAATTATTAACGAAAAACCGTCGACCAATCACAGCGTCTCAGTATCGCGCGCTCAGCCGCGACTGGCTGGCTCGAGCCAAGGACGGTCGGGCCCGCCTCTCGCGGCCGAGCGCGCGCTGTGATTGGTCGACCGTTTTTCCTTAATAATTCAAAAACGAAGCATCATCCGACATTTGTCCAAAGGAAACTTTGCTTCGGAATCGTCTCAGCTACCCCTCACTACTTCTTACACTAATTCTGGGACATCCTGTATATCTGTCACTGCAGAATAACGAAAGAGAAAGTTTAAGATATAGCCTGACCTCTCAAGTGCCTGAGGCTGCCCTTCTTATAATTTCCTAGAACCTAAACAGATCCGTGAAAATTGCAGCGTATAGAAACTCTCTTTACCTTTCACATATAACCTCCAAATTAATTTCTAATTTTATTCTATATCCACCTCGACGAACCAAGCATCTAAGGCAACTCTTAACTCAAACATCTCCCAAATAGGAAAACTTGTCCAAGTGCATTCGGATAATACCAAGAAGAGGGCAAGAAGCCTCGAAGCAACAAGTTGGCGCCTAGTCGGCACTTGTCCCGCTACACGTGGCTGTTCTAATAATATTTAGGTTCGGATGCATCTTGTCGTCACGGGACCACCTACCGCACGAGACTTCCTCCTCTCGTCCAAGTTCGAGTTCTTCTTTGGTGTCCTCTTGCCGAAGTTTATTTTAGCCAGATGGCTCCCTTTCTTCTACTTCGTGGAACCTTTCGAAAACACTTTGCAGGTGTGTACTTAGAAGAAGATCTTGCATTTAGGTAGACCCTGACAGTAACGTCGTTTCTTTTACGTTAAACTCAAACAAGAAATTTAATCTGCACAAATCTCGAGATATTTTCAAACGTATTTTTCGCGAGGATAAAGCGTCATATGAAAAAATTTTATGTACATATTCGATTCAATTTTTCAACAGTTTTTTGTAACTAGACACCATGTAGTGCGCGACTGTTCAATGCCAGAGCGATAAAAATCAACGAGTTGAATGGTAAACAAATATTTAAAATTCCAAAACCAAAATTACCTTCTCAGTCCACCTAATGCGACACTTACGACGGCTTTCGTAGTTTCTCGGCGATTTTTGTATACTCTCCAAAGTCAAGTATATTCTCGAAGGAGTAAAGTAACCCCTTCGAAGACCACAAAAATCGTCACGTGGCTAATTGACGTTATTTCCCTTGCGAGCACCGTTTGATTCACGCTGCGTGTGTTACGCGAAAGAAAGCGAGTTCCCCTTTCCTTCGATAGTTATCGTTCCTCGTCCGCGCGTAGTTAAACACCATATGGCTGGTTTTTGTTCCGTCGAGGAAACGGCGAAGGGAGGCAAGGTTATTTATTACATTACTTCTTACCTACGGAAGTCTGGGCTATTGCACCGAAGCCTATTGTCGCTCGAGAGAGGAGCAGGTTCCGAGAAGGGTGGGCACCCGTGTCTCGAAGAGCTTTACGGGCCCCGCCACCTTTGTCTTTTCCAGCTCGACAAATTCGCGAATTTGTTTACGACCGCGCGAAATTAATCGCGCGACACCTTTCGTGCCGAACAGATCCTGACGAGCGTTCTCCTCGAGCCTAATCGTTCTAATTCGTCTTCGAGAGGGGAGACTGTACGGGGTGACATTAG
Organism: Hylaeus volcanicus; assembly: GCF_026283585.1. Lineage (NCBI taxonomy): Eukaryota > Metazoa > Arthropoda > Insecta > Hymenoptera > Colletidae > Hylaeus > Hylaeus volcanicus. The sequence continues at coordinate 7,863,315 of NC_071982.1, forward strand.
ACAGCCGTGTTAGAATTACGAACCGTTGTGGAAGGCAGTGGAAATGGGGTATACGAAATAATGAAATACTAAATTTATTAATTACAAGTTTCATTTATTACTATTGTACCACCGAGTAGTGAGTGATTCTACAGGAAAATTCGAATCGAATATGTATATAACACTTTTTCATATGACGCTTTATTTTCGAGGAAAATTAGTTTATTATTAAATTTTATTTTGTTACAGAAGGAATAAATTGTCACGGAGAAGCTGAGATCTTTTCACTACGAGGAGCTGGCAAAGTCTAACAGACAAACGTTGTAAGGAAAAGGTAAAAAGAATTTCTACATTTTCAATTTTTATTTTCGAAACTAAGTATCTTAAGAACAAACTGTAAATATAATAAAGTTTCGTCTCATCATCCCCTATAAGCTGATATTTAGGCCAGGCCTTGTCCTAAACTTTGTCTTTCGTTATTCTGTAGTGATCGATGTACAGGGTGTCTCAGAATTAGTGTAAGAACCGATAGTGAGGGGTAGCTGAGACGATTCCGAAGCAAAATTTCCTTTGCACAAATGTCGTATGATGCTTCGTTTTTGAGTTATTAACGAAAAACCACGGACCAATCACAGCGCGCGCTCGGCCGCGAGAGGTTGGCCCGACCGTCCTTGGCTCGAGCCAGCCAATCCCGGTTGAGCGCGCGCTACTGAGACGCTGTGATTGGTCGACGGTTTTTCGTTAATAACTCAAAAACGAAGCATCATACGACATTTGTGCAAAGGAAATTGTTGTTCAGAATCGCCTTAGCTACCCCTCACTACCAGTTCTTACACTAATTCTGGGACACCCTGAATTGAACACATATTCTCAGTACATTTATTTTTGTAGTCAAATAAAAGGTCGAATTACAGTAAATATTCCAACAGAAGGAATAAAAGTAAATTGTTCAAAATAAATGGGCATCGAAATTGACAAGGACCAATTATTATATTTGTTTCGGAGCAATTCGTGTACTTACTTCCCTCGAAGGGTGAAAAGACGCAAGATCGTTTCGTGGGAAGCGCGTTACGCGCTGTTCATTTACCTTAGAAATGCCTAACGACACGACACGTCGATCAAGACTCACGAAACGTCACACAAGGCTGCCTACGCCTCGGATCTGTGATCTACGACGACTTCCTCGCCACCTTGCGGTTACCCTGCTCCCTTGGTCGTGACCCGATACACCACTAATTTCGTGATTGCCCTCTCAAGAAATACAGGAGACTCGATGGGCCCTTTGTTCGCCGATAAAGGGACACATGACCCTCCAGGAAAGTCGTGTTTCTAGGAAGTAAACACCGTTACTCGTATAACTTCGAAATTGTCATTCAAACTTCGTCTCGAACGACCAGGAAACGCACGACAAACGCCCATTCGTCCATTTTCCGTTTAATTGCTTCTATTTAACTGTCCTCGGCGTATACAATTGGGAATTATTTATTCCCAACGCCCAGATGAGACTTCACTTGTGTAAAGGAATACTTGTTCTTCGGGCAAAGGTCTCCTTGGTCTTCTTTTGGAAGTAAATATTGGCATTTATCGCGCTGCATATCCTCGTATTCTCTTCATCGACGACAATGCCGCGTCTACAATAGTAATAACGAAGTTTGCTCGTTCGGTACAAAAATAATTAATATTTGTACACAATTTCAAAGCATCTAACCTCGACACTCGATGGATTAACGTAACGCTACTATGTACAATAGCAAGACAGCGACTCAGAGAAATGTTTGTATTCGTTAAATCAATTTTTTAAAAATATCAGCTTATAGGGAATGATGAGACGAAATTTTGTTGTCTTTACAGTTTGTTCATAGGGTCGATTAGTTTCGAAAAAATAAAAATTCAAAAGTTTGTTGGAAAAATTGAGTTTCTGGAAAAAGGTGTAAGTTTTCAATTTTTGTCTCTGAAACTAAACGTCGTATGAAAGAAACTGTACATACAAAAAAGTTATGTTTTGCCACTCTCTATAAAGTGATATTTTTTTTAAATTCGATTGATCGACTGTTGTTTCTTTTTTTTTTTAAGACAACAGTAATAGAATCAGACCACTTCAAAATCTTAGGCAAGAGGTCCTCTAAGTTTTCAATTTTTATCTCTGAAACTAAACGTCGTATGAAAGAAACTGTACGTACAAAAAAGTTTCGTTTTGTCACTCTCTATAAGGTGATATTTTTTTTTAATTTGATTGTTCGACTGTTGTATTTTTTTTTTTTTTTTTATGACAACTGCAACAGGATCAGACCACTACGAGATTTCAAGAGAAAAGTCTTTTCAGTTCTTAATTTTTATCTCTGAAACTAAACGTCGTATGAAAAAAACTGTACATACAAAAAAGTTTCGTTTTGTCACTCTCTATAAGCTGACATTTTTTTAAAGTTCACACCTCCACGCTCTTAGAATTTCCATCAAAAATCGTCCCGCGGTCAAGGGGGTTGATAATCACACTCGGTGGACGATATTTTTCCCCTGTTCGTCGATGTAAATTTGCTCCAGCACGGAATTAAGTACCACCCTGTACATTTTCCTGCCGGGAGGAAGTGAAAATTTCTGTGAATGCATCTGCTTGCCATGCAGAAGCACATCCTAGCCTCGGCATTCTCATTCTTCTCCCTATAGACTGATGACGCCAGCGAAGGAAGTTGTAGCATTCCTTCTTGTAAAAATCCCGTTTCTGATGCATAATGCATCCCCAGAAATTCAAATGCGCACGTCCAATTTGCGGCAGGAATGCGTGTCTTCCTCGTGTATCGGTTTTTCGTTCTTATCGAAAAACGAAGTTGCGCGTAAATGGGAACATCGCGAGCTGCCCTGATTTAATCGAACGATTTAAATTCGATAAGTAAGCGGTGTTTCTCGAAAAGGAGGACACTAACGTTCATTCTTGGGTTTTCGAAAGCGTAGATTTCGAAACGTCGAAGGCGACACGAAGTACTCGACGCGCGGTAGCGTTCGAGAAAGCAGGATGTGGTACGCCACAGAAGTTTATTGCTCGTTAAATAGTAACTTGCATTTCGCATTATGCGTGTAATCTTTATTGGTCTCTTGTCTACGTCGCCGAGTACGATATCGCGCGCACGTCAGGCCAACGGTCGTGGTTTACGAGGAGGGATGGCGAAACTCAAAGAATCGTGCAATTTTGAAAAAAAAGGGGGGTTGATTCGCGAGGTCGAAGATTTTCTTTCTCCTTTGCATTATTCTCACGCAATTAAGTCCGATTGCAACGACCACCCTCTTGGTTCGCGGGCAACGCCAATTACGCGGAATTCCGTTCACTTTAATACTCGGTGGCGAGATAGAAATAAGCGGTCCGTGTTAATTATATCTTAACGACGACCAACGCGGTAGAACCGATTAAGAAGGCGGCGATATTCCTCGCTCATGAAATCCAGTCTCGTCCTCCCAGAACGATACCGTTGCTTGTTTTTATCGACTTCCTATTTTGTACGAAAACAACGATATTTATTCATTTTTAGGGGAGGTTTTCGTTCGTGATGATACAAAATTAGAT
>NC_071982.1:7866859-7869906 GCF_026283585.1 Hylaeus volcanicus
TAACAGCATTCGATATTCTCAGACCCCACCAAATGCTATCCCAAACCTTCTCAGACAGTATTTTCATGGAGAGCCATATGAAAATATCCTTTTACCTACGTGTTCTAAACACTTCAAGGATACAAATTATGTAAACAAAAGAAAAATCTAATTTTGTATCATCACGAACGAAAACCTCCCCTAAAAATGAATGCTGTCGACGTGGAAATACTGTCTGAGAGGGTTTGATATATTTGCTTTGGCAATGTTCAGGTAATATTACATACAGTTATGAGTACTGTCTGAGTAGGTTTGGGTAGGTCTGGGTAGGCTTTTTTTGCCGTAGCTGGTGGTGACAATATTGACTACTGCTAATGTGTATACTCTTTCCATGAAAATACTGTCTGAGAAGGTTTGGGATTTTATTTGGTGGGCTACATTGAATACTGTTAATGTATGTGGTGTATAAAGTAGATAAAATGATAGCAGTAACTTAAGGGTATATGTTTCCTTCCTCCGACAGAAAGTGAACTCAAGTTTGGTAATTCTGAATGTAGGTAATTTTTTGGTCGATATTCAACCTGTTTAAATATACTAAATATTAAATACATGTTATCATTGTATTTCCTTGGGACTACTGCAGTATACAAATGTAAAGTTTCTCCGTGTACATATTTATATCGAAACATTAATTTGAAAGCAAATATTATGTAATTTATACAAACATCATTAATAGACCTAGAAGGTATATTTATGAGACTGACAGTACGATAAACAAATTGTATACGCAACAGGTACCTCCTGGTCGCTATTTCTATAGGAAGAATTAAATATGAGTTAATTTGCGACACGTGAACGCCATTAAGCGTCGAAACAAGGGTGCTCCCCTAGTTCGCCATTTATCCCCGTGTCCCTCCAGAGTGTCGCGTGTTCCAGTTATGGGATAATCCGATCGACACAGTGTTTACCGCGCTAAACCGTCGTGCATCTGTTGCAGGCGGCTTTAATGCGTTTAAAGTTATCTTCGCCGAGATAGCTGCGACGCCGGAGCCGTCGATAAAAACGAACCGAAAAATGAAACGTCGATACACGTAGAGAAAAAGTCACGTTTCCACCTCGTTATCGCCGTTCCGCTACACCTTTTACAAAACTACACCTATTTTTCGATTAGCTCGATAACAAACATGCCCGTTGAACATCCATCACAGAAGGTAAAATTAAAACTGTTCGCGCGGCATGCGATGAACGTCGACACTGTAAAGCAGCGATCACTGTAACGAGGTACTTTTACGTTTAAAAAGAACCCACAGATCTTGTTTAATTATCGTCTTCATTGTTTATACGACGACAGAAATTAACGGCAATTTATTTCCGGTACGAAACCAGTTTTCCTCGATTACTATAAATCTCGAAAACCGCGTTCGTTCCGTTTATTTAACTCTCAACCCGCCGCGACGGCTTCGTATGCGGATTTAATTAATTTCGCAATTGCTTAATTATGCGTCGCTGGAACGCCGAATATGCTCGACTGAAGTCGAAGACCACCGCAGTTTATTGAACTTCAGTTGGACACACAGGTGCGTCGGGGCTGTGTACGCGCTCTTGACCGAGCAGCATTCTTCCGAAAATGGCGGCATAAATAAAAACTGCAAGAATATAGAGGAGAAAGGGGGGAGGGGGAAAAATGCGCGGAGAAAGAATTTCAGAAGAATCTTGTAACGAGCAATATCTCGCAACGCGATTTTACTTTAAAACTTTTGAAACGAAGCGATATTCTACTAAAGAAGACATGCTTATAATTGCGGACCCGAAAAGAAGTTATACGTTATTAAATTCCAAAAGAAGTCCTATGGTTCTCGTTTCAAGAATTCACGAATTCCTGGATAAGAAAAAAAAATATAATTTATGTCCATCTTTTCTTGGAAGTCAGGACCCGAGGTCCAGGGCTGCAACATCCCTAACGAAAACAAACCTCGCCAGCCTTGCCTGGAAGCTCGGTATCATTCTCAAAATTTTCCAAACATTCATTCAGCCCCTTTTTCCTTCATCCTTCTCCGCGCTCTTCTCTATCTTCAAACGCACCGATCCTCCCCCCCCTCTCTCTCTCTTTTTCTTTCTCTCTTCCTTCCTCCTCCACCTACCTCTCTTCGTGAGTTCATTGAGTATACGTCTGGTATGCGAGGACTTCTTACCCTGGATCGGGCTGGCAACCTAATGGCCGGCGAAGGAGCGACGCAGGAGACTCGTAAGGACCTTCGCGAGCGTGAAACGGTTGGCGAGAGAGCAGGATGGCCTTCAACTTATGGAGCCAAGGTTTGGAAGCCGGCGGGGCCTCCCATCAACAGGATACGCGTGCGGAAGGGAAGCGTTTCGACTCTCGAACTCTTGGCGCACAATAAGTATATACGGGACGCCGATGAAAGGACACCGCGAATTTATGATTGGCTGACAGGTGGCCGCAGTGGGTCCACCCAGGGAACCAGTCTCCGGGACTTTAAATCCGACAGGCTTGCAGAAAGATCGTTGAGCACCGACCAACGCGTTCCTGGACAACCTGCAGTCGCGGGGGACTCCCGAAGAAGTTATGTAGTACCACACCGAAGCGAAACTTCCCCTAGCAAAAAATACTGGGAGAAGATCTGCGACGAAGAAGTCGGTTAAAAACCGAGGAAAAAGTTTGGTAGTAGCGTTACGCCGTTCAAAGGAGAGGAGGGATCGTCGAATCACTCAATCTTCCCATTTTGCCATACAGATTTGTCTCGGCGAGTTACAAAGGCACTTACAAACATCGACAGTGGACCCCTTGATTTTCATACACAATTGGATCCTGAAAGTGGGTGCGAATCTTCAATGTTCGAAGGTAGAGGGATGCATAAATATGTGTTTAAACCTACTCAAACAGTATTTCCGTGTAGACAGTATGTACATTTATGGTATTTAATATTGCCGCTCCCGTCAAAAACTATTTAGACAATATGTACATTAACGATATACAATTTCGCAGCCCTCACCAAAAACTATACCAAACTTATTCAGACAGTATCTACATTAATGGTATTCAATATTGC
>NC_071982.1:7869916-7892713 GCF_026283585.1 Hylaeus volcanicus
AGTATTTCCGTGTAAACAGTACATACATTAACAGTATTCAATATTACCATCCCATGAAAAAGTACCCCAAACTTACTCAGACAGTATTTTCGAATATTTTCAATATTGATGAGGTAGGTCGAGACTATCGCCTAGGACTGTGGTCCAACCATCTGAAATCTGATACTGTTGCGAGAAAATAATACATTCGAAGGAATTAACAATAGCCTACGTCCAGCTGACCTTCCTATTCACCTGATAGGAAGAGATGGTCGCGCTAGGTCTTTTCAGTCCGAAGTTTCAGTTTCGATTAAGAAGGAAGGTGTAATAGATCTTCCTGGAACGATTTAAAAATCAAAATTCGATATATCAATTCTAGGAAATCGTCGTAGAACGACGGACGTCCACAGTGGAGGATCGTTAGCTTCGACGGAAATCTCGAGAAATGTCCATGCCATAAAAACTCGCGAAAGGTACAAAAGGTCCAAGAACGACAGGACCGAGCCTGTCAGAACTGTGTCAGGGTGAAACGTACGACGCAAGGTGTACCGGGCGATTTGTCCCAGTCAGCTTTACCATCCTCGCGTTGTGTCGTTTGAGTTATGACAAAATAAAATGAAGATATCAGTGGCTCGGTGGACACTGAGCGAGGGAGAGACGGTGAGAGAGGAATGTGGTCTTCTTCGCAAATACCGTGGAGGGGATAACGCAACGGTGACCTTTGGTGACCAATCGAATTTGTACTGACTACGAAGGAGCACCCTTGCGCACTTTTCTTCGACACGGAAGATAAAACCATTCTACACGGTCAATTCTATAAATATTCGTACCCTCTGTGTCTATTGAAGAAGTTTAATTAAATTAAATAATAGTTTTGATATCAAAACTATGTTTGATATCAAATGAAGTTTTCGTTATAAATATTTATGTGTATAAGTTAATACATGTATATATTTATGTATATGTTACGGTGAATGTGATAAATGCATTATGCATAATCCCCACTAAAGTTGGTAAATGTGATAAATTATGGAATACGGTCTGAGTAAGTTTGGGTGCAGACAGTATGTACATTAAAAGTATTCAATATTGCCATCCCACCAAAAACTACCCAAAACCTACTCAGACAGTATTTCCGGTACATGCATTAACGTTTCTATCACATTCCCCATTGCGAGTTGTGGATTATAAAAAATCGCCTATCAACTCGATAAATGTTCCATAACTTATCACATTCACCAACTTTAGTGGGGATTATACATAATCACCGCATTTATCACCCTCGCCATACATGTACATCAACATATTCATACATGAACCATCAACCCCGCCATTTAATTTAAACAAATTTCTCCAATAGACACAGAGGGTACGAATATGTATGGGACTGACTGTATACACTATTTAATTACAATTACGATTGATAAATAACGTCAGACCAGGAAGAGGGTTAACAAGAGAGGAACGAAACGTCGAAGCTGTTCTCTTCCGAGGTCGGTATCGTACGCACGTACGCAACCACCTCGCGAGCAGCAAATCGCAGGTTACGAGCCAAAGGCATTCCTCGGCTACCCCCATTAAGGCCGATCCTCATGAAGCCACAACGGCTACAACAACGCTCCGCGAATACCGCGCCAGCGGAGAGACGAAATCGAAAGGTTGGGGTCAGAGCACAGACCGGACCACGTGTACACCCACACCTACCAGCGAGGAATACATTCTCGAGGATTGGCAAGCTCGCGTTCACGCACACCAGCCTCGGATCCCATTCGATTCGTACGATTCGAGTCCACCCTGGGAATTTGCGACCAACTTTTCCTTGTACTCGATCGAGCATTTCGAAGTCCATTTAACAAAGTTTCGATCACGAGAACGCAACTCCGGGATGCGCCGCTGCGTCGAGAAGGATCGTTTGGGTAACTTTTACGAGGCCGCGAATCGCTCTTACATAAACGAGCGAAACGCCACCATAAATCGGCCGTAAGCCGATTAAAATTCTCCCGCGAGCGTAACAAGATAATATTCCTACAAACAAGGTGCATTCTCGGATCCGATTCGATTATTTCGCGACGGTTTAGCGTCGAGGCTGTCGCTTAACGTCGCATTTGTTACCGGAAATCCGACCGGCCGGAGAAAACTGACGGAAACATGACCGCTATTGATCTAAATCTGACTCGTCGAATTACGAAACATTTCCAGCCACGATTCCGAAGACTGCTCGGAGTCGAAACCCGATAGACGCGGTCCGTTACGATCGAGGACGCGTTCCCATCGATATCAACAAACGTTGATCGTTTCATCATCGTTTCATCATCGACGTACTGTACATCGCTCAAGAGTTGGCGAGGTACCTACGAACTACGAACTGACTATATACCTACGCCTCAGTTTATCTCGATATGTCTCGTTCGCCGTCTTCGCAAAGCGGTAGCCAATCAAACAGCCAATCAAACTGACTCGCCAATTCCTGAGCAACGAACTATAGCAAGGTCGCGGGGAAATCATCAGGCTAACGACGTGTCTCGGGTCCGCGAAATAGGCTAGAGGTGGCCGCGAGCAGACGACACCGCCGCCACGGAACCAACACCGTAAGACACCGCCAACAACTACAATAACAACAACAAACGATCACGCCGAGTGCGAAAGCACGGGCTCAGCGGACCCGACAATGCGGCAGGTACCTACCCCGCAGGCATTCCATCAAGATGCTATCGAAAGTGGCCGACCGCGAGCAGGGTGGGAACGCAGGAGGGGCGGGGGAAGGGGACTAAGGCCCCGGTCGAGCGAGCGACAAAGAGGAAACGCTCGAAGGAGGAGGCCGCCGAGAGATATTAAAGGATGCTGTGCCGCCGACCAGGAGAGAAGGAGAGGCATCCCATGGCGCGGTGGGTCCCAAGACACGAAGGATCAGAGTCGGCTTGCGCGTCGTGTTCGGGGCCCGGGCCCCGGGCCCCGGGTCCCACCCCTTCCCAGACTCCGCCGTGAACGCCCTCGAAAACGTGACTTTCCGTGCGGCGCGGGCGCACGCACGTTCTTCGTTTCTTCTCCGGTACCTATGGGACCGACGGGCCCCGAATTCCGTCAGTGACGCGATTTTTCTGGGGCCCCGATGGATCGTGACCACGATTATCGGCTCGTTATCGACGATTAGGAAATTTCACGTTGCCTCGACCTGGCGACAGATATCTAGGAACCGAGACGGTGTCGCTCAGGCCCCGAGCCAAGGGCCCTCTTTAGAGGATAATTCATGGATTGCCATTACGGAGGAGAAGTGGATCAATCGTGGATTGTACAGGGCGTCTCGTAACTGGTGGTACAAGCGAGTAGGGGGATGATTCTACGCGAAAAAGTAGAATAAGTAGAAGTAAATAAGTAAAAGTAGAGAATTTAGAGCAGCTCGACGGATTGGAAAAAGCACCGGAAGTACTCTCGTACTCGGAACAGTAACATAGTAAAATCCGCCGTACCATACCTAATTCAAGTGTACGCGTACACGATACATTTTCAAACTTATGTTTTTTGGAAACGAAGCGTCGTATGACAAAATTTTATTCTACATTTTCGATTCAATTTTTCACGTAGATTCACGTCCCTACATGCTTGTACCATCAGTCACGAGACACCCTGTAGTCTACGTTACCTGAGATTAGGGTCTCTTGGTAGATTCAGTCTTGAGAGCGTTGGCGTTTTGGCAGAGTCACGAGATTGAAGGTTATCCGAGTTTTCAAGAACCACCAGAATATAGGTTAGGCTTGGAATAATCATCCCACTACGGTATTTAGGTCGATAGATTGCAAAGATAAAGAGGAAGAGTATCTGCCTCGGCGGCCACAGTAGTTTGGACTTAGGGGACTGGATAGAAAAATGATTTGATCGTGCTGCGAGCGATGATTTGCAAAAATTGACGTGTTTTCGTCGAAATGGGGTAACTAGCTGTCTATTCATCGCGGATCTGTAGGAATTAATTTAACTTTTACTTAACTTATTTACAATTTATTCATATGTTTATATGCATGAGAATATAATTTAAATTTTCAATTTTAATAAACAATTTTAAGCAGACAGGATGTCATTTGAATTTTGAAACTTTTGTTAAAACAAAAACGCATCCAACACGAATATATTAACATACGCGTTTTAAATCTATAGATTTATCGCGAGCTATAGAAACTATAGTTCCTACAGATCTACAAGTTAGGTTCGGTAGCGATAAAACTGAATCTTGCTTCCACTGTTGGAATGGTGTTTTAAGTAGGATCTCTGTTTGCTTTCCAGGAGCTTCGACTAAGAAACTTCCGTCTTTCGTGGACTTCGAAGTTCCTACAGTTGTCGAAAACTTCACGAAAATAAACAAAAGAGGGCTCGGAGACTGAAAGACGTTCAAGATCTTCCTGCAATAAAAACATACTCGAGGTAATCCTAGAAACTCTTCTGTCCTCGAGACGTTCCTTACTTGGTTAAACTGTATCGTTTAGATCAGGGCTTCTTAAAGTATGGGTCGCGAGATTTCAATGCAAAATATTTAATGTTCTCTTTCATTTATGTTATTGCAGAAAATGCAGTTTTGACGAAAGGTAAACACAAATTCTTAGGACAAAGTTACTTTGTTTGAAGGGTCCATCCTCTTCCTTTATTCGCTGTCCTCTACGTTCGTCAGCAAACATCAGAATACGAACTCGACGATAAATGCACAAGGTCAGTCCCGAGTTTGTGCATTAATCGGGACTTTGTTCTCGTTCCGTCTTCTTCCTTTATTCACTGTCCTCTACGTTCGAAGCTCGTCAGCAAACATCAGAGAATATACGAACTCGACGATAAATGCACAAGGTCAGTCCCGAGTTCGTGCATTTCTGGAGACTTTACTGTATCTCCGTTAGTTTTCGTTGCACAAAAAGACTTCTTAGGACAAAGTTACACTGTTTGAAGGGCCATATGTAACGGTGCAAGGGAAAAAATTTTCAAGGTCATTCTTTAATGAGATTTCAAGATCATCAATGTTTTTTTGAATGGTATGATACATCTTCGTTAACGTAATGTTGTAGCTGACAAAATAACGAATTAATCCATGTCACGCAAGATGACCTACACACTACAACCTACTATTAGGTTTCACGCAGCAAATCTACGCTACCTAATGTTTCTTTAGGTTTAATTCCATTGGAGCTCCAAGTGTCGATAAAATGATTGTCGGTGAGGTAAAGGTGGCCTTGTTCCAAAATCTCGATAGCTTAGAACTCATAGCAATAGAATGTTAGAATGAAAACGTTAAGAAACATCTCGAGTTGCTGGTAGATACCGGAAAAAAAAGCCTCGAGTGCAAAGGGTCAATTATTCGTTGAAAGTAGCAAGTGTCCACGTATTTATGAGCGAGGGTGTACACATCTTTATTCGAGATTTTCTGAGTTGCGAAAAGAGTCACAGTCATAAATGGCGTCGTGAATGAAAAAAGTTCATGAAGCTTCGGTTTAGATGATTAATATTCGAGAATCGATGAAACTTTTATCCGCGCCAACTTCCCACGAGTCGGGGCCTAATTGCGACTCCGCGGTAACACGGAAAGCTTCTACCGTGTGTGGGTGAGAAGCGGCGGCATTTCCGCGCTTTAAATGGCAGTGCTTATTATACAGATTGGATTAAAGGTCTGCTATGTCGAGCAGAGTGGTAGGTGGTGGGTTGCGGGGGGCAAGAAGTGCTGGGGGAAGAGAGGAGGGAAGGAAGGGAGGGACAGAAGGTGGTTTAGGTTGAGACAAGAAGAAGGAGGGAAAGGTATGCGGCTGGACGTTGTGTATGTACGCATGTACGCTTGCACGTGCGCGAATGTACGTACATACCTGCGGAACCGGCGGCCCACCTTCACAAGGTGATTCACTGCGATCCTGCCGCGCTGTGCTCAACCATTACGTACCCGGGAGATCGTCGCAGAAACGTTCGAGAGGTTTTGACGTCGCGCCTACCATCCCTAGGCGTTCGAAAGCGAACGTTGCGACAGGAAGTAAACGGGGCACGGAACGTTATCGAATCGAGGTACGCGATTGCTTGGATCGACGTAACGCCCCGGTGTTATGGGTAGACTGCGTGGCTCTGGTTGCAGGTTTATCGCCGGTGCATGAATAGCATTCCTGACGATACTGTGTAATACTTTGCCCGAGAGGAGGAGGAGAAGGAGGAGGTGGTCGACTTGGGTAGCTCGTTACTATTTAAAGAACGGGCCATTGTAACTCGGAGAATTTTGGCTGTTCTGGAATTTTGGTATCCGGTAACTTTTTCCTTGTTAGGGGCTAAAGACTCGATAGCTCGCAAATAGAGTTCTCGATTTCTGCGCCTCTCATCAAATTTGTTAGTCTCGAAAGAAACGAGATCGTAACGAATATTTCTCACGCTCGTTGTCTCCCGGCAACGGGGTGCCACGCGTCGTCGTGGAAAAAGCCATTCGAATCGCGCGGTTTCCTTCTTTTTTCCCCGCCTACCGCGCGTCACGACCAATCGAACGACACGGCCGTGTTTACAGTTCGATTGTATACGTCCGATCGGCGCAGCCTTGCATCGAGAAACGAATGTGTTGGCGTCCGAAGCGACGATGCAATGGGAACCGCCCGAGGCGTGTCGGTGCACCCTGTTGCAAGGGCTCTCAATCGCAAGAATGTAAAGGCCAACCGGTCCCGCCCGATTCCGATCAGAATTTCGGCCCAACGCGGCCGGTAAACTTTTCAGATGCATTATTTAATCGGCTCGTGCTCGCACGAAGGGAAACTTTCAGAAATCCCGCAACAATTTCGAAAGATAGTTCGTTACTGGAAAGATCGTTATTGGAATAAGTGAGAACGTATCCGAGTCTTCAAAAATTTCGAATATCTTTCCTTATCGCGAAGCATTCCTAAATCTCGCAAAATAAATATAAAAAAATGCTCGATGTTGGGTGGAGCTAAGACACGCGTCGCATTGGAGAGAGAGAGAGAGAGAGAAAAAAAGGAAGGGGAAAACTCGTGGGGAGACCATAGAACACGCGTTAAGAGACGCGTAGCAGAAGAGGTACAGGTCGTTAGTAAATTCCTGGTAAGGATTTAATTTATTCAGACGTGGTCTCGCGAACTGATTCTCATGTGCGACTCGGGTATTTAAAAGCACGGCTGCGCGCGTCACAAAACAAACAGTCGGCTCGGTATTAATCCTCGTTAGGGCCCTCCGCGGCAGGATTACCGATTACTTTTTGAGAGATACGAAAAAAGAACGAGAATAACGTTCCCGGCATTGCTTTATTGTGACTCGGGGGGGGGATAGGGGCCGCGACTTCGGCCGTTTCGTCGTGAGAGCGTTCGGTTTCCTTATTTTTCGATTCGTCCTTGCGCTCCCCACTGTTCGAATATTCATTCACGCGATTCCCGCGGCCAGAATGCTGCGCGAGTTCCTCTCCCTTCCTCTCGTTACGTTGCGAGATAGTTTAAGGGTCATGCGCAGTCGCGAGACAGACAAAATCATTATTTTTGTGATTTTTTAATTCAAATATTTGAAGACATTTTCATAAAAAATGTTTGTGTATTTAGAAGAGCATAGTTTGAAAAAGAAAAAGGAAAAAATAAGGAGTAAACGTAACATCGAGAATTTTCGGTGATAACTGTCACAAAAAATGAAAAAGTCTTACGTAATATTATTCGGGAGGTGATTTGAAACAGCTTTTTCCTTAACGAAAATGTTGTCCGAGGCTTCGTTAAGGAGATATCAACGGAAAACCTCCGACCAATCAGAGCGCGAGTACGCCAGTGGAGCGCCCGCAGTGGCGTAGGCTGCCGCGCTCTGATTGGTCGGGGTTTTCTGTTGATATCTCCTTAACGAAACCTCGGACAACATTTTCGTTAAGGAAACAGTTGTCTCAAATCACTCCCCGAACCCTTTCCAAGAACCTCCAACATTTTTGGGACATCCTGTATATCAAACTATCTAATCCTTGATCGATCGGTTTTAGGAAATATTGATTCGTGACAAAATGGCAGACGATCCAAGAAAAAATTGTGATTTTCAATTGAACAATTTTTGGTTACTTTGACAATCTTTGCTCAATAAAAATAAAACTATGCATCGAAGATCAAAATCGAGGACTAGTTTTCTTTATCTCAAGTGTATCAATTTTGGTCACCGATTTTGGATATGCGGTTTTGAGAAAAACACGTTCAAAGCTTCAAGGGAAGTTTACAATTGAATAAAATGTTCAGATGTTGACTTAGAGTCGTTAATTACAGGACCTTTGATCCGCCGGCAATGCACACGGTGTTGCATTTTGTACCGCGTTTGTCATTGCACTCCACCTGCTATCGTCAATTGCGCCAACGAATGTGCAAACTTTAGCTCGCATCCGCGCAGGAACACAATCCCTCTTTCTCTTGCCGAGACGGTGATAATTATCAACGTGAGAAAACGCGCCTCCCCCTCCTCACCTTTCGCGAGCACTCGTTGACGTGGAAGCATAAGTTCATTCATGAATCGGTGCAGCAGAAAAATTGTTCCCCATAAGTACCCTCTATGTCTATCCAAATAATTTGTTTAAATTAACCGATCGGTTTCACGTCTCCAAAGAAATGTTTCATTGTATTAGGTTGTCCCAAAAGTTTCTTTCGTGACTTGTGTTCACGTTATTTTACGTGGCAGTGTTTATGTAGATAACCTAATTTCTTAGATGTTAGTGTTACAACAGTAATGCAGCAATACTAATCGTATACGATTCAGTACTGTAACGTGAAGCATAAAATATTGCGAATGTATTGCTTATTAATAAAACGAAATTAATAAAACGAAAGAAACTTTTGGGACAACATGTGTATATTTATATGGAAAAATTGATTTGAAAACATGAAACCTATCGTTTAATTTAAACAAGTTTCTTGAATAGACGTAGAGAATACGAATACTTATGGGAGTGGTAGTAATTTTACCAATGCCTTGCCTTTTCTCGATTTTCGGTCTTGGCGGTAATTAATCAGAACGGGATATATCAGATTTCAAGGCGATTGGCTTCGTGAGAAATGTTCCCATCGGTATCCAATGCGAACTGCCTTCGTCCCGAGAAAAATAAACATTTCTCAACTTTCTGTGAAATAAGAGAAACGTAGCACACTTCTTTCCGTAACTGTCTGCAATATTTTGCCAACTCGAACAAGTTGGAATAGTTCTTCCCTACGGTTCCCGTCGGTACAGTAATGTTTCCATAACTGCACAAACTCGGGACTGACCTTGTGCAATTATCGTAGAGTTCGTATATTCTCTAATGTTTGCCGACGAGCTTCGAACGTAGAGAAGGACAGCGAATAAAGGAAGAGGACGGAGCGAAAAGAAAGTCCCCGTTAATACACAAACTCGGGACTGAACTAGTGCATTTATCGTAGACTTTGTACATTCTCTAATGTTTGCCGACAAGCTTCGAACGTAGAGAAGGACAGCGAATAAAGAAGAGGAGCGAAGACATGAGTCGGTGAGACAATTGAATGCAACGGTGAAATTTTTGTGTTATTAACTTTTTTGTTGTAAAACGTTTACTTAAAATTTTTACTAGATCATGTTTACACTATTCGGCGATCGTACTCGTAGATCCCTCAAGGACCCTCAGGGGCTGTAACGGTGTTTATAGTTACAGTACGGGCTTAGCAACCCCGAGGTACCCGAGCTAGAGGGGGGGGGGGGGGGGCAGCTTACTGAAAATTACAAGAGTTATTTAAATTCAAAAATTTATTTAAATTAAAAAAAAATATGCAAGAAAATATAAATTCAACGTTTCAAAATTACAATTTCCAAAATACGTTACGATAAGCATTGCTTAAAATCACAAGAGTTAACTTGACAATTAACAGTTAAACTCAACAATTAATAAAGCAAAATATACAGTCAGTGTAAGAAGTACTCGATACAATTTAAAATAAATGGTTCCTGTACGAATACTTATAATACTATATATACTACATACTCAACTTCCATGGTCACTTTACCCTCGTGTAACGTCATATAGATGATTTCATCTTTGCTTCCAAAGCATTTATCTACAACCATATCTACAAGTATATAGAATCGAATGTTGAACTAATTCTCCCTAAACCACCCTTATTTGACATTCGGCCTCGAATATCAGCAAAATCGTACTCTGCAATACTAAACACTGAACGTGAAAGCTCCCTGGCTCCCTGTCGCAGTCGAATTTTTAATGACGCGTATTTGTTCAAAGGCAGAGGAGTTTCTGTCTGGTGGCCGCACAGACGGTGATAATTATCACCGTGAGAAACGTCATGTATCACCCAAGGCGACCCACCTAGCGAGAGCCGGTGCCGATGGTGATGCTGGGTGGCGTCTGTGGTGGTGGGTTGCTTTCAAAAGAGCCTCCACCTCCTACGTGGCGAAAGAGGAACCCGAGGAACGAACCGGCAGGCTCGAGCGAGCCGGCCAGGAAGGATTTTCGATGGAACACCGATGGTGGGATTTGATTTACGCATCGGGTCATTAATTTGGATGTATTGTGCGATAAAACGCTGACCAGGAATGACTCTTCGGGATCCATCTTGAGGTCTTAATTACTATACCCGGCTCCGTTCGGCTTAATCGCTAGCTGAGTTTAGGGAATCGCGATAAACGCGAGGGAGATCAGTCTGGGTCAGGTTTTTCTTCAAGACGCGAGATCTCTGAGAGTCGTTGAAGTTAAGATATCCCGACAAAATTCCCGAGGAAGAAACCCGTGCTCTTCGCGATTTTCCGTAACCGTTTACGATTCAGAATTCGCAACCTCGAAACCGGAATATCGTCTCTCTCACGATTCACGCCCGTCGGCCATAGCCGGGTGAATCGATATTTCGACCTCTCGGACGATTCACGAGGGTCGATTCCAGCCTGATTTGCTCCCACGGTGACTCGAGGTAGTCGTTTCATGGATTTATTTAATGTAGGATTTTAACAAATCTTCGCTCGAATCTTCTTCTATTAAATTATTTTTATTATCCAGTCCTAGATTACACATTTATATTAAATCTTGGTGCTCGAGGCAAAACGATTCAACTTCTTAAAAAGGACGCGCCACTATAATGGCTTACTGCATACACGTACAGATAAACAGCTCCGCGGAAAATTCAATCGTGCCTAAGACACTATATTCGCCTGTCAGTGAACGGGGTTAACGAGAAAGAATTCGGCCGGTATTCGAATCTGGAATATCTCCTAAGAGAAAATGAAAAGCAAGCTTCTCCTATAGTGAATAGAATCTCGTGTCGAACCGTCGCTCGAAAGAACCAAAATCTCCCCACGGATCCTAACTAGACGCGATCGGAATGGGTCCACCCCGATCGCGACACACAAGGAAACCACTCGGTCGTCAAAAAGGAAAAGCCGCGTGTCTCCGGGCAGCGCTATCAATCCCCCGTCAGAAAAAGCGACTCGCCCCACCACCAGAAATTCCCACGTGTCCGGCATTCGAATTCCAGGGGACCAGGAAGACGCCAGGAAGGGGCGAGGGATTCGCGACGAAATAAGACCGCGGCGAGAGTGGTACACGAGGACCCACGGCGGAACTCATTTTAATTAGAAGGGGTCCTTCGGTTTATCGAGTTATTCCCCGGGCCCGTGCGTCTCTCTCGCGCCCTTCCGCGGGCCCGTTTCCCCTTCTCCGCGGTACCGTCTACCCCCACCCGTCGTTCGCTCGATCGGGGCCCCAGTCCGCGAAGCCAGCTTGGAATGCGGTTCTACGGGCCCACGGGGTTCGTGGTCGTGGCGGTGTCTGGGGGGGTGTTCCAGTGTGCGTGCGCGGACCAGCACCGCGTCAAATCGCACACAAACGGCGGCCCTGTATTTTTTTCGACGCTCTTAGACGCCAAAACGACTGAGACGACTGGCTTCCTTCGGAGGCTCGAGCTTTTCGCTATTTTTGCTTGGGGTAGGGTTCGAGTTTCATCTGATTCGAGAGACTATTTCTTTGATTGACTTGCGAGTTGCTTAGTCGTCCCAGAAGATTCGGAAGAATACGTACAGGGTGTAAAGAAATGTTTGATCTTGGCAAGCATAGGCGTGTTCCGCGTCTTTGGATCGATGAAAATCTGTGGAATGAAGTTGACGCAAAATTGTCCTTGACCGTGGATCTCAAGGTCAAATATTTGTATCGCATTGTATTCTACGCATCATGAGGATAAAAAGAGTCGCAGGAACTTTCGGTCGAATCTCGACCGTTCTCATAGAAAATAAGAGTGGATTAATGAAGCAAGCAGTTACTGTTGTTGTTTGTTTCCTGATTATCGGGAATCTAACATAATCGATCGTAATCAATATTCTTCCAAATTGAATTCTGCTTGAAAGATATTCATCTCGTACTCTTCTCGTATTTCTTCTTCTAAGCCAAAGAACCGATCCATTCTGATTAATATTTCTTCAGATTTCAGTCGGATATGGCGTCGTCTTTTCAGAGCATGCACTTGTGTGTGTCGTGTGAATCAAGCTACGATAGGATTGGATTGCAAAGACGTTTTAGGTCCTCCAAAAAATTCATGCCACTTATACTTCTGCTACTCAAATTAATATCTGAAAGATACTCTTAAATAACCAGTGGTAACTGAATTTTTCGCATGACGAGTATACTCATCATGGAGAAAGAGTAGTATTTTGTGTCATGACGAGTATATTCGTCACACAGAAAAGGCAATATTTTGAGTTATGACGAGTATACTCTTCAAGCAGAAAGGGCAGTATTCAGAGTCACGACGAGTATACTCGTCATGGAGAAAGGGAAGTATTTTGTGGCGTGACGAGTATACTCGTCATGGAGAAAGGGAAGTATTTTGTGGCGTGACGAGTATACTCGTCATGGAGAAAGGGAAGTATTTTGTGGCGTGACGAGTATACTCGTCATGGAATAAAGGAAGTATTATATGTCACGACGAGCAGACTCGTCATGACACAACCTACTTCCCTTTCTGCATGGCGAATATACTCGTCATAACTCAAAATATTGCCTTTTCTGTGTGACGAATATACTCGTCATGACACAAAATACTATTCTTTCTCCATGACGAGTAGACTCGTCGTGACATAAAATACTCCCTTTTCTCCATGACGAGTATATTCGTCATAACACAACCTACTTCCCTTTCTCCAAGACGAGTCTACTCGTCACGACACTCTCCAATCACATCTGGCTTGTTAACAGCCGATCTTGGACGCCATACATCCACCATTGTTTCGGCAAACGCATCTCTAATCTCTCCAGAATATATTATAATTCTCCGACGATTCGAACAAACCTAGGAAAAATGACATTCATCGAGGATCCTCTCGACTTCCGCGCGAGCATCTCACGTCGAACGAGAGCGGACTCCTCTCGAGAAGTAAAAGGAGACCTTGTCCTTTCCGTGGGCCGGCCTCCTCGCCCCGTGTTCCTCTTCGTCTTCGTCCGGCTCCGTTCTTTCGGAACTCCTTCCTCCGGCGCTCCTCCGTTAGTCTCCCGTTGCCTATGAGGGGCAAGGGGGCAGGGAACAGGACCTCCAAAGCGGCAACCGAGTCCAGGGAGGTCCTTCCTTCCAGGGGCCCGGCGCTGGAAGGAATCGAGGGAAGAAGGAAGGGAAGGGCTCCTTGGCAGGATCAAAGGATACGGCCGGATCCTTTTTGCTCCGGAGGGATCGGCCACGGAGAGGGCCAACAATGTTCAGCTCGGGTTTCGGGGCCGCGTTTAGAGGGAACGCTCGGAGATTGCGAGGAACGATCGCGTTCGCTTGTTTCGCAGCCTGGCCTGATGGTTTCTGGAATACGGACCCCATCCCGATGGGGCTCATTTCGACCCATCCCCATCGAAAGGTGCATTAACGCGCTTAAAACTTTACTTGGTCATCGTTCTAGGTATATCTTCGCTTCTCGTACCTCCTGACTAACCTAGATTCCATTTAACCTCCGAACTTTGTAGCTCGGCCTCGCCGCTCGACGAGCGACGATCACCGGGCGCGATCGATACTCATCGGTTCCGATTATTGTTAGCGAGTCTTCCCTTTCGAGGCAGTCCGTTCGGTAGTAAACGTACGCCGTCTGATTCGAATAAAGTTCGTTAGACCACCTCCCACGAACGAGCAAACGATTCAACCGGTAAATTCACCGGCAACAATAATAACACTTTATTTACTGCCACTGTGCCTTTGATATCAAACACAATAACAAAAAAAAAAACTAAAAAATCAGAAAAATGTAGACAAGCATTCGGCTAGATTACGCGCGCGCGAAATTGCTACACCTGAATTCTTGACATCCAAAGTTGTTCCAATGAAAAATATTCAGCGAACTCGCTCAATTTAAACCAACTTCCGGTTTCCAAAAGTTGATTCAAAAATATTGATTCCAAATATTGAACTCCACTGATTATCACCACGCTAGGTGACTTGCGAACGTATCCAGCGTCGTACACGTACATATTCTAACACGATTAATTTATTAATCGACGAAACAATAATCGTCTAAATAATCCCTGCTAATGGAATCCCGCGTTAATTGGCTAACCGCAGGAAGAAGACCGAGAGTACATTTCGCGAAGCTCCGATGTTCGCGAGATTCCCACAGACCCGAAGCCCGCGCCGGGGATCCATGGATCCCCCCCTCCCCCTCTCTCTTCCGTTTCCACGGAACGCTTTCGGCGAGTCGGCACGCGGCTGCATGAAAAAAATGGCGCGCGTTTCTCACGCAGGGATTCCCCTGGACGCGAAGCACGCGTGAACGGGAACAGGCCTCCGCTAATTGAACCGTATTATCGAGCCAATCATATCGTCCGGAGGAGCCGCGTATTTGCATACATGCGAAATCCAGAAACGCCACTTTATGGCCCGCTCTCGAATCGCTTCGGCGCTGTTGCTTAAACGGCGCGGCGGCCGGGAGTCTCTACGGCGCGTGATTTGCGATTTCGCTTCGTTCCTTTTAGCTAATTTCAACGCGTTCATCCGTTCGGCAACCGTTGGCGTGACGTGGATGTCCGACGCTTCGAGTAGGGAGGATCTCGGGATTGGGTGTGGACCCGCTTCAGAATTTAGATCTGAAAGGAACGAAGATCCTATTGGTCAGAGGCATCTCTACTTTATTTCCAAGTGCTTGCTGTTTCTTTTTTTTTTTTTAAGTGCGTAACTGTCGCTCGAGTTATTGCACCGCATCTATACATCACGATACAATTATTTCTATTCTTCCTGATATTACTTTGCCTTACCTCCTTAACCCTTTGCACTCGAGGCCTTATTGTCACGAATGCTAAGCTTAGATTCACTTCGAAAATGAGATCAATTCGATCAATGAGATCTAATTTGAGATTTGAAAATCAGGTCACCTTTGCCTCATTACTTTATCGACATATTTTATTTTGCCACATCATTTTATTGATACTTTGAGTTCCAACGAAATTAAACCTTAGGGAAACCTAGTGGGGACCGAGAGTCACCTCTCGAGTGCAAAGGGTTAATTTTGGCTCAAATCGCGTTATCGTAACTCACAAGGAAACATCGTTGAGTGACACACTCCGATTTAGACGAAACTTGGTACACTTGTTTGTGGAGCTTTCCGATAAAGTGCGCCATCTTCAGTTCGTGCCACTTTTGCGCTTATAACTTGGAAATGATAAGAGATATCAAAAACATCTTCAAGTAAACATTGCAATGTTTTTAGAGGCCTATAAATCGGTCCCAACAAATTTTCCAAAAAAAAAACTTTTTTTCCAAAATTACTCCCTCCAGGAAATTTTTGAAAATTTCCGTTTATCTCTGGATCAGTAAAAGCGTCCTTTTTTAATTCTGAATCCAACGGTGTGTATGAGTTTATGTTTATCATACTGGCAAACGATGTAATATTGTGAGTCTCTAGTCCGCTCTAGTAGTCGATATTTCGAATTCTTTAGGAATTTTTTTCTCGTAAATAATACAAGTTGCTCCTATATGTTATTTAACAAAATATGCTTCGTTTTGACCGAGAAAGTGAAAAATAATTTTTATAGACAATTTTAGATCGGGACCAACATCGACGGGAAATACAGTTTCGAAATCTTGAAGAAAACTTCCTTTCATTTTAAAAAAATTGAATTTCCACTTTAGAGAAAAACTTGCTGTATGTTTTTTGTTGGGTTCCGTCAGATCTACAACGAAAAAAAGTTTCGATCCAAAATGATCATTGTTAAGAGAACTACGAATTTGTTAAGATTTGTCTACTTTTTACATATTTCTCCGTCAAAATCACCTAAACAATATACTGTTCCGATTGTTTTATATTTTTTACAAATTCTTCGTCCAAAGACGCGCATTTTCTCGGTTTGATCATTGAAATCCGTTTACTTAATCGAGAGTTATGATTTTTTTCAAATTTTACCCGAGAATTCTGACCGAAATTTCTTGTCATCCAGGACACAGTAACTCGAATTTGGTAACAGATAGAACAAAATTGGTTAGACGAATGTTGTTCAGTACGAAAACGACCACAAAATTCCGAGCACAATTTTGTATATAGCGGGTGGCGAAAAGATTTATGTCAGAGGAAATATTATTAAAAATAAATTACTTTAATTTTCTTACTACGGTGTTATAGAATGTTAAAAACTATTAAATTTCGAATTTAAGATTTCTCGGATATCTCTCATCATTTCCAAGTTGTAAGTGCGAAAGTAAAAGGGGAAGGGGGTTTTCGGACAAAAAGGGTACTTCGACTTCTACCTTTCGTTCCTCGCGAAAGCGCTTTCCCAGCAAGCTAGATTGTTTAAATTTCTTACTACGGTGTTATAGAATGTTAAAAACCATTCTATTTTATATTCAAGATTTCTCCGATATCTCTTATCATTTCCAAGTTACAATCGCGTAGTAAAAGGGATACTTTCTACCTCGACTTTCACCTTTCGTTCCTCGCGAGAGCACTTTTCCAGCATGCTAGACTCTTCGAAACGTCCAAAAGTCTATCGAACGACGACCCGATCCCAGCGAGGAAACGCGAGGAGCCCCGAGAAAAAAAGGAGGCAGGATCAACGGGTGGAATTCGGCGGGAACAAAAGGACGGTTCGTTGGGGCCCCTTTGAAACATAGTCTCATTATTTGCAAATCCGATAAATCTCCCTCCGCCCGTGGTCGAGTTCCACGAAGTTCGCGGCAGAATCGGGCCACGGAGATTACAACGACAAGGCTGGCCGAAGGAACTCGACGGTGAATCGCGTGCTGAGCCTGCTGGCCATCCTCGTTTCGGCCTGGCCTCTCCGCGCTTGGATCCTCCGCCCTTTCATTCGTCGGCGAAATCCTTCCACGCACGTCTATTCCGTTCGACGATTCCTCAGGGCTCGCCTCTTCCACTCGTCTCGTCCGATCTGCAAGCGAACGCGTTCGCTCGGTGAAATAGTGGAAATGTTTGAGGTCAAGGTCGATAGGCAGCCCCGCTGGACGATCTTCCGTCGCGATCGTTGTGCTTAGTCACGTCCTTGGACTGGAAAGTCATGTACTTGATATCAGCCCTTTGCACTCGAGAGGAGACTCTCACAGGAGAAGGCTCGGAAGCGATATTCAACCGATCGCAATGAAATTTGGTAGAGTGATGGATCTATATCTAGAATAAGCGTAACTGTAATATTAGCCGCAGATGGCCTGCCAGTTTTGGTTAGTTAAAAGAAAAGTTAGTTTAAATATATAGTAACAGCCCATAGCGGGATGCATTCCTGTTGCTAACACAACTTGAAGCGGTATAGGTCAGCTGGATAGCATGGGCTTTTACCACATGTTTAAACTAACTTTTCTCAAAAAATGGCTGGCCATCTGCGGCTAACATTACACTTGCGCTTATTCTAGATATAGATCTATCGCTCTACCAAATTTCATTGCAATCGGTGAGTATCTTCTCCCCGAACCCGCGAATCCGTCGGTTCAACGTCTCCGCGGAGACGTTCCCGGACGACATCCTCCGTCGCGAGTGAAAAAAGAAAAAAACACAAAGAAAAGGCAGAAAAGAAAAGAAGTATCCGGCTGCGCGGAGGGCAGCCAGGGCGGGGGAGTGAGGAGGGAATGAGTCAGAGGTTAATAAAATCGACTGGACCCGAAGAGTCGGCCAGAGAGAGGGAACTCTGCGGTGGTGCTCGCGAGCATGGGAAAAGGCCAGCAGATTCATTGACTGCGAGAACCTCGAGAGCTGCCACCACAGCCTCTTCCTCCGCTCCTCCCTCCGCCCTCTCTCCCCATTGTTTCATTAAGCTCCGTCGAGGACTGACACATGTTACAGTCTTACGTGGCCCCCAGGCAAATCGCTTTTTCCCTGTTTCAGGCCCCGCAGCGACTAATTAGAACCGTCTCCTACGACCATTCATAGACGCGGGCTATTTGCGAGCCGAGCTAATTGTTGCGCGCCCTTTGGTGTATTCTTGGAGACTCGTCTGCCCTCGCGGCTAAAGAGGACGCGTCCGAGACGCGGTGGATAGACCGAAGATACCGATCGAGATTGCGGGGAGGGTTGGTATTAAGTATTAAGGAGGGAACCTGGGGAACCTAGAAAATCAATGTTTTCGTTCTTTTTGTTTGTAGACTATTGACCCTTTGCACTCGAGAGACGCCAATAAAATGATCGTCGTTGAGGCAAAGGTAATCTGATTCGCATATCTCGAATCAAGGATCTCATTTTCGAAGTCAATATAATGTTAGCATCTCGAGTTGCTGGTAGATACTACAAAAAAAAAAGGCCTCGAGTGCAAAGGGTTAAGAATTTCCGAAAAATTCTTCTTCGGATCTAAAGAGGAATTCATGGAATGAAGAGAAGACATTTTTTTCTTGACATTTTCTGATTTTTTCCCATCATTTTATCGAGTATACGTAATCATGCCAAACACTCCCGAATTGTTGGTGTACAGCAGGGCTTCTTAAACTTTTTTCATTCACCCCATCAGCGGTTGAATTTTTTAAATACCGATATAGGTGTTTCGCTAATCATGTCAAAGAGCATTAAGACCATGCTTCAAACAGATCCTAGTACAAACAAAATATTCCTCATACAAACGTTGCAACCCCTTTTCAGCCCATCAGGGGTTGAATTCCGAAATATCCTTTTTTATTCCCTGTACACATCATAAAGGAAGCCTCTATGTAAATTTATCAGCTGTTTCTATTTAGGTTCAAGGGTTTCAGCCTGGGCGTTGATATATATCACTGAATCAAGTCTTCGTTCTTATACCACATACATATTAGGTTCACCGTAAAGTTCTGTCCGTTTTTAAAATAAAACAAAATAATACATTTTCCATACCTCGAATAAATTTAATCGAATAATATAATTTTTATCACTATTTACATCTTGCCAGCCCGATTGCAATTTCTATATCATTTTGAACAAATATGCGCATACCTGTTGAAACTTGTTCCAACCGTACAAAACTTTCCGGGTAGACCTAGAAGATTACTCCTGTCGCTCAATATTTCCAGAAGTCGTCCTATTTGTCAACCATCAAAACTCCAGAAGCCTAGGACACTTTCACGGGTAGCAAGCAATTCTCTACCCTGTGGGATCGACACGTCGGAGCCTGCTCGGTAGAGAATCGGAAAAAAAAAAGCGGGACGATGGAAAAACCAATAAACTGCAGGGTCCCCGTAGGCCGAGCCAGGCCCTGGAAAGCCTTAGCAACAAAGCGGCGGGCTGTTGATAAAGTAGCTAATTTGCCGGGGAGAGGTCTTCCGTCCGTTTATTTTTATCCGTTCCACGGAATCTTTGCTCTTCCCAGCGGAGGCTCTGCCTTCCCCTTTCCCGTGGTCCCTGGCCGCGCTCCACCGAACTGGCAGTTTCTTCTGGAGCCAGGCTAAAAAGACTCCTCCCTCTCGGTCATCCTTTGCGGAGGCTGCGGAGGGTGGCGTTAACGAGGCGGCGAGACTTTCACACGATCGTTTGCATCGAGAGAGAAACAGGTCCGCTTAGCTCGAACGAAGGACACCGCTCTTCCCTATGTACACGACGGTCCTGAACACTTTGAACGCTCGCCAGGGTGGACGAGCTTTCCTTTCGTCCTTAACCCTTGGTTTACTTCTGTCTAGGTTCACTTCCACGCTCCTCTACGTAGGAGTCATTAAGGTGGGATTCCACTAATTTTCATGAATTTTTTTAAACAATGATTTCCCAATACTTCTTGTTGGGATATAAAGAGGCATCCATGAAAGTTGTTCATAATCACGTCAAACACTTCCGGATTGTTGGCGTACGGTACAGGACCTGTTTGAAGCATTCGATAACTAAGAATGTAAAGTTTTCTTAGTGTTAGATAGTTTACGCTGGGATTGTACCAGCTTTTAAAAGAAAATATGAAGAATTGAAAAAATTCCAGCGTTTTGAAGAAAAAATGAATTTTTCGACACAAAAGTCACTAAAAATGTCGTTAAATAAACAATACAATTTAAATTGTTGGTACAACCCCCAGAGAAATTTATATTGAACTCAGTAAGCTTCGTACGAGGTTGATTGGCCGATTAGTTTTTGTGTTATCCTGCACACCGATTTGAAAAACATAGTCTCGGGACAATGGCGTTTAAAGTTCTTGGCGAAGTTCTACAATACAGATGAAAAATTAACATTCGATCTTCTATTCCCGTGACGCGCCATTTTCATGTCTGGCCGTCTTGCGTAATTTCTGTAATTTCGTTATTTCAATCTTGATTGTTAATTTTAGAACAAAACAAAAATTCGACTTTTTGAACCCGTTGCGAGATTTGGGAAGTCGTCGATGGAGACTAATCGCGCGGTCGAGGGAAAATGAAAACGTCGTGACGATGACTGAATACGTCGTTGAAATTAGTCGGGTCTTCTGTGCGAGGTGGAAGACGTGACTAATTAGAGGCGTTTCCTGCAGCCATTCGTAGACGGAGGCTATTTGCGTGCGGTTGGGCTAATTATTCCACACGTCGTCTTGGAGACTCGTTTGCTTCGCGAGCCTCGGATGCAGTCCTACCACCTTCGTCATCCTCATCGACTGCACCGTCGTCGCAGTCCTCGTGGCCTTCGCGATCGAAATCTCGAATAATCGAATCGTACGATTCACGCAATTGATGGGGACGCATGAGGCAACTTTGTCGTACAGAAAATATTGCGATGTCCCGAAGAATATTGCCCGACCGAAAACCTTAATTTATTAACTGATAACTGCTCGCAACGAGAAATAATTTCAAGCACGACGATTTATGGTCTTCTGTCGTCGTTCTGGGAGCAATTCCATTTCTCCGCGACACCATGCTCACCATCTTCGGTTGCAAAAAATCACGCGCAACCGTGTTTGATGTCGTCATCGTTGTTGAATCACCGTCAAAAAACTACTTGGTTGCTCGAAGAAAGTATACGCTGGGTAAATTATAATTTCGAGTATATAGAGATACCTAGTGAAAAGAAATTTCGTAACCATGGACAGTGTTCCAAAAGTAGCCAGATAACCCTCGAGAATTACCCCGAGAATTACACCCGGCTAATTAGCCGCATTTTTCCATTGTCCCTATCCCTCGCTGTACCAACTCACTTTCGGCACTCGTGACCGCTTTATTGTCGGCCGACTTATTTCGGACGATTACGCAGTCACCGTATTGGCGTAGATGGAATCGCTTCCTCGATAACGCAACCAGCGTTTTCGACGAGGAACGGCGCGACGAATTCACGGAAAGCAAGGGTGCAGCCACATTCCTCGACGGCGAGGATCGCTGCTCCTGGAAGGGAGCCTTTTTAGAAGTCTCTTCTTGCAGTTCAACGAGCGGAAAGTGCATCCTTCTGCTCGAGCCTGCATTATGAATAGAGATGAGATTCGCAGTCGCGCACAACCTCGCCATTTCCTTCCTCTATAGAAAATTTATTTCAGGGAACTCCGTAGTAGAGTGCAAAGTATTAACCCTTTCAACTCGAATGTCCCTTCTGAGGAAACGTCGTAACTCCGGGCAAACTTTATTAGAGATTACACATGATAAATACTGTCTGAGTAGGTTTAGACTTAATTTTTTGTTGGACAGTATCACCCCAGAGGCTGCGAATAACGATATTATATAATTTACAACTAAAAATTATATTCATGGTTATTTTAAGTCACATAGTTGGGGAATGTGATCAAATTGTTCGTCGATATGCTGTCTACAAGGAAATACTGTCTGAGTAGGTTCGGTGTAGTTGTTAGTGGGTGCAGGAATATTCAATACTGTTAAATCTAATCCCCAACTTGTAATGTAGAATGTGATACAGTTGTTAATGCATATGGTGTCTACACGGAAATACTGTCTGAGTTTGTTTAGAGTGTTTTGTCGGGCACTATTCGCGCGAGGGTTGAGGGTATAACATTGGTTGGAATAATATTTCGAGTACTCGAATTTTCATAATTTCAAAATTTGAAAAGTACGTCGGATAAAAGATCTGAGTGCATCGAGCTGTCTAAACGGGGGATGTAACCCTAATAGACAACTCGCATCACTGAAAAATATGCTGGAAACGTCGTTCTCAGCCCCTGCAAGTGCTAAAGTAGGGGTTAGGTATAAACCTTCTCAGACAGTATTTTCGTGTAGACAGTAGGTACATCAACAATATTCAATATCGCCATCTTACCAAACACTATACTAAACCTACTCAAACAGTATGTACATTAATGATATTCAGTATTGCCACTCCACCAAAAACTACACCAAACCTACTCAGACAGTATTTCCGTGTAGACAGTATGTACATTAACAGTATTCAATATCGCCATCCCACCAAACACTATGCTAAATCTACTCAGACAGTATGTACATAAACAGTACTCAATATTCCCGGCTCCACCAAAAACTACCCCAAACCTACTCAGACAGTATTCCTGGTTAGACAGTATGTACATTAACAGTATTCAAT
>NC_071982.1:7892723-7898201 GCF_026283585.1 Hylaeus volcanicus
CAGACAGTATTCCTGGTTAGACAGTATGTACATTAACAGTATTCAATGTTGCCATCCCACCAAACACTATCCTAAACCTACTTCAGACAGTATGTACATTAACAATATTCAATATTCCCGTCCCCCACCAGAAAACTACCCCAAACTTACTCAGACAGTATCTCCGTGTAGCCAGCATACGCATTACCAAGTTTATAAAATTCACTGCAGGACGTACTCGTCGTAACTCGTGGAAAACAGGCTTTAGGGTTCCACCAACGTTAACTATATATTTCTCGTAGAAATCGTGGTATTCTAAGAGCAAACTTAATTAGACAACTCGGGTTAATTTCTCATCGAAGAATCGCGCTGTGTAGGATGGGTCCACGATTTTCCATTACCACCCTGTATGCAACCCATCTCGCGTTCCCCGTTCCCAGGGACGGCCGTGCCGGCGTTTGTGGTCCGTTTCAAATATTGGCCGTCCACTCGTGGTATGCGTGATACCCCAGAGTGCGCTTAAAATATTGAAATAAGATGCTCGTATGCCGCTCTTCGAATTCTTGCCCGATTCCCCTGCCCCCTTCCCCGCCCCTTTCCCTCCAAGCATTCTTTTTTTCGGACGCGCGCCACTTTGCCCTTCTTCCCTTCGTTTCTACGATCCTCCGGCTCCTCTTTATCCGATCTTTTTCCTCCGCCAGGACCGCCATATTGTCTCGTCGAAATTCCGCGAACCGTCGATTTTCGTGGATCCTCCTTTTTTACTATTTTTTTCACGGGGGAATTCGTTTACTCGGCGATCTTCTCTCCTTGACCCATTTAAAGTGCATTACGCTGATCAAATATTTCTCAAATTTTCTCCGTCTGCTTTCCTTTCCCCTTTTTTGGGCGTTTTTGTTTCTCAACTTTGTATTTCGTGCAAATTATGCGTGATATATGAGCACGTCCATTAACAGTAGAAGAGTCAATTTGTTTCTGTCAAAGACGCCCGGTGCATTGTTGCTAAATTAAATGTGACCGATTCGGCTCCTTTAGTGGCTACATTGTGGCCCTTCTTTCTCTGGTTTAATCAACCCTGGCCACGTTTTTTCATCGTTTTTGCCTACCCGCGGCTTCATATTTCTTTCTTCGCAGGTCAACATTCTGCACGGAACGCGAAGCCGTGAAGCCTCGACGAATACGCCATTCTTTACTCGTACCCGACTCGGTTCGACCGTATTTTAAACAAATCGACGACAAGAATTTTTTCAACGTAAAAATCGCGATAATTCGATCAAGTATCGCGCGGACATCCTCACCTTTTTCTTAATTCGACGGGCTTTCCTCTTCGTGCAAACATCGGCACGTTCGCCGACATCTTGTAAATAACAGACGACGATGATATACGGTGCACCGTGGTAAATTGCCGCGGATAAGTGTATGATTACGAGTTGCAGTACTTAAAGGGAAACGTGTGATCTCCCGCGAGTACATTGATTTTATTTTTCCGTCTTCTCTCCTTTTCCATCGGAGCGTAATACGACCACGCCCGACGTCTCGCCAGCATTATGCAATAATTCAGGTTTATTATGGAATTATTATCCATTAGCATTCGTACCGCTTACCGTAGCGCGTGACAACAGTTTTGTTCGAATTATGAACGGTCTGTCATTAAGCCGGCTGAGCCCTCGGATTCGTAACCCGTACTTGTGGAAGAAACTATATATATATATATATAAAAGAAATTAATTAAACTGGTACCGTGAAAGCATAATTCTTCAAACGTATAAAAAGAGCGAGTAAACGAGCCCGTAAAGTTACTCTATTTTCAAAGGACTGGCGGCGTGAGAAAAAAAATGTGTTAAACATAATACGATACAGTACTAATTGTCGCAACTTCGTAGCGTTTCATTCATGGTGAGCAGCTTGTTCCATTCATTCTCGTTAATTAATGCCCTCGGCCTAGAGCATGAAACCAACGCCACACCTTAATTGTGAGTAAATTGAAACGGGCGCATACAGTCAATGTAAACACAGGTGCGACCCAGGAAAACTACGACGTCGTACTAAACTGTAATTTAGAAACCTACGAGCACAACAAATATTCCATTTCGTCTATTCCACTTTTAATCTGACGTCGAAGCAAATGGTCCGAGGAAGATTCGTTTGGAACGCATTCAAATTTCTTCGTTCTCCTCGATTTTCGATTATACTTGTTACCGAGTATTATTTTGCGATTGAATGTGGGATCAAAACAATTTTAAATAAACTCTGATAAAGTTTATTTATATTTTAGGCCAGTCATTTTAGACACTAAACATTGCATAAAATACTGCAAACTTGCTTTTTAGATACAATCAGTGTAAGAACCAATTTAAAATAAATGGTTCCTGTACGAATACTCATTACACTTACTCTGTGTTGTTAGGAACCACCCAGATAGTATAAATCTAGATTTCCAACCCTCAGAAATGTGAGGCAGCCGAGTTATAGCCGAAAAACCACGAAATTTTGGCACCTTTTTCAGTTTTTCGCACACGAGTCACCAAAGGAGTATAAAAAAAAAAATATTATAGGTACAGGTCCCGCTATGGTCTTAAAATTAAAGTAATTAAATTTTGCTGCAAGTTCAAGTCTCATCAGTTTAGTGTAGGATAAATAATATTTTATAATTTACGACATGGTAGGGAATATGATAAAATTGTTAATGCATTTGCTGTCTACATGGAACTACTGTCTGAGTAAGTTTGGTGTAGTGGTTGGTAGGGACAGGAATATTGAATACTGTTAATGTACATACTGTCTACACGAAAATACTGTCTGAGTAGGTTTGGGGTAGTTTTTGATGGGATGACAATATTGAATACTATTAATGTACATACTGTCTACACGGAAATACTGTCTGAGTAGGTTTGGTGTAGTGGTTGGTGGGGACAAGAATATCGAATACCATTTATGTACCTACTGTCTATATGGAAATACTGTCCGAGTAGGTTTGGGGAAGTCTTTGATGGGACAGCAATATCGAATACCGTTAATTTACATACTGCCTACACGAAAATACTGTCTGAGTAGATTTAGACCTAGTTTTTTGTTGGACACTATCACGCCAAAGGCTGCGATTAACAATATTTTATAATTTACCACTAAAAATTCAATGAATGGTTATTTTATGTCTGATGGTGGGGAATATGGTAAAATTGTTAATGCATTTACTGTCTACACGAAACTATTGTCTGAGTAAGTTTGGTGTAGTTGTTGGTGGGGACAGGAATATTAAATACTGTTAAATATAATCAGCAACTCGTAATAAGGAATGCGATAAAATTGCTAATGTATATACTATTTACACAGAAATACTGTCTGAGTAGGTTTAGACCTAAATTGGACACTATTCCCCTAGAGGCTGCGAATAACAATATTGTATAATTTACAACTAAAAATTCAATGAATGGTTATTTTATGCTTCATGGTAGGGAATATGGTTAAATTGTTCACTCGTATGCTGCCTACACGGAAATACTGTCTGAGTATGTTTGGTCTAGTCCAACATAATGAATTGAAATGAAATATTTTACGTACATATAGGATCGGGTTTTTCGAGAATAGCAGGTATCGTAAAAATACTTGGAGAAAAACGAATTTATTATAAAATAATTAAAAAAAGGAGATTCTGCGTTCTTGACGCGCTTTCGACACACGTTTTCCACAGACTGCCATTCGACGCTCGGTACTCCCCTACTCTCGCTACGTGCGACGTTGCCCGACGTTCTTTTCTTTCCCCTATCAGTGGTGCGCATTTTTATCTATCCTACATACACATCTCTTACGTAACTATAAAATTTCGTTATACCGCCCCGGGTTACATAAATCAAAATAGATAGAAATAGGTAGAAGTGCAAACACGGTCAACAATATTTAAAAAAACGAATCGTTCTCCATCCGAGCGACCAGAAAATGGTTCGGGAGAAATTCGTCGGTCGAAGGGAAAGGTGCATCAGAGAAGAAACGGCCGTTGCAGTGCACGCGCCCCTTTTTCCAGACGGCGAGTCGCTCGCTGCGTGTCCCCCTTTTTTTCGGCGGCGCGAACGCAGAGGAAACGCGGCCTCACGCCACAATGCGATCCATGGCCGCTGCGGACGTTACTTCGGTCGAAGAAAAAAGGGCCCGGCAGCATTTTTGTCAGTCTGGACACGTGTTCACCCGGCGAGGAATCGGCCTTCTTCGCGTTGGTCCCGGTTTGTCGCGCGTTGTTACATGGCGCGCGCATGTGCGCCCGTTGGGGCGACTCGCATGTGCTCGATTAACCCCCCTCCCCCTCCCCCCGCCCCGCCCTCCCCCTCTTCCTTACTTTCGCGGTGCAGATGCTGGTTCACCGGTCGTTTAAAGAGACGCTCCTCGTTTTGCCTTTTGACATCGAGCCACTGCGCTCGTCGCCGAGAGTTTCACTTTTTCCGCGCGTGATAGGACCTTCTTTTTTTTCTCAGCGCCGACGTTTCCTTCTGCGATAGTCTCCGTTTCCGCTAGGTCGCGTCGGAAGGCGAGTCCTTTATTGGAATCGGTGTCGTCCTTCGGAGATCGAAATCTTCCTGCCCCCCCTTCTATCTTTTTTATCAATCTGCCCGTCGTTTTCCAACAAATTGTACCCAACGTAATTTCATTCTGACGCAATGTTTGTCATTCGAAGTCACGGTCGATTCGATGCTAATCGACCCGAATGATTCCCGGTTACGACACCGGTGAAAGCATCCTGTTAACGTTCGCAAAAACCTAAAGAAATCTGCGTGTCGCCACGGTCGCCAACACCTACCACCGACGATAGCCGTTTCTTCTGCTCCCTTATTTTCGATTCTCTCGCGGCAAAATCACCGCGCGCGTTGCGAAACAAACGCATTATCGAAATTTCGACGGGAGATTAACGGATTTACGTGGCGAGCATTTCGGCGCTTCACTTTTACGTAAGGTCGGCCCTGGAACTGGAGCTGGAACAAAAAGATTTATCGACGAGACAGCCACCGCGGGGATTCCGCGTTTCTTTCGCGCGAATTATGTTGCATTGCGAAAATTAGGGTGTTGCGTAGTAGGCTTTTGTCTTGCAAAAACACTTTCGGACGACGGAAAGAGTCTCGATGCGAGATTGAACCACGCGTAAGAAACGTACGAGTTGTAAATAACCGCGTGTAACATTCTTAATTTACAGAACAAATTTCACTCGATCGTGTGTATCGTAAACGGAAGTAGTGGGAGTACCCAGTGTTGCCCAAAGTGACCGCCAGAGGGCAACGTGCAAAGGGTACCACATGATAGCCATCGCAATCGTGAAAATTCCTACGAGACTATAATTTTCTTTCAATGCAATTAGAAATTACGTAATCTAACATCTGTGGTGGTAATTATTCTTGCGACCTCTTTAGAATTTACCAATACTGCCCAAATTAATTTTTGCCTCCACCTAAAAGTACCTCAAACATAGTCAGACAGTACTCCCGTGTAGACAGTATATATATCAACAGTATTCAA
>NC_071982.1:7898211-7909486 GCF_026283585.1 Hylaeus volcanicus
TATCAACAGTATTCAATGTTGCCATCCTACCAAACACTATCCCAAACTTACTCAGACAGTATGTACATTAACGATATTCAATATTGCCGACCCCACCAAAAACTGCCGCAAACTTACTCAGACAGTATTTCCGAGTAGCCAGCACACGCATCACCAAGTTTATAAAATTCACTGCAGAAGGTCGTACTGATAATAACAGTACTAATAAATTTTATCTCCATGCATACTCTTATAGATTACTTGCACTTTGTTTGCAACGTCTTTTCGATAAGTTACATTCTATTTAACAAATCATAATTGCATTCCTGCATGTACAATTCTTTTACGCAGCTCTTTTCACTTTTAGCGCAGGCTTATACGGGGTAGTCTGGCACAAAACCTAAAAGAGTGATTAAGTGGGGGAAGTCATTTCGACTCGGCAACTGCTGATTGAGTGGAAGAGTCTTATTAGACCCAGGCTTATGACTGTTAGTCAACTGTATGCGATGAAAGTTTTAAAAAGAAACTCAATCGAATTTGCATTTAAATACTGGGTTGTCCGGAAAGTTCGTGCCGTTTTCGAAGGAAAATTGGAACGCAGAATATTTAAATTTTAGTATAACTTAATGCCATTTTGATCTACAACCTTTTTCCATCTTTCAGGCAATTTGAATATTCCGTCCGTTCTGATATCGTTCTGATATATTCAGACCTGTCCTAACGTCACCTACCAAAAAACGGCACGAACTTTCCGGACAATCCAATACAAAGGAAACGATCCCGAAACCCCTTCGTACTTCGTGACTTCCGCATTCCAATAGCAGTCACCTAGAACCATGAATAATTTAACTTAAAAACATGAATAATCGAACATACATCGATAGACACGATCGATTCGACGGTGTCAGTTTTTCCAGGTCCCGAATAAAACCGTGGTCGTCGGAGAGTCCAGGGTGGAGTGCATTTACGTGGAGCGCGAAGCGTTAACTCCGCGGTTCGCGACCGGTATGCCGCGCATTCGGTCGCGCAGCGCATGCGTGGCGAGTGTCCGAAGCTCGACGCCGCAGGCGGTGGTGGGGTAAGCGCTGGCGGCGGTGGTGGGGGTGGTTCATTCATAAATGCCTGGCCGAGGGCGTCAATGGATGGCCCTGTGAACGAGCGAGACAGCATCCCCTGGTCTCTCCCCCGCCGTTCTCGGATTCCTCTTCCTTTCTTTACTCGCCAGGCACCGTTTACTCCCACTCCGCGGGCCCTCCTCGTCGCTGATCGCGACCGACTGACGTTCCCGCCGCGTAGAACGCGCCGCTGCATAGGACGCCAGACAGGAATTTCACGGCACAGGTGCTTTGGACCGACGTTTTTGGAAAAGAATTTGTACGCGTCGGGAAAAAGAGAGATAGAGATAGAGAGAAATAGAGAGAGAGCGAGGGAAGCGGAGGATTTTGTTACGGGGCCTGCAGGGACGAGTTCGACGGGCAGACAGGTATCGACGAGACGCGAGGTGATCTTTTTTCCAAATTTCTATTTCTATTTTTTACTTCGTGTCAACGTTATCGTCCGTAAACGTCTCAGCCCGATCCGACGAATTTTCGAAGGAACCCAAAGGTACGCGCGCTTACCTCCATACCAAGAGGCTTTTACGGGCGCAAATACACGAATCGGTCCATAAACTCCGTCACATTACCGTCCCGTAATCGCGCTGGTAATCGCATCTGGCAGCAAATTGCGGGCAAAATAAAGAAGCCCCCGCTCGGATCGGACGGGCATAAATATATGTAGAGCGCTGGCGTTTGTATCTGGCCGGTCCTTCGTTATGCATCGACAGCTCGTTTCGCACGAGGTGTCCAGCCCTATCTGCGAGCGATCGGCCCGCGAAAATAATGCCCGCTGGGGACGAAACATTTGGAGGTCGCGGTCGGTATGCCCGTCATTATTTACGGACACCGTAGAGGTCAGTCCGGTTCGATGGTACAGCCATGGTAATGGCGCGGATACCGTGCTCGATACCAACGCGTGGGACTCGAACACATCGCGTTCACCTCTCGTCGCGTGTCGTAGCCACTTTTCCAGCCGTCATAGTCTCTACGTCTCGCGCAATTAGTATTAGAAAAGCCGACTAGAAAATACAGATTACGTCGTAACCTCCGTTCGTGTTTCTGATCGTCCCAGGCGGAACATGGATGCATGCATTCAATTAAAAGCGCACGCCATGCATCAGGATCTCGTTGACAACGCTGGAAGAGTAACTGCGACATCTTCATCATTTACACGGCTGACGCGAGTTCGATTCAAAGAGAGAAAAATGAACTCGAGTCCAGTTTGTTATACTATATGCACGCATCGGACTCGTTTTACCGAGCACGTTTTATACGCGTCGTGGACGCCATAACTTCTCTTGTCGAATTATTATTCAGCTGGAAGTGTCTCGATGGCGAAACGAAACGCAGCGGTTTCTTCGTCCTTGGTTAATAACGAATATGTATCGACGCGAGGCGTTTGTTGGTTTTTGATGTTAACAAGGATATCACGTTACTGTTTGTCAACGATTACAGTGGATATAATAGATCTATCATCGACGAGAGAATCTTCATCGCTGAATATTTCTAGTCCTGAGAATTCCGTTCAATCGGGTTACGTTGTCGTTCCAAGGGAAGCGCATTTGCTTCCCGCGAGCTCCGGCAACAATTGCTCCACCAGCGATATTTGACCTACGATATTTGCCTCAACCGCGATGCGGTCTGATTGCGCAAACTTGTCTCTGAACCCGAGCACGGTGCTCTTTACTCTTCCCAGGCAGCAAGG
Organism: Hylaeus volcanicus; assembly: GCF_026283585.1. Lineage (NCBI taxonomy): Eukaryota > Metazoa > Arthropoda > Insecta > Hymenoptera > Colletidae > Hylaeus > Hylaeus volcanicus. The sequence continues at coordinate 7,900,993 of NC_071982.1, forward strand.
GGACGATAGATGTGTGCGCGAAGAAGCACGGGCACATGGGACCAAGTTACGAGGACCGCACATCGCGTCGCGAATTCCTGCGCCGCACCGTGTATACTTAATTGTCGTGACCCGCTTATTTGCAATTTCCAAAGCGCCAGGTAGAAGCTTTTGCCGTGTACACGAATTCCATTGCACGTTAACAAAAGTATAAACGCTTTCGACATCGTAAAAATGTATACGTTACAATAATACGTCGCGATAATTTCATATTTTCAATGTACGTGTCGGCCATATTGGACTCGCCATTTTGAATTTTGCGATTCTGATATCAAATTCGAAGTTAGCGGCCCTAAAAACTCATAAATACCAAGTTTCATAAAGATCTAATAACTTTTTGATATTCATCTCGGCCATATTGTATCCGCCATTTTGAATTTTGGCAATTCTGATATCATATTCGAAGTTACCAACCCAAATAATTCATAAACATCAAGTTTCATGAAGATCTAATAGCTTTTTAACATTCATGTCGGCCATATTGTACCCGCCATTTTGAATTTTGCAATTCTGATATCAAATTTGAAGTTCGCGGCCCTAAATACCTAGTTTCATGAAGTACTAATAACTTTTCAATATTCGTGTCGGACATATTGGATCCGTCATTTCGAATTTTGCAATTCTCATATCAGGTTCGAATAACTTTTTAATATACATGTCGGCCATATTGTACCCGCCATATTGAATTTCGCAATTCTCATACGGGATTCGAAGTTAGCAACCCAGATAATTCATAACCATCAAGTTTCATAAAAAAATCTAATAACCTGTTAATCTACATATCAACCATATTGTCTCCGCCATTTTGAATTTTGGCAGTTCTATTAATTTCGTAATTTCCAGTCCCAATAACTCAAAAATACCAATTTTCCTGAAGATCCGAAAACTCTAATTTCGGTCGCATTTTTGGCCTTTCGGACCACTGCGCGACGGAACGTCCTCGTCGGCGCCGAATTATTGCACCGGAGTGTAATCGCGCGGGTTGTGTACGCAAATATTCGGGGCCGCGGTGACGTCACATCCGGCGTCTCGTTTTTCGCGGTGCGCACTTATCACGCTCGGCCAAAGAGAAGGACGCGGAGAGACTCGCGCCGGGAATGGGTTTCGTGTGCCCACGCAGTGTCCGCGAACGCATCCCGCGCGTCTCCGTTGCGTTACGCGTGTCACCGTCGATTAGGGGTACGGATCCTTGCGTCTCTCGAGGTGGTAAAACATCGTGCTTCCACGTTTCCCATGCTTAAAAGGGCGAATGCGGTATCCGCGAAACGGGAAGGTACATAGATTGGATGGCACGAGACAGGTGTTGGCAAACTATGCACCAAGAATATTCCACTTGAAATGGGTACAGAATCTGTACTACTTTGTCTCATCGAGGATACGAATCTTGGCGTGTATTTATGATAGAGAAAATTATTATTAGTCTTGGCAATCATCGTAAATGCAAGGATCGACGAGCAGAGTTTCTAACCCACAAAAACGAACGCATACAAAAGCGCTCGCTCGCCGGGCTTCTCACAAGCTTTTCCAATGCTTGATTTTTCACTCCGTGGGAACCTCCTGGCTCCTTAATGCACCCAAAGAGATAGGAAGGAATTCGAAACAAGTTGAAGACCTCCTGCGTGGTTGGGTACCACGCCTACGTTACCTTTCAAAGGTTCGTTCCTCTTCGGGAGAAAAATACTCGGCTGCAGGTTCTTCGCCAGCGTATAAATATCATTAAATCATCGCGTTGAAATGTCCAATGATCCGTGCGAAGATATCGAAGCGATTATATATTCGCTTCTTTTAGCTTTTCTTATTTAGAAGAACGTAACGCGAGTTTTCCAAAGTTTTACAAGAAAAATTTGCTCGATTCGTGACGAATCCGGTGGTAGAGGTGTTCGCTAGAGTAAACCTTCCCGGCAAGGGGTGGAACAAGGTGGCGTCGCGACGCATCGCGTGAGAACCAGTCCACACACGAGTCGGTCAATCGCGGAGAGTGCATGCGTTACGTGCAACGCGTACGCATGCGCAGACGGTGGATTCAAGGTTCACGGGTGTTTCGATCCAAGGTGCGCTTTGTCGCGAGCGTGTGTTTACGCGCGCAGCCCGTGAGTTATAGGCTTAGTGGTTGCACGTGGGTGCACAATATTGCATTCGCTCCCACACCCACCGTCGCGGACCGGCAAAGAACCGACATCGACGCGCTTTCGGTTCGTTACGAGCACGTTTTTCTCGTGTCAGTTTCAGCATGGAGTACATATATACGGATTAACAATGTCTGCACGATATAATCCAGATATTCTACGTACACCGTGTGTACGGTACGATTTTAGTACTACGTGTAAGGGATAAAATATAATCGATCGATTTCGCGTGAGAATTCTCGTCTCGTCAGGTAAACGAGAGTCTCGCGAACGATTCGAGTAATCACGGGTGCCGCGACGAACGTAATTTATTCGCGAGCGATCGAAGGTTCCTGTCAGAGAGAAGTCGGGACCGGCTACTTAATCAGAGTAATTCATTCGGATACTTCCTTACGGTAACCACTTCCTGCAATGCTAATTACGCTTATCCAGGCGGTATCGCGTGCGCTATCAAAAATGTTCCTACGGGCGCGAAATAGATGCGGACAACCGCAAACGTTCATTTCGTGTTGTCACCTTTTTAAAGAGGTGTTCGCTTCCTCTTCCTCCTGGGGAGATTAAGAAACCTCATTCTTCGACTGGAGCGAGCTGGCTTCTTCGTTAACTTGCACTGGGTACAAGTCGAGATACTAAAACTGAATACGGTGAAGTCTTAAATGGAACAAGCTCGGAAGTGAAGTTGTGCGTTTATCGTAGAGTTCGTATATTTTCTGATTGACGACGAGCTTCGAATGTGAAGGACAGGGAGTAAAGAAGAGGAAGGAGCGAAAACACCAGGGTATCATGTTACACTGCTCAGTGGTGGAAATGGTTTCTGTACATTTATCGGAGAGAAATTTGTGCATTTAAAGATACTTTACTTGATATTTCAATGGACTTCCTTTCTAAACAAAAATGACATTTTCACGAGAATTGTCAGAATCGTTGAAGTGACTACAGTAAGGTTTCCATAAATGCATAAATTTCTCTATCATAAATGCACGGAAACCACCCCCACCACTGAGGAGTATACCCCGAATAATACTAACAAAGGGATGTCACGATCATGTAACCGTTGCGAAAATAAGACCCCAAGCTCAAGGAAGAAGAGAGGTTTATAAGTAAACCACGCGATAACATTTTTTTATTGAGAAACCGACTTCAGAATCGTGTTTCTCGTCCCCAAAAACGTTGAAAACCATATTTTGGACGAGATTTAAAAATAAAAATTTTTGACCGAAATTCGGGAGGGAACCCCTTGGAATTTTCAGCGTTTGCAACTATTTATTTTTTTACTTCAGAACCTTAAATAGGAATTCGATGAAATTTTTACCGAATGTCCACGTTCATAATAGGTACCCATAAAAAAATTGGTGACCGGCTAGAAGAATCGTGAGGGCCTCAAAAAAATTCGTAAGTGTTTTTAAGGTTTGTGATCTTTGACTTGATTTTTGAGGGTGATAAAGCCATCTGAGCGTTTTTTAGCATTAAATGACTTTTATTGGGCTTTAAAAGAGCTTTCGAACGGCGCGTGTGCGAAGTAAATCGGTTAAGAATTGAAGAAGTTATGGACGTTTAAAGTTGACAAATCAATTCTGAGTCACGATTTTGGTCAATTTCCCCCAAGGGTCATTGGGAATAAAAATAATATTGTCCAATCATCATGAAACTCGGTATCTATAGGTTTCTTGGGGTGCTGAATCCGAATATGATGTTATTTTTGCTTTAAAAAATTTTCCTGGGGTGTTTTGCAAATGTTGTTATTACCAAAAAGCGGTTTTTTGACGATACCTTCGCTGTCTTTTTTCTTTATTCGCTGTCCTTCCAATATGTTCGAAACTCGTCGGCAAACGTCAGAGAATATACGAACTCTACGATAATTGCACATGGTCACTCCAAGGCCAATGCAAGGTTATAGAGACATTACTGTAAAGTTATTAAAATACGAACACCTAATTCTGATACGTACGGTCCTGAACGAAGCGCCTAACAAAATTTTAATAACAACGCTTACTAAATTATAACGAAGGACAAAGGCAGAATAATATTAATACTTGGTATCGTTAATGGAAAGTTAGAAAATGTTTAAGCGCTGATCCATCAGGGAATATACGAACTCTACGATAACTGCACAAGGTCAGCCCCCGAGCTTGTGCATTTATCGAAACTTTACTGTCCTATACGGTGCGATAACGCAATAACTCGATAAAGCGACGACAATGACAACTCGCGCGACAACCTCGCTAATATTGTAACGTACAAGGTAGCAAGTATGAAAGAGTGCGGTTGATAACCCCGAATAGATTATAAAATAAAGAGTCGGCAGCCATGTGCAATACGAGCGTCACTGGTCGTATGTGTACACGGGAAGCACGTTCCAATCGCCGAGGGATATCGTGAAACGTGCACAGATACGGTTTGCTCGAATCAAATTCGCCCGGCGATAACGCGGGCCACGATTAAAATTCATTCATAGGCGCATGTTGCAGCGGACCACGGGACACGTTTATCAGCGGAAGATTGAGAGAGTAGGACGACGAAAATACACGCGAACGTACAGTTTCTATCGCCGTGACGCATATGGCCGGACATGAGAATCCCGAAATGTAGAGCTGAGCATCGTCCCGAAAGGGCTAAAAAAATCAGAATCGAAAACAGATGTTTTCGCAGCTGCGACTCGTCCTTTAAATGTTTTGACGACCGCTCGAGATTCTCGAGTGGTTGCCGGCGGTCCCTGCAAGCTGGAATGCATACGATGCACCTGATAGCGTTCCTTTAACCCTAACCTGTTAACTGACACGAACGTGTATACATATATCGTAGAGTACTCTTACAGAGGCGAAACCTCAGCGTTTTCCAGCTCTGCATTCCGAGTACAATACAGTTACTTCGGTTCCTGATGCAATTTTTAATTCCATTTTTAATTCTATTTTTAATTCTATTTGGTAACATATCGCTTGGAAAAAATTCCTTCTTTCTGATTCAAATATCATATCGCTCTTTACACTTTTTCTGCGGTGTATGTATTAGGCCATCCCATAATTTCGTGCTGCAGTGTCAATATTTGATAAAGAAAACTATAGAAATTTTGTAGCGTATGAGTACGTCAGAAAGATGGGAAAAAATTGTAAAACGAGAGAGATTACCTTTTTACTAGTCATACACTTAAAGGTATGTGTTACGTATTAATTCGAGTAGAACGACTCGTATGTATACACATTCGTTGGGCCCGATTGACACAGTATGTATAGATGTATGCATTGCTCGCCAGATGTCACCCGTGGTTAGCTTGCATCGCCTAATGTTCCACGTTTAATCATAGCTAACATCTTGGCCCTATTACCCGCTCCCTATTAGTCTATCGTAACTATGGTAACTAATCTGTCATTGAAATTCTCAAAATACTATGGTATCGTTACTACTTTGAGAATATGAATTTCTTTGCAAGCTTGGCTAAATTAGAGAACAAAGAAATCGGGTTTAAGAACATTGGAGAGGTTTCACGTCGTCGTCCAAGGCTAGGAAAAAATATTTCTTGGAGACGCATGCACATATGTCACATATTTCCCACGGAATATTTTGATATATTTTCACGTACAAAATATATTACGTGGAAAATAATTCGCGTAGTGCAAATGATAGAATTTCATAATATCTGCTACTATTTCATTTGTAACGAATGAAAATTAAAGAACAAGGCGTAAAGCAAGAGTTACAGTATATTCTCTTCTCACCTTCGAGTAATCCGTGAAGGCCTGGGAAGAAGAAGTCTCAATGGCTATCGGGAACCGACTGCCCGGCAAGATTTCCATCAGGCCTCTACCGCAGTGACGCCCTAGTGAAAAATACAAAAGGGGAGGGCTGGGAGACACGCACACGTATGCGTGTAACATCGAAATCGAAAGGGACAGACAACCGGCCAGCCAGAGCGGCATTTAAATCCATTTGTACTGCGTGACGTAATAGCTGGATAGTCTGCTGGTATACTAAGGGCCGCGCAACGAGAATTTAAAAGGGCTCCAAGAAAAATTTAAAAAGATATTCCTTTTGTAATATAAATAGCAACGGCTTTCCTAACGCTTCGAGATTCCTAGAACAGGACTTTGTGCTATCCTTTTGATCGTCGACAGTGAGATGCGAAGTTTAAGAAAATTATTCGAGGAAAGATGCATGCACATTTTGAAAAAATTTTAAATTTAAGTGTCAAAGGACTTGGTATAGTCGTAACATTTTATATTTGAGGCCAGAGTAGCCTGTCTGCAAAGTTATGGTACTGAGTTATAATAAAGAGAAATTGGAACTACTTGGCAAAAATTCGTTGCAGTTCTGTGCTAATCCTCAGAGGCTGTAGCGGTGTTTGCAGCTACAGTACGGGCTTAGCTACCCCGGGGTACCCTAGCTGGGGGCCAGTGGGCCCCAACAGACGTGTACAAAACACAAGACTAACGTAAATGTAATGTACAGAGTTACAGAGCCAAAATTAAGGAGATAAGGCAAAGTAATATCAAGAAAAATAGAAATAATTGTATCGTGATGCATGGATTCAGTGGAATAACTAAAGTGACAGTTACGCACTTAAAAAGAACCAAACGAGCAAGTTCTGTGCAGGGCGGACAGTGGAGCAGCGAGTAGCGTGGCCGACTACCACGCCGAGAACCTGGATTCGAATCCCAGCCAATCACCCTGGTTTTCGTGGTTGGTTTTGGGCCGACTAACAAATATAAGTATTGAAAAGGCTATATGGCATGAGATAAGCAATGGAAAAATAAAAAAAAAAAGACATTGAAAGAAAAGAGAAATTGGAAACGAACAAGCACATGGTGGTGAAATATGGGACTACAGTTTTCCCATTCATCGAAAAATAAAAACAAAGACAACAAAGTTCTGTGCTGGCCATCTGTTAATCAAGGAGAAATTAAACATACGTCGCTTTGGTTGTATAAAAAACATCAGCTATGCGCTTTAGCCCGTAACTCAATTAAACAAAAAAATGTTACTTTGGTCACACTGGTTCTTAAGACTTCATTTCTAAGTTAGAAATTCTAACGAAGGATGTGTTTCTCTTTGGAAGTGGTTGTGAACAGGTGGCGGTTTAGTTGCGTGCCAGCGTGTAACATTTTCGAGCAGGCAGCCTTTCGTGAAGCTCGATCGGAACTCTACGCTAAGAAGGGTCGCGTTGAGGTAGGCTAGACCGAATCCTAAGCGTCTAGGGTTTAAATTCTAGCGAGATTAGAACGAGGCAGCGCCTTTAATCTGACCGCGACCCGATGGGAGGCTGCGACACTGACACCAGAGACGCTGCGGCCAGAATGGAAACGCGTGACTTTAAAAAGATGAGAAGGCATATCCGCTTAGGCATTCTAGAGACCGCGTTGGCGACTTTAGGAAATAGACTTTTCCTAAGTTTCGACCGGATGGCACGTCCACGAGCTGGACCTGGAATAGATAAACGAATTACTCTTGAAAATTTGCGAGGGTTCTGTTAGAATGAAAGATCTAATTGAGCCGTTCATTGCGACGAAATAATGTATATTGTTTTTTAAAATTCTCTTTGATAGTACGCACTCAGTCCCAGAAATATTCGAAACCTGTATGTCTATTGAATACATTTGTTTTTTTTTTATCAATATATATAAAATATATATAAATATATATACTACGGTGAATGTGATAAACTCTGGAATATTCATCAAAGACACCGGTGATTTTATATAATCAGCAATTCGTAATGGGGAATGTGATAAACTTATTAATGTATTTGTTGTCTAAAGGGAAGTACTGTCTGAGTAGGTTCAGACCTAACTTTTTGTTAGAGACTATCACGCGAGAGGCTGCCAATAATAATATTTTATAATTCACAACTAAATATCCAATTCATGGTTGTTTTAAGTCACATGGTGAGGAATGCGATAAAATTATTAGTACATATGGTGTCTACACAGAAATACTGTCTGAGAAGGATTGGGTTAGTTGTTGGTGGGGACGGGAGTGTTGAATACTGTTAACCATAATCCCCAATTCGTAATGACGAATGCGATAAAATTGCTAATGCATATAGTGTCTACACCGAAATACTGTCTGAGCAATGTTCAATATCGTTAATGTACATACTGTCTGAGTATGTTTGGGGTAGTTGTTGGTGGAAGCAGGAATATTGAATATCGGTTAATGTACATACTGTCTGAGTAGGTTTAGGGTAGTTTTAGGTGGGATGACAATATTAAATACTGTTAATGTACATACTGTCTACATGGAAATACTGTCTGAATAGGTTTAGGGTAGTCGTTGGTGGGGCCGACAATATTGAATATCGTTAATGTATATACTGTCTGAGTATGTTTGGGGTAGTT
>NC_071982.1:7909496-7914746 GCF_026283585.1 Hylaeus volcanicus
TGGGCTAGTTTTTGGTGGCGTCTGCAATTTTGAATATCGTTAATGTACATACTGTCTGAGTAAATTAAAAAATTAATGTTACAATTCTTATGCGACCGATGGAGTTAATCGATCTATGCAGTAAAGGTCTCAATTACTTCAGAAATATTACAGATATTCTTCAACGAATAACTATTTCCAAATGCTTTATTTCGTGTCACGAATTGAAAAAAAATGTTGTTGTCTAGCTATTTCGTCGGCTATAGAAAAGAACAAAGCTCCAATGTGTTCAGTTGAGCGTTAAACTTAGTACCGTATCGGACGTCGAGAAAATCAACGCGCAGCGAAACGAGTTACGGCATCGGCGACGTTTCCTGAGAATCCATAAGCGGTTATTGTACAACCTATGCTCAAAGTACTTTAGTCTACACCTCCTTCGATTTTTGCTCCACACGAAGAAGCACATTCCGCGATGCCTAGTCGTCTCAAGTTAGCGAAGTATAATGCTCCGCCCGTGAAGTGCCGTGACTTCGACTCCTCGAGGAAGAATTGTTTACCGTGCGGTCTATTGAGACCCTGACTTCAACCAGAGCAGAGTATTTTTCAAGTATTTGCGCCGGTGAAGGGTCCACGGGAAAAAAGTTGCGAATTATTCAAGCAGCTAAATAGTTCATCGAATGGATCAGAGCCAGGAACTGAGTAAAACGCGAGCGTCGCCGGAGTTCGTTAATAAATAAGCAAAGAGACGGGGAGAAGACGATGCACAACCAAGGGGGGCTAACAAACGCGAAGCCACGAAGCAAAGCATCCCCACTCGGATCGGCCATTAGTACGTCCACGTATAATACCGTCCGTGAACGGTTTCTACGAAACGGCCAAGAGGAACAGGGGTCAGGGGACGAGTGATAGAAGGCGAGGAACCCGTAACAGCGGGGACAGAGAGGCCAGAGAAAGACGGCGAGAGGTTAGTTGGCCGGTTACGTTAGGATAGGTTGGACCGTTTGGCCACAGGGCGTAAAGGGCTGGCGCTACGAGTCTAGGTTGCTCGGCCCAGCCTTTAAATAAAGGCTTTAACCTGCCCGCATCGCTCCAAAGCGACGCTGCTCGGCGCCTCGTTCCGTGCCGCGTCGTAAAATGGGAAGAGACGCGGCGGAAGGAGACCGATGCGGGCGCGAGATCAACTACCAGACTGCTTCCTCGTTTTTCGGGGGGGAATCGCGATTGAGGAACCTTCGGGGTGGTTGATGGGGTCATTGGAACGTGCATGAAGGAAAATTGCGTTAATGGGGATCACTCTGGGGCCATTCGATGTGTGCTCGCGATACGGGGTTTGTACGGGGTGGGAATAAATTGGCACTGCTAGGGTGGACCAGGTATTGAACTTGATGCGAGGGGCACCATCTAAATATCAACGGCTTCGATGATGAATACTATTTATTACTGGAAAGAGAAAATAATCTCGAAAAAAATAAATCCATCTAAATATCACCATCTTCTAGGATGAATATTATTTATTTCTGGAAATAATCTCGGAGAAAATAAATCCGTCTAAATATCAACGTCTTCTAGGTTGAGTATTATTTATTTCTGGAAATAATCTCTGAGAAAATAAAACCACCTAAATAGAACCATCTAAAGAGAAAATAATCTTTGAGAAAATAAATCCATCTAAATATCAACGTCTTCTAGGTTGAATATTATTCCTGGAACTAGCCATGAGAAAATAAATGAGCATACCTCAAAAAAAAAAAAATATATATATATACGTGTCGAATTGTAACCTCCTTTTCGAAGTCGGTTAATAAATATTAAAAGTATTGACGGTTCAAAACGTACGCATGTATAGAATTTGATATAAGAGTGACCATTTAAATATCAACATCTTCTAGGATGAATATTATTACTGGAACTAACCATGAAAAAATAAATAAATAATAAAAGCATCGACGTTCCAGAACATAATCCCTCATTTGTAGCACGGTGTACATTAGACATGTGGGCTTTAATTGAAGTTGTCACGGTATATTACTAATAAATTCGACAAGATACGCCGGATTATGGGTACTTGAGAGTGCATCCATCATCCGATCGATTTGTTAATATGCGGGTACGTCGGCGCGTATTGATTTCCGCTCCTCGCGGTCCGTGGAAAAATATCGAATATTCCAACGGCAATTCTTTTTTCTTTTCGTGTCTCTCGTTTCTTCGTAAACACTCGAACCAGCTCGATTCCACGCGATAGCAGTCTTTTAGCGAGAAATCGTTGTTTGTTTTTGCACGCCTAGTAGACAAACTTCGTATTATTGACCGCGGTAATCCGACGTAACGAACGTGCACGTCGGAGGGTTTAATCTACCAAATACAATACGAAAAATCCACCGGTACAGAGTAAAGCAAGGAGCGGTTGAAAACGATCGACGGCCACGTGGAATTTAAAAACCACGATACGAGTTAAATACCGCGATACGGTGCCACGTAGCTTCCAAGTTCCCTGCGGTTCTTCAGATTTTTAAATCCCTTCGGCGCTGATATAACCGAGCCTCGTATTTATAGTGCCATTTTTCTTTTCTTTCATTTTTTAATACCGATTCTATTTTTTTGTTCTTGTATGTTCGTGTCATTAGTATCAGTTTAATCAAAAACGTAACTCGAAGTCGCGACTATTGCAATTCGATAAAACCCTTTCAGATCTGAATTATTTTTCTTTTTCGTAACGTAATGTTATTTCATTTTTACGGTTAACTCGGACTAAAATCATTACGGAAAATGTAAGAAAAATCGTAATAGTCGTTTTCAAGGAAAATTCGTCGGTAATTTTTAAATGTTGTGTCCTGAATCGTGGAGGCCAGGTCTGAAAGGGTTCACAATCGAAACAAGGTACGCCACGGGAAGAAAACGTTCCACGTAGAAGATAAGCGAGATTTGGGCTGTTTCGTTGGACGGAAGAGACGTGGAACCGTCGCTAACACGGGAGACACGCCTTGCATGAAGAACACTTGCGTTACTGGCAAGAATGAGAAATCCAAACACGACAGCGGCAGCATCGGCTACACGTTCGACAGTGTCTGGTAGTCGCCTTACAGCTGAATCAACAAAACCTCGCGTTTCCTGCACGATTAGACGTATGTATATCGTGATAAACTGTACGCAAATGATAGACCGCATTCCTGCAATAGTTCTGTTTAAATACGCGCCGTGTTGCAGCCGCTGAACCGAATCCGATAATAGATCTCATTTAGGGCTTCGCTGACTATACCTGAGACTGTACCCTGACTGTATCTATCGAAGAAATTTGTCTAATTTAAATGACAGACGCCGGTGTTTCCGAATCACTAGAAATATGTATTAGAAATATGTACGCGTATAAACTTCTGTTTTGAGAATATTTAGAATCAAAAATTGATTTGGAAGCATTGAAGCATTAAATTAGACAAATTACAGAATGATTTCAACATTGGAAGGTGCTTTGTCCAAACTCTTTCTTTAGAGGGACTGATACGGAATTTTATTAAAATCAACGCCGTACACTTTGTAACAGCTGACAAATTTCTTTAATAAATATAGAGGGTAGAAATATGGGAGTGACTGTATACAGAATGATTCCAACATTGGAACGTGCTTTGTCCACCTTAGAGAATACGATCTCTTTTCTTAGAGGGAGTGAAACGGGATTTTGTTGGAATCCACACCGTTTCGCTTGTAACAGCTGACAGAATCCTGCGAAGCGACCTAATATGTCCCCGCGCATTTTCAACGTACCTTCGACATACTTTTCGCGCGAACAACGCCAGTCTATGAACGTAGCACACATCGTCGGCTCGCCATGGCGGGGAAACGTTGTCTTAATCGTTATCAATGGGACGCGGTCGTCCGTCACGATCGATACGACTCATCGATGCGTGGAAGAGAAGTGGCGTTAAAGGAAAAAAAGAAAAAAAGACGGAAAGATATCGAGGGTGCGATACGATGATTTATGTTCGACGATAGAGCGAAGAGGGCAAAACCAGGCAATTATTGGCGCCGGCGCCTGGTCATTATCATTAAGCGCGTGGTACAGCCGCGTCGCAGCAAACATGGTGTCGTTCGTATGCAATAAAGATTGCGTAAGTTAACCGTCGTTTCATGCTAATTGGAAGAGGGCTGAATATTGACACCTCCTTCGCGTCTGTTTGCAGTCATTCCATTTAACTGAAGGTGAATCTCACGTGGGGAACTGTGTCACATGGCGAACATTATTGACCGCAATGTGATGCACTCTAGAGCGGCGAGGAAAACAGTCGTGAATCGGATACGACAGGCTCGAGAAGTTCGGTTCGCTTCGTACGGTAACACGATGAGAATAGAATAATTTTATTATTTCTCGATATTTACAGTGTCCAATATTTAGGGTGGGGGTTTATTTATTAAATTAAATTTACGGTCAATGCCATAAATATTCGTACCCTCTATGTTCATCGAAGAAGTTTGTCTACATTAAATAATAGTTGTAATACTCCCAAATGAATTTTTCGTTATAAACATGTATATGAATAAGCTTATACATGTATATGTTACGGTAAATGTGATAAATGGGTGATTATACGTAATCTCCACTAAAGTCGGTAAGTGTGATAAATAAATTGCGGATCTTTATGCGTTTATAGAAAATTTGAATGTGCGAGAAACTACAAAATGCAAATAATAGGCAAGAATATAGAAAAGATTGAAAGTAAAGTTCATGTTATGATATTTGCAGAATAAAATAAATTCCTATTTAAGTACAATTTTTGTAGGCACGTTCGCGAAGATTTTATTTTGCATAAAGATCCGCAGTCTAGTGATAAATTATGGAACATTTGTCAAATTGACCGGGGATTTTATATAATCCCCGACTCGTAATAGGAAATGCGATAAAATTCGTAATGTATATGCTGTCTACACGGAAATACTGTCTGAGTAACTTTGCGGTAGTTGTTGGTGGAGACATGAATACTAAATACTGCTAAATATAATTCCCTACTCGTAATGGGGAATGTGATAAACTTGTCAATGCATATGCTGTTTATATGGAAATACTGTTTGAGTAGGTTTAGACCTAGTTTTTTTATAATATTTTATAATTTACAACTAAAAATTCAGTTCATGGTTATTTTAAGTCACATGGTGGGGAATACGATAAGATTGAGAATCTATATGCTGTATACAAGGAAATACTGTCTGAGTAGGTTTCAGATAGTTGTTGGTAGAGGCAGGAATATTGAATATCGGTTAATGTACATACTGTCTGAGTAG
>NC_071982.1:7914756-7930475 GCF_026283585.1 Hylaeus volcanicus
GGGTAGTTTTTGGTGGGATGGCAATATTGAATACTGTTAATGCATATGCTGTCTACAAGGAAATACTGTCTGAGTACATTTAAGATTTTTCAAAAAGTGGAGTTAACGCGTTGACTACCAGGTAAATACTCTTGGCAATTTCTACTGTGATTAAATTTTCTTTACAGTCTTTTGGAAACTACATAATCAAACATTTATTGCGCTATTTATATTAATATTTGTAAATTCATCGAAATTCAAGGATTTCATAAAAAATTTCTTTTCTTTGGCACTTAACATTCAGAATTAATTTGTCTAGTTTTTCGGTAAAACGCACTGTCACCCATATGTGGGTGACATTTGCGATCAAAGTGTTAATCGATTTGTGAACGTGTTATGTTTTCATCAGAATGAAACATTGTACACGCGTGTTCCATTGCGATCGAACAACGCTGACGAGGCGTGTGGTCAATCCCACCTAAAATTACTGAAAAAGCGCCGTTGTGGATTCGATACAGCCAGGCTAAATTATGGCTCGGGTGCAATGGAAGCCCCTATTTTTACAAACAACACCGTTGTAACATCGTATCGAGCGTTCCTTTATCGAAGAGGAGCGGAAGTAGTTAAATCAACGCGGGTCACGATAAGCGCCACTATTTGATAGATTTAGTTACAGGAGATCGTTAAAAAGGGTGCGGTTATTTAATACCTCCCTTCTGTTTCGTAACGTCAGCAACCAAAAACATATCTAACGTACATTATCTCCTCGTACCCCGACAACAAAACGTGGAATTACAAAATAGTGAAGGACCTTTTGCTATATTTTTGTTTCAGCAGTACAGAAGCCCACAAAAGCCATGTTCGACCATCGATCACGAAATGACAGATCCTAGGACTCCCAAAGCTCTTCAAGCTGACCAACCCTAACGAACGCAACGCGATCCAGCCCCTGAGGAATCCCGCGTTCCAGGTAGACCTAGTCGCAGCAGGGCACCCGTTGGATGATCCAAAGGTATCGAAAACAACCGAGAGAGCCGGTCCAGTGTCCAGCAGTAAATTCGAGGCTGTAAATCCGATGGTAAGTCGAAGATCTTTCGGCTGAATGGTTCCCAAACACGCTGGAGGTCCATTGTACGGTTACATCGACACTCGGCAACCCTTGAGATCGCTAGAAGCATAGGAGAAACAATGCTGGGGTCTCTCTCGAAGCTTCGGGGCCAGGTACGCGAGAGCCTAGGTCATTAACGGTTCAGGTACGTCCAGCCCGTCAGCTGAAACCCTGATTTCCCGTTCGGGGTAAAACCGAACCCCGGTGAATCCTTTTACTCCTGCCGCCACCTTCTCGACTAGATCCTTGTGGACAATGCGATACGATAGGATGATTAGCGTTCACGCCCTCGAGGGTGTCCAAATACCCTAATTGAAAGGGATTCGAATTGTTGGAGGATTGCAATTGTTCGACCCAGGGAACGAGATTCATTCGACGATTGTTAAGTCGAGAAGGTAGTTTCGTTGAATCGGGGAAGCGAGGCAAGGGCCTAAGAGATATTTGGGCCATTTATTTGTTCTGTTTATTTATTTATTGTTTCACAAGTGACGCTTAATTTCGTGGAGCTTAAGCTGGCGTTTCGGGGGTCGCTGGTGACAAAGCAAGGTGGTGAAGCGAGGTATCCAGGGTGGTCTATATGTCGTAATCGTTCCGGATATCATCTTTAGGGTTCGTTATTAATCTGACATCGGAATTTCAAAATTCAAAATGGCGGATTCAATGTGGCCGACACGTATATTACAAAATTATTAGATTTTCATGAAACTTGGTATTTATAAATTATTTGGGCCGTTAACTTCGAATCTGATAAGAGAATTGTAAACGAATTAGAACACCACTCTGCGACGATTGTTGAGATTTAGGGTACCCCGAAACAAAATTGAAATGGGTCAAGTGCAAAAGCGTCGTACTCTCCGAAAGTTCCTTCCACCGTCTAATCGTCCTCGGTACCAGCGTCCACCTTCTTGCGTCGTCCTGGACGAGGTCCTCTGCTGTTCCCCAATTGAGATAGCCTCGTTCGTCTGTCATCGCCGCTGTCAACATCTCCCAGACGTCAGTTATTAACCGAGCCCAAGGTGAGACACTTCAGAGCGCTTTTTTTCGCGTTGCACGGCCGTCCAACGTCGAAGGGAACGCTCCCGAGAGCAAACATCATCCAGCTTTCGAACGACGTGTACGCGGCTACGCGCGGACGACACGTACAATGAGAGAGGCTGGCGCCACGTCGAGGCTTTCAACAGTCGCGACGCTAACCCCGTAGTCACTTATGCAATCGGAAGGCTCATCGAAGGATGCGACACATTATGCACCGACGTATAAATCATACGGTCAGGGCTGCAGGCATCGGAGTTTATCGAGCACCGCCCACTTAGAGGCAGATAAGCCGAATAACGTTTGGCCCCAAGACGAGCTGCGCGATCACCAGTGCGCCAGGGGTGCCGAAAATGGAGCTTTATTGTTTAATTGGACGATTCGTCGAGCGAATTCTTCGGGCGGTGGTCGTTTAGACGTGTTGCGAGAATTGTAACTAGTAACTCTATTAACAGAATTTGTGCGATGCTACAACAATGTTATTAATAGAATCACTTCTGAACGTTGGCAACATTGTTACACAAGAGTAATCTCTTTGCATTCAGTGATATCTTCTGGCCTCGTTCTTTCTTTTTTCTCTTCCATTGATGTAGATTTTGCAAGAATTTGAACAAACTGACAAGAAACTGCTATCGCTCGAGGGGAATATCAAGTGCAAAGAGCATGTCTGTTTTTTTCTCTCTCGACGTGTGAACGTTCGTCTAAAATCACCGCAATTCGATTCTATTTTAATTTAACTCTATGGGAATAGAGGATATCGAACAATTATCGTTGGTCACAGGGAAGTCGATGGCAAGATGTGAATGTATTCATAAGATTCAATGAGCAAGATTCGTCTCATCGAGTCAGGCTCCCTTTCCATCGAATTATCGGTAACCAGCCGATCAACGGGCCAGATAGCTTCTCCGAGGGATTCTTTTTCCGAATTTTTTATAAAGATCTCGCCGGGATTTCGTTCCCAGCAAATCGAGACAAGTTCGTGCACGGCCAGAGGAGCAATGGTGCCTGAGGAATGGAATGCCACTTTTACCTTAACGGACATTTCCAACGATCCTTCCAGCAAACCGAGCAAACCGAAAGCAACAGAGACTTGCAAGCACGATGGCCCATCGATAAACTCGTTCACGTTTCGTTCTGCACCTGTTTCCCGGAACTCTTTACTTCGGGGACAAGCATGAACGAATTCAGGCCGAGAACGCGCCATAAAAGTTCGGATCGAACGGAGCCAGCGCGATTAAAACAAACCTTATTATCCTTCATTTTATCTTCACTTTGATTTATTATTGTTATTTCCATCAATGTATTCCGACTATGTTCCCCTGTCAACCTTGAAATCCTTTTTTATCAAAAATTCACAATACGCTAATATTTTCAATATACGTAACGGCCATATTGGATCCACCATTTTGAATTTTGCAATTCTCATATCAGATTCGAAGTTAACGGTCCAAATAATTTATAAATACCAAGTTTCATGAAAATCTAATAATTTTGTAATATACGTGTCGGCCATATTGAATCCGCCATTTTGAATGTTGTAATTCTTATACCAGATTCGAAGTTAGCAGCTCAAATAACTTATAAATATCAAGTTTCATAAAGATCTAACAACTTTTTAATATACGTGTCGGCCATTATGTACCCGCCATTTTGAATTTTGTAATTCTGATATCAGATTCGAAGTCAGCAGCCCAAATAACTTATAAATATCAAGTTTCATAAAGATCTAACAACTTTTTAATATACGTGTCGGCCATTATGTAGCCGCCATTTTGAATTTTGTGATTCTGATATCAGATTCGAAGTCAGCGGCCCAAATAATTCATAAACATCAAGTTTCATGAAAATCTAATAGCTTGTTAATATAAGTGTCGGCCATATTGGATCCGCCACATTGAATTTTGTAAATCTGATATCAGACTTGAATTAGCGGCACAAATAATTTATAAGTACCAATTTACATGAAAATTTAATAACTTTTTAATGTACGTGTCGATCATATTGAATTCGTCATTTCCAATTTTGCAATTCTCATATCAGATTCGAAATTAGCGGCCATATTGTACCCGCCATTTTGAATTTTGCAATACCACTGCACGTTACCAAAAGTATAAACGCTTTCGACCTTGTAAAAAAACTATACGCTACAACAATACGTCGCGATAATTTAATATTTTTAATATACGTGTCGGCCATATTGAATCCGCCATTTCCAATTTTGAAATTCTCATATCAGGTTCGAAGTTAGCGGCCATATTGTACCCGCCATATTGAATTTTGCAATTCTGACGTCAGATTCATAATTTGCGGCCCAACTAACTCAAAAATACCAAGTATCGTGAAGATCCGAGAATTCTTTTTAATTTTGCCAGCATTTTTACCCAACCGGACCCCTGTGGCGACATTCTCTACCTCGCGAAGTAACAAAAAAACACGAAGACAACCAAGACGATAGCATTCGAAGAATGTTTATTGTCTTCGCAAATTGTTGCGAACATAAACAATTGAATAACGTAATACCTACAGGAAACGAATAGTAAGAAACGTTGCCTCGCGTAAATCGCTTCGAACGCTAAAATATCCAAGCTAATCGTGCAACGTACTTGCCGTCATCCCTGAAGAGGTTAATCGTTCCCCGAGCACGCGTCGCGATCGAGAAAATTGTCCGCTGGCGTTTCGAGCAGCTTCTTCGAGACCGGAGGGACATTACGCCCGGCCGAGGGGCGTGAACGGTCAGAAAACAGACGATTATTTCGCTAGTTAAAACTAATTAGTCCCGAGCGGCAGTTCAGTTTGTCTGGACGGTCTTGCTGTTACAGAAAAGGGGGGACGTTGATCCGTCCAAGTCGTTTCTCCAACGTAACCGACGAATAATTACTTAACGAGGCTCAGGTCACGGTGCCATTTTGTGTTTGCGCTTCCACGCGAGAAGCGTATCCATCAATTTCGGCACGGTTTACGAAACAAAGAGGAATTAAGGCGGCACAGCCCCCTCGAGGATCGTTTCCTCGAAGGGAGATCCTCTCGACCGTGCTCTGCAATTCGAAACGATATTCAGGACAGTATTTTCATCAAGAGTCAATGTTCGACGACCTAGGACACCACGAACACTGACAGATCTTTATTTCTTCATTCCGTTCAGGCATCCCAATCATCTGCGCACAAGACCGCAGTACAAGACACCGACGGAGGCTTAAATTAGGTCGCAGGATCTCCACTTCCCATTTCAAACGTTTCCTCGACAAATTAATATTCACATCACTCCCGACTTGTTCTAGACCGACTGCCACGGGGTGATTGTCCCCTAGCGACTCCACGACGCCTCCCGACTCACGAAAAGAACCGTGACTCGAACCTCTCCTTATCGTCGTGGACCCATAAACACTCGAAAATTTGTTACATCGCGATCCACGCGAGCCACGAAGATTAGATTTCTGTGGAAACGATACCCTATCTCACGCGGTGCAGCCTGTATCCCTGAGCCAGTTCGTAACGCGTGTACTCGAAGAAAGGAAAAAGCCGAATCCGCCTCGAAACTCCGTCGTCGTTCCGAAGGACAATGATACTTTTTAGACGGCTCTTGAAAAGAATCGCGCGTCGATATTTTCAATCGATTCCGCGATCGATCTTCATCGAGGCGTCGAACGTGGCTACCGCCCCGAAGTGGAGAAGTATGCGCGACAAATGATGCAACTTTCGAGACGGGAGCCTCGCCGGCATGACTCGAAGGCGCCGCTGTCGGATACAAAACTAATTATCCCTATTTCGCGATAAGGATTGCGTGACAGGTCCCAGGAATCGGAGACTATCGATGCTCGCGCGAGTACGTTTCGTTGGAGATATCGACAAGGAATGTCGGTGAACACCGAATCGTATCGAATCGTTAAATTTTTAACCCAGTGGACTAGCAATTACAATATCGAGATAGATAGTCTTCGGAGATCGTTGTCGCTTTAACGACGCGGAACAAATATCGCGAGGAAGCTTAGCGATAACGGTTGCAGGAAAAAGGTAATTAAACACCTTGTTCGATCGGTGCGATAGATTTCGAAAATTGAGTAAAATTACGCCGAGATAATTATCTTGATTGGAATTAGCTGTCGAGCAAACATTTGTTAACTGATTCGAATCGTATCTGAGCTACTTTTTTTTTTTCTTTAATTTACTCTCGTGTGACTTTTTGTTTTATCGTAGCTCGCGTTTGGACAGAGATTTGCAAGATAAAAGGAGTAATTTACGAACTCCCTTCCGGATTTACTTGTCGCGATGTCGAATGGTACGTTCGAGGCAGAAATCATTTTCAGCGATACGTTTTTTAATTACACTAGTTTACAAAATAAAAAAATAATGTACAGTCAGTGTAAGAAGTGTTCGTACGGCAAACCCATTCAAAACGAATGGTTCCTGTACGAATACTTATTACACTGACTGTACGTTCAATGCCACAATTTGTTTGTCATGTATTTTGGCCTGCTAAACTCGATAAATAGCAATAAAAAATTTTTCTATGGATAGTTCTTTTTTATATGAATTTTTGAATTCTTTTTCGATTTTGTTCTGAGATACCACCACATTTTAGGCTAGAAACGTCCGATCGGGTCGCGGAAGATGCCATATGCAAGAACTTTTTAATATACGTGTCGGCCATACTGGATCCACCATATTGAATTTTGCAATTCTGATATCAGATTCGAAATTAGCGGCTCAAATAACTCGTCCATACCAAGTTTCATGCAAATCTAATAACTATTTAATATACATGTCGGCCATATTGTACCCGCCATTTTGAATTTTGAAATTCTGATATCATATTCGTAATTTGCGGCCCAAGTAACTCGTCCATACCAAGTTTCATGCAAATCTAATTATTTTTTGATACACATGTCGGCCATATTGGATCCGCCATATTGAATTTCGTAATTCTCATACGAAAATCGAAATCGAAAAAAAATTCAAAGATTCGAATAAAAAAGGACCTATCCATAGAACAAAATTTCATTACGATTTTCGAGTTTGGCAGGCCAAAAATAACAAAAAAATTGTGGCATTGAACGCACATTTTTTTTTTTATTTTGTAAACTAGTGTTATTGTCAACTCGGAGCTATCGTTTACAATTAAACAAAGAAACGTTCCGGATAGTTGCGTTCGTAACATCGTTCCAACGATGTCTTCTCACGATGAAGTACAATTATTCCGCAGACGTAAAAAAACTATTCAGAATAATTGCCGTGGATTGAAGTGCGATTGCGTTATTAGCATC
The DNA here is from genome assembly GCF_026283585.1 of Hylaeus volcanicus. NCBI lineage: Eukaryota > Metazoa > Arthropoda > Insecta > Hymenoptera > Colletidae > Hylaeus > Hylaeus volcanicus. The sequence goes on from NC_071982.1 coordinate 7,922,137, forward strand.
GCTAGTTACGTTGCTTATTGAACGCTATTGCGTCGCAACGAGTGTCATTAGACGCAATTTAGTTGCATCCAAGCAATTCCGACATTCCGTCACACGGGACACGTTATTATCATAATTTTCTTCAATCTTCCAAGCACAGTATGAATCAAGGATAAATTCCCTACACTTTCGAAACGTATGGATTACATTTAACTAACCCAGATTTTACGAGATACATTATTACGAATGTTCGAAGAAGATGCGCTAGTCTACGAGGACACGTTTTATAAATTTTTCTTGCTCGTGAACCGAGCCAGAGGCATCTCGTCCACCCGCATCCACGGCTGCATAAATGTAAATGCAACAAACGCTTATCAGACCGCATTACGTACCGATAAGCAGCCAACGAGCCCGGTTAAAGATGCCGACTCCACTAGAAACCGGGTTCACGACTACAAATGGCTTATTTTACCTGAAAAGTGGAACGACTGGACGATCTTCGTGCCAAGGGAGAAGCCACTGAACGCCTCCTCCCTAAAAACAGACGAGCCAGAGATCTTCATTTATTCACTGTGAAACGTCTCAGTCTATAATTCAGACTCCAGCTTCGAACGTGGAATATACGATCTTCTCGATCCGCGTTCAAGATCCCGAAAAGTCCGAATCCGAACCAACTCCGTGAGCCATTGTAGCTCCGAATTCGCTCGAAGCACGAGCGTGTTTCGACAGGTTTATCCGCGAGACGGAGGTGTCCGATTTTATAAACAGAATTCACTTCACGGACAATGTGTCGGGATACGCGCAGTCAAAGCAAGGCTTCTCCGGGCCCGAAGGAGAAGAAGTTGCAAAGCGTATCGTAAAAGGTGGGTAAGCACCGACCGGAACATTCATGCTCTAGTGAAATTAAATACTAGCGCGGCGAGAGCGCCTACAGAGCCGTCTCGAAGCCATTTAAACCGGCCGGAGGCGAGGATATTCGCCTGGGTTTCTAACAACATAAATCTTCGGGGACGTGGCGACCACGTGGTGCAACCGGTACGTTGGCCACTCTGTCGCGGACACGTCCCTGCGACTCCTCCAGCCATGCTCGTGGAACATTCCTAGAGCTTCCTTTATTATCTTAATTAATTACGTTTATTACGAATTTCTTTTATTCAGTCTTTACATGCAACGTAAGAATCATACGCAATTATTTCACGCGTCGTTCGATTCAGTTCCACGTTTATTTAGTTCCAATGATTTTATTATTTCTCGACATTTACAGTTGATACCATAAACATTCGTAACCTCTATGTCTATCGAAGAAATTCGACTAAATTAAATAACAGTTGTAGGTCTTACGTTACGTTAACGAAGATATACCATTCCATTAAAAAAAAAAAACACCGATCACCTTGAAGTCTCATTAAAAAATGAGCTTGAAAATTTGTTCCCTTACACCGTTACATGTAACCCTTCAAACAGTGTCACTTTGTCCTGAGAAGTTTTTTTTTACAACGAAAACTAACGTAGATACAGTAAAGTCTCCATAAATGCACAAGCTCGGGACTGAACTAGTCCATTTATCGTAAAGTTCGTACATTCTCTGATGTTTGCTGACGAGCTGCGAACGTAGAGGACAGCGAATAAAGGAAGAGGACGGAACGAAAACAAAGTCTCCATTAATGCACAAACTCGGGACTGGACTAGTCCATCGTAGATTCGTACATTCTCTGATGTTTACTAACAAGCTTCGCCCCTCCCCCCCAAAGCGTATACCCCCCAGTGGAGGGGATGGTTTCAGTGCATTTATGGTAGAGATGTTTGTGCATTTACCGAGACTTTATTCTATATAGTTACAAATGAACGTCGATAGATTTAGCGTTAACGAATCTATTCAATTTAAATTATAAATTTATATATCAAATACTTTTGGAAGCTACAACAACGTCCAAGCCTAATCTTATCTAATAGCTTCACGTTCTCGAGTGCGAAGCTTAATTGCCGGCGAACTAATAATGCAGCAAAGTTGCGAAAAAGTAACGAAGACAACCACGAACGTAAATTTGACTTTCAGATTCCATTGATACGATCACCTCCGAAAGTGAAAGAGGAATTGTTAATGGTTTTAATAATTACCTAACGCCTCGCGGCTCGACGTTTAATATATGTAATTACATGGCACGAAACTGCAACTGTTGCGAATTAATTATGCCAGATAAGTTTCTCTTCTCTTAAAAAGGGAAGCGTCATTTCGCTTCGATCATCGTTATATTTATTACTCTGGCGTATAGGTGCACAGACGAATACACAAACAAAATAATCGAACAATCGATCTAATCCTCGACGTTCACCGTCGTCGCGCGTTATTATTCAGGTGGTAGCTTCAATAGTAAATCAAGACTTCTTGTTTGCTGAAGTCGTGGAGTGATCGTGTTACTACCACTTGTCGCTGTTGCTGTAATCGTAACCTTGACCGTGACCGTACAATAGAACATCGCGTACGCTTATTATTATTGCTTTCAATACCGACACAGCTATTTCTGTCGCTATTATCGTCGTTATCCTGATCGATTCTATTCTCATTTCTAAATACGGTGTTTAGACTTCTCGCATTATTCGTTCGTTACTTATCTAGCTTCTTCATTCTTGCATAATACCGTAACTCGGTTCCTGTACGTTCCACGTCGAAAACGTTGACCAAAATTTAATATTTATCGTTAATATTCATGAGAGTTAAATGCGACTCGGGACAGACAACGAAACAACTGTAATAAAAATACATGGATCCATTTTAAATGGAGCTAAAGGTGACATTGGCATCTTTTTAAACAATTTCGTCAGGGATTGAAATTCGACGTATTTCCCAGTTCGAATAAAGCAACCTCTCTCGCGTTGTATAAATGCGTATACAAATGCGCACCTATATTTTTATCTTTATAACGCGTTTCCTGCTACGAATCGATCGTTTCATCGCTCCTCGAATGGCCGAATATCCGGTTATCCGGTTCTCGCAGAAGACCACGCGTCCGCGCTTCTCGAGATCGTTTCGGCTCGCTCGTAGTACTCCAGTGTAACACTTATTGTTCGGTAGTTACGACGTCGTCTGGTACGCGAGGCAACATCCGGTCGCGTAAGTTGCACGCGCCTACTACGCCGTAGTAAACGCGTAGCGATCGCAAACGAGCCGAGAACCCGCGAGTTTCGTGCACGAAGGACATTCCCACTCCTACACGGACCGTTTCTTTCTCCCTGCCAGTTGAAATTATTCACCGGAAGCGGCCCTTACTTTCCCTGTACACGCTTCAAGAATTTCTCAACCGAACTAACGAACAGGCGGTGGTTCGAAATCTCGAAGACGAGGGACGAAACTTGTGGAAGTAGAGTTTCCTCGGACGGTCAATGAAAATATAAAACGCGACGACCGCTGCTCGCTGGTCTACTTTAGAGTCTATTATTCCAGCGGAACGGAAATACCGAGTATTTATAAACAGTTAAGGTGACCGTCAGGCTTCCATTACGATTCCACGATCGGTGATCCCCAACCTATCGGTCGTATTCTTCTTGTTCGCGATGCATTTGCAATTCTCGTCATCGAGCGAAATAGAGTCTCTCGGTACTCGTCGCGTGTATGCTACTCGCTTCTTGGATCCTCATAGGATACAGGAATTAGGATAGAGGAACAGAAAAATGATATTCTCACGAATTCAAGCGTGTTTATAGTGTCACCCTCGTTCGGAAATCTGTTCCAAGTGTTCTGGGACTTTTATGACGGGTTAACCATCACGTCGTACCCGTCGTTCCCCCGATAGTCTCAGAAAATAGCACGGGAACGCCGCACAGTGGGTCAAAACGGCTCTCGGCGATCAAAAATCCGTAACTTTGGTTCTCTTGAAAATATTTTAATGAAATTTTAGGAACTCATTCCCTATATTATGATATTTAAATTGTATTAGTATAAATCAACTTGAGCTACAAGGTATTCAAATATTCACGTATAAAGTGTAACGCGTTTCAATATCTTTCACTTGTTTGACATATTTATTGTTATTTAACCAAAATTCGACTCAAACCTGTTATTAACTACGAGAGAAACGTATTTAGTAATTTAAAAATGACAAGATGTACGTAATAATCATAGAAGTAAGCGTACAAACGTACATACTATTTTCCGCACGAGTCCTACTTAGTACAATCACCAATTTTTCGAAAAGGGACACGAAGGGGCACCTGATCATTGCAGAATCGGATAGAGGAAGGTTCAGCCTTTTCAGTGATAGCAATTAAACCTCGGACAAGTGCGGTCAATTTTTTATAACAATGCGTAAAATTAAGAGTTCCGTCAAACGTATATATGTATTATTTTAGACTCGATCCTCATAATTTAAAAATTGTCTACATTCCAACATAGCTTGTCATCATGAGGAGTTCGTATACATGTTTATCTTCTCGCTAAATCCATTGAAAAGTCTGTATGACAGACACAACCATCGCATCTAGTACCGCTTTTCGATTATCAAGCGCTGCGGCCAACACGTGTTTAGTCTAATTTAATCGCCATTTTCTCGAAATTGAACACCTAGGGGCACCTGATCTTTGCAGAATCGGATAGAGGATGGTTCACCCTTTCCTGTGACAGCAATTCAACCTCGGACAAGTGCGGTCAATTCTTTATAACCATGCGTAAAGTTACAATTTTACTTAAATATACTTCTCTCCGAGGAGGCCCTATTATTTAAAAAGTTGTTAACATTTTGACTTACTTTATGCATTGCATACTATCTATACACATCTAGTAGACATTATAATTCATTTGTATATCGTCTTTCCGAGCAAATTTTTATAGAATTGTACATTGAAGTTAGGAGTAATATCGTAAGCGTTTTGCTTGGGCGAATTTCAACTGGCTTTGAATGCGCAGCACAGCAAAACGGAAGCAAATATCAAAAAACGGATCGGACTACGTTAAACAGCAATTTCTCCTCTATCGATGTACAGAAACAGTTTTTCCATGCTTTCGGCCGTTTCGTCCCACCGTGCGCCGAAGGTGACGACCCCTGTAGTCGGTAGACGTCGAGGGTCTTGTTACACGATGCGAATCCTGCACTGGCGCCCCAGTCATGACGGCACGGGAGGGGGGAGTCGGTTACGTTCCACGTGACACGCTGGCGCCCCGGTGGTAGGGATCGATCGGTGGTCACGTGACCGGCTGGCGCCGAGAGGTGGGGACGCACCTACCACCCCTTCGGGAGGAGCGAACCGGCGAGCCAGGAAGACCGTCGGCATTCTGACCTGGTAAGTCGCCAGTGTCGGATCGTGAGAAAGTGATTAAGGGTAGTCTCGCACCGCAGGACATTTAAATCTACTCTAACCGGACTCTGTTCGAACAAGGAAACGGTATCCTTTGTATAGCCGGGGAACCTACCGCGACGCTGTGAATCTACATCGCCTAATCGCTTCGACGCGCGATTCGAAACGACACGAGCACGACCGGGACTCGAATTGCGCTTATTTATTTGGAATCGTGCACGGATCGGATACCAAACGATTCTTCTCCTTAATTTATTCGCTAGTGTTTACACGGGGCTAGGATACGAGAAGAGAGGAAACAAAGAGAAGGAAACTATATCTGATCGGTCGAACTCGGTCGGACGTAGAGAACACGAGAGAGACGAGAGTGTGTTGTTGTGTATACGGAGAAGCGTAAAAGAAACATCTGTATATTGGTTTTTTCTTTCTCTCCTTCTACCTCGTGTCGCGTATTATTTTCGCGTAGACAGCCTCTAGGTGAGTGTTTATTCGAAGTCATCGGCCGGAACCAAGGTCCTGTACTCGTACGTGTAACACGTACACGGCACGTGTCCCACGTGTGTATTTGTATATTATTTTTTGTGAAGTGTTGAGTGTCCCGAGGGAGCGTCTTCCCGTTACCAAGTATATATACATGTATAGATATACGTGTGTATATATTGTGTGAACTCTTGCTACCGTATCTTTGCGATCGATTCGTGGATGCTCTGTATGGTCGCGGCGGGCGAAAAACGGTTTGGCAACGTGGCACGTGAGTAAAGTGAACGACGACGACGACAACGACGACCGCGGCGAGAGGAGACGAAGGAAAAAAAGAAAGAAACAAAGAAAAGAAAAGACTGGCACGAGATACAGCGTCGTATCCGTCGAGGTTCCTTGGACACGACGGGGAAACTTGGATCGCGTAGTCGTAGGAACGCGCGAGGCTGTCGTCACAGCCGCCTGCCGTGCTTGGTGAGGTTAGAAACGCTACGGGAACATGGATCTGCTTTGCTGCGAGACCACGGAGACGGAATGCAGAGCCTACGCTGATCCAGCTCTTCTCGGCGACGAACGCGTGCTGCAGAATCTGCTGAAAACCGAGGAGAGATACGCGCCCAGCAGTTCTTACTTCGAGTGCGTGCAGAGGGACATCTCGCCGCTCATGCGCAAGATCGTCGCGGAGTGGATGTTGGAGGTAAGCATCCGTTTCCGGTCCACGTGTCGTCCTTGAATTTCGCCAAATTTCGCGAATTCTGCGATCGGTATTTTTCCTTTGGAATCTTTCCAAACGATTATTAGCGTTATTATTTCGGTGGAAAACGAAACGTGGTCAGGTAGTTGATGAACTCTGGGTTGGAAATTCGTTCGGTCACTTACTTGTCAATCTTTCGATTTCGAAATCTTTCGCGTCGATAATCGATCGTGGATTTAACGGTCTCTGCGTTCCATTGTTGACGAGTCTACGTTGACAGCAGTGTCGATAATGGGACGCTAGACTGTTGCAAATGTTTAACACGAGTGTTTTAATGTCCGGGACTTTGGTTCGAGATTTTTTTAATGATCGTTCGTCCTGTCAGCTGATTCGTGTCAGAAATTCCAACGAAGCGTCGCGAATAGAAGCTTTAGTCGACAATTTATAGCAAATATTTCGTCGATAATAAAAGCACGATAACATAGTACTTTTTTTCAATTACCGGATATATATATATATATATATATATATACACATCTTACGTAATGGTACACAGCGCATCTCCGCGACGTTGACCGCCCACGAGCAATTATTTGCATCGAAAGGGAAGAGAGCGCATTTTTCGACTCCCGACAGCATTTCCGAACTATGAGCTCATCCATTGTACAGCGAAAACCAGTATGAAAGGTGGAAGGGTGGATCCGCGTTGGCAAGTGTCGCGATAAATGTTCGCGTCGAGCAAATCGCTAGGCACGAGCAGAAAAGAAAGATTACGAATTTTGTATTATTTTTATTTAGATAAGAGCGGTATCCGTCCGTGGCCACGTGACGTGCAAAATTCCATCGGCGACCATTGCCGAGGCTCGAGCGTCGCTATCGAACAGGTTCGCACTAGTTCGTTTTTCGGTTAGGCGATGGCAGGCGTCGAAAGTCGCGGATGAACGTTCGGATTAGTATTTTTGGCCGTGGCGCGTGTGACCGTGACGTCGAAGACGCGTCTGGAGTCCCTTTAAAATTTTAAAAACACGCTGATATGCGTAGGTGCGCCTCGTGGCTGTCCGTAGCACGAGACGATCGAATAATATTCGAATAATAAGTAAAAGCAATGTGTATGAATCTTTTTGTACGGAATTTTAAACAACTTACAAAATTTCCAGATGTTCACTGTGGAACAGTCGCACTTGTTTTTCGATTTATTATTTCTTTCAATTTTTAAAGAATTGAAAGTCGAAGATGTAGGTTTGTGTTTGACGTTTAGAGTTGGTTTTATTCCAAGATTCACTCCGTGCCAGTGATTACGTTCGGCGGTGTAGTTTCGTCGTCATTGACGAGACGAATCGTGTCAGCACGATAAGTCACGGGTTACGTCAGCCCACGGTTTGCCAAATGCGACTTGATAACGCCGCTGGCATTCATAATTAATATTTAATGCTCGCAACAAATTCGGGCCACCTTTGTATCGAGATCAAGTTTCGCTATTTTGCGTGTCTCCGGAGACCCGGTCGGCGATAAACTTGGAAATACAACATTCAGCCAGAGAGAGAAGTGTAATTTAATGGCGGAGGTCCACTTAACGCTTCGGTTCGATTTAGAAACCGTCGCGATAAAGGTTTAGATAAAAATTAAAAAATAAAAGATAATTTACTAGTCGATCCTCTAATTCGAATCAGGAAATGGAACAATGTTACGTGTAAGATTCTTCCAAGTACAGGATATCGCAATCAAAATTGCCGGTCATTCGCGTTAAAAAAGATCGTTTCGATTTAGAAACCTTCGTGATAAAGGTCCAGATAAAAATTTCGAGTAAAAAATAATTTACCAATCGATCGCCTAATTCGAATCAGGAAATCGAACAATGTTATGTGTGAAAAGAAATTGGTTCGATTTAGAAACCGTC
>NC_071982.1:7930485-7946586 GCF_026283585.1 Hylaeus volcanicus
ATTTACCAATCGATCGTCTAATTCGAATCAGGAAATGGAACAATGTTCCGCGTAAGATTCTTCCAAGTCCAGGATATCCGCAATCAAAGTCACCGGTCGTTCGCGTTAAAAGAGATGGTCGGAGTGCGATGGGTTGCATTCTTACATTCTAGTCGATGATTGCTTCACACCGAGGCTTCCTCTGGCGACCGTGATAATGAATTCCCCGCTTTCGGATCGAATTGCACGATTCCGGCGTTCGTTTTTCCTTTCAACGTGACCGTGTGCCGCGCTACAAATATACGCGACGACGACCTTTTTTTCTTTTCCTTGCTCGTCGCTAACTCTTTATAACAGTTATCCCTTTTTTTTTTCTTTTTTTATCTATCGCTTTCCCAACTCGACTCGATCCACGGAACAACAGGAATTGATTCGCGAATAACAGGTCGCGGAGATAAAAATAACCCAACATTTTATAATCGTGAAATTTAATACAATCGTTAATAAATATTGGGCTGTCCAGAAAGTCCATGTCGATTTTTGGTAGGTGGTACAGGTCTGAATATATCGAAGTGAAAACAAATACCATCCATACATCTCTTAAAAGTTGGAAAGGTTATGGAACAAAATGGCACCTACGTAATTCAATAAATATATATTAAAATTCATACGTGTTTTTGAATGTTTCCTAGAAATTGGCACGGACTTTCTGGACAACCTAATATATTAGACGTTTAGGTCGCGATAAATTAAAATATTTACAGGAAACCAAGGAAGTTTTATGATAATTATTATAGCAGTGACTAAGTCGTACCGAGAAGTTCGCTTAATAAATTTCTTTACGGATCGAGAAGGTACAATCTAATTCGAACTATATTTACAGACAAAAATAACCCAACATGTTATAATCGTGAATTTTAGTACAACCCTTAATAAATATGTTTAGTTTGAGATTTAAAAAAAATATTTACAGGCAACGAGGGAAGTTTTATGATAATTATTATAGCAGTGACTAAGTCGTACCGAGAAGTTGTTCGCTTAATAAATTTCTTGTCACGGATCGAGAAGGTACAATCTAATTCGAACTATATTTACAGACAAAAATAACCCAACATGTTATAATCGTGAATTTTAGTACAACCCTTAATAAATATGTTTAGTTTGCGATTAAAAAAAAATATTTACAGGAAACGAGGGAAGTTTTATGATAATTATTATTATAGCAGTGACTAAGTCGTACCGAGAAGTTCGCTTAATAAATTTCTTTACGGATCGAAAAGGTACAATCTAATTCGAACTATATTTACCGTCCGACGTTCCCCGGGGGTTACGGCCGTAATTTTTAATTGACTATTACACGAGGAATGCGGTCTGATTTGATGCACAGTGTTAGCGTGATATTACGATTCCTTGGTACACACTTGTTTCATAGCGGGTTACTCGGAATTCAATTAGGGTTTATAGAGATCTCAAAGTAGTTACTAATATAATCAGCTCGTTACTTTTACAAATCTATAAACCAAAAGCGAGGTACTCCCGGCTAGAATCCACTTTCTAATGATGTAATTCGCGTTAAATTAGAAATCGTTGCTAAAAATCGCCGGGTTCCGACCGCAATTAACCCTCGTGTGTTACATTTCGTCACAGCGTCGGAGTAAAATATTTCGTGGCGAGGTAGCGCGGATTTCATCGGTACTAATAAGAATTACAAATCCGGATAGCCGCGGCAACCTTGCGAGACTATTCCTCTTAATTAAAGCCGTCAGTCCGCGAAGCACGGAGGATTAAAAACGTCACCGAATACCTCCACCAACGCGGCCATCTTCGCCGGCCAGATTCTCGCGATTAGAGGTTCAAGGCTCCGTATATATTCGACTGTCGATTGACTTTTTGCGCGATTAATTGCAACGACCGGGAGGTTTGTAAAGTCGACCTTGAGGCATACGAGTACGCCGAGAACGTGACCGGACTGGGATCGCGTGTACACGCCGTGTCCAAGTCCACCGCCTTGAATTCTTCGGCGTTAGAGCCGCTAGCGGCCATCGCGGTCGGATAGAGTCGACCGACGCGTTCCAGAATTCGATCGGATCCCGATGGAATATTCTTCACCCCAAAAATACTCGCGACTCGGTGAAAACGGTGCCTCCGGATCCCGTGGAGTCGAGCGAAACGTGAATTTATTGGTCGCGAGATGCGAGCGATAAAATTGCGTCAACTACTCGCGACAGTTGCGTCTTTACGTGGAATAACAGATTACGAGGATGGAAGTACGTTGTTGTTGATATTCGGTTCGATTGGCTTCGTTATCTCTCTTCTTCGATTCTTCGTTGTTGGAGAGGACCATCGACCACTTTCAACACGTGCATATGTACATATATGAAACTAATCATTTATAGTGTACTTACAGTCGGTGCAGAATGTATTCGTACACCGATCAATTTCCCAAATAACCTTTGTGTGAAATTGTAGTTTTCGTAATTTCTTTTTTTATAATCGATGACATCTTATTTATTCTCGAAAATCTCTAAGACAGACATAGTCCAAACAACATTTAGTAGTTGCTGTAAGTTGTGCAATTAACAAAAATATGCGAAAAGTGGATGAAAATTTAGAAGCAATAAGTATTTGTATGGTTCTTACGACGAACCATTTAGAGTAGAGTTTGTAAACACGTTTATTGCTTCGTACGAATTAGAAAAGATCCCATTAAAGTACTTTTAGAAAAGGCTCTAATAGAAGAATGGATCCCACTTTGAATAACTTAGTTAATTTAATGCTTGGAAGAGTTGCAGTGATTATAAGATCAAAAGGAAATCCCACGAAGGAAGTATTATATACTTATAAATAGACTGTGGATCTTTATCCATTTATAGGGAATTTAAATGTGCAAGAACCTACAAAATGCACACAATATGGAAGAGTATAAAAAAGATTGAAAGTAAAGTTCGTGTTATAATATTTGCAGAATAAGATAAATTCTTATTTAGGTGAAATTCTTGTAGGCACGTTCGCCAAGATTTTATTTTGCACGAAGATCCGCAGTCTACATTATAAATTAATGTACAGTCGGTGTAAGAAGTATTCGTACAGCAACCCATTTAAAATAAATGGTTCCTGTACGAATACTTATTACACTGACTGTAAATTTCTTTTTCTTTAATGAAGTTTCAATAATGAAACGGTCGTGCGAATACATATTGCTTCAATATTTGTACCAATTACTTGTTTCTTTCTTGTTAATTTCGCAACTTACATGAATAGCTATTTTCTTTTTAGAATCTATCTACTCTAGAGATTTCCGGGAATATGTAGAACGTCATTGTTTATCAAAAATAAGTTAATAAATCACAATTTTACATAGTGTATTTTTTTGTATTGTATCTTTGTATTGAAAGATGAATACCGAACTTGAATAAGGAATAATTATTATATATATTGTGTGAAGTTGATTACAACTTTGAAGAAACTTTGCTGTTTATGTATTCACACAATACACATCACACGTACACATTTTCTTTTGTTTATTTGCGCATTATAAAATGCTAATATATCCATTTTCGACATTTTTTTTTTTTTTTTCAATTGATCAGTGAACGAGCACTTCCTACACCCACTGTGGACTCTTCGAAGGCGTGGAGTGTTATTGTCCGGATCCCGGACGCCGAACGGGTCGTAGCTTGCTCTTTTCTTTCGTTCAGCCGGGATCGGTCGCGTAGAAGTACGGATTAAAGTTTATCGACGCAGATAACAATGTCGATGCCGCTATCTGGCCCTCCGCGGTCCCGTACGAATGTTTGACGATCGGCGAACAGTTGTTTGACGCTGCTGTCCGAGGTCGATAGAGAAATATAGCGTGTCCCCCGATATATCAACAACTACCGTTATACGAGAGATAAGTGTAATCTATCCCGTGAATTACACGGCGTAATTTATTATGAAGGGTGATTTTTAAAAGGCGAAACGGAGTCTTTGTACCGAATATTTACGATTCTTCGAGAGAGGAAAACTGTACACGTTGGGTGCATGAGCACATCTGTGCCCCAACTGCGGGGGGAAACGCTGCCATAAATCGCCACCCTTGGAAAACATGACCGGGGCGCGGTAGGTTCTTGGAAGTGCCCACCCTGGTTCGTCGGGAAAAATTCATTGTCCTCGAAGGAAACACGACCTTCGCATGGAAATTCGAAGGAATAGATAAAGAAAACGTGGGAACGGCATTTTGGAAATGTAACTTCGGGACTGACTCGAGATTAGTCCGAAACAATATCTTCCATCGCGACCCCCAATTTCGTTACTCGCCAAGACAACATTTTTGCACAATCCCGGAACAGCATAGTTCGTGAATAATTTGCAGTGGACGTTGGAAGTTTCAACAGTTTGTTCAGGAGTTTCTTCTCTATATTCATTAAATTGTATACAGTCCTTGCTAAAAGAAATTCATGCATATCAAAAACGTAGCTCTAAACCTATTTCCCCCCCTTAAGGGGTTAGGCCTAGTCAGGATGTTCCAAAACTCGATTTTTCTTCCTTTTTCTTCTTTACGCATGATATCTTGAAAATATTCTCTGCAAATTTCGAGTCAACCCGATGAATAATTTTCGAGATATCCTGAAATGACTAAAGGCAACGATAGTATTCTTATGATTAGACTGCGGGTGTTTATACATTTATAGGAAATTTGAATGTGCAAGACCCTCCAAAATGCAAACAATATTCAAGAATATAAGAAAGATTGGAACTAAAGTTCGTGTTATAATATTTGCGGAATAAAATGAATTCCTATTTAGGTTCAATTTTTGTAGCTACGTTCGCCAAGATTTTATTTTGCATAAAGATCCTCGGTATACTTATAATATACTATTAATTTCTTCGTTATATCCAAAGTTATTGCTCATTTATTTTGCAATATTTCGCCGTAAATGCGTTTGATAACATTCTTTCTGATCCTTGGCGCTCGTACCAGCACGCTGTACCAAACGGGGGAAATTTTTGTCGAATAAAGTTAGAATATTATTTATTTTATGAAGTATATAGACCCCTTGATCGAAGATGGGGAGCGTACAATTATTTGGTGAAGTCGCTGGTACTAATTGGTCGTGGTGTACGTGTCATGTAGCAATTACGAGGGATGTTGGTAAAGGGTGGAACGCGTTGGTCACGCTCAATAAGCCTCCCCGTGCAACGACAGCGGCCGATTCGTACGGCTGCGCTTACCGGTTGAGAGCGACCGGTGGGATTTCTGTACCCACGAAAATGTCGGCACAACCCCTGCCTTCCGGAAATTGGGGTGTCTAGTTCGGTGTTTACCTTGTGGGGGGAGCCTGGCGTTTAGGTGTCTCCATAAACATTGTTTGACGATTATGGGAAATTGATTAACCAGCCACGAGTTGGGGTGTTTCGTTACACATTATGGTTTGTCTTTAACCCTTTGTGCTCGAGACATCTATATATAATATGAATTTAATTTTTTGAATGTACAATTCCAATTTGACTTATATCAGAATACACCTAATTATTAATTATCGAATTTTTTTGCTATTTCTTATTCGAGTATGATATCTTGAAAATATTCTCTGCAAATATCAAGTTAACACGATGAATAGTTGTCGAGATATCCGAAAATTAATAAAGGCAACGATCCTTGGTGCTCGTCGCACCACCATTTCAATTTTACTTGTATCAGAATACAGCTAATTATAACTTGAAATAATAATACATTGAGTCACGAATGTTCGTAGATGTTCCTTTTCGAAATGGAGTTTTTGCTTCTACAGAAATTAATTGTAAAAATGTCTTGGATTCGATTTTATAGAAAAATGCCTCTAGCGCAAAGGGTTAAATTACATACGTCGCCCTAGAGGCGCCACTCGATCGCGAAGGGTTAATATTGTGTCCATTATTCGAAAAGATTATGAAACTTAATATGAGCTGTTGATTGCACAGATCGGTTAATAAAACAAAAAATTGAGAAATGCGATGAAATAACGTACAAATAATAATAATAATAAACCGAATCGATCAATAATAATTAATAATAATAAATAATACTAATGCGATGTAATAATGTTCGTCGTTTAATGGCGATAATCTGTATTTTTCAAGAAAGTTATGACTATGCCAAACGCTTTGACACTCAAACTCAAGATTTTTCAAAAAGTAGAGTCACCCGATTTCTTGAGCGCAGTGTTAAAAAATCGCGCGCAATTACGTTTTGAATTCGTAATTCAACGTTCGTCCAATTGAAATCATAATCGTCTAGACGGGGAAGCCTAGAGGATTACGATCGGCCCCTCGAACTGGATTTTCCTTCCACGTCGAGAACTCGTTATAGTCTTCCTCGGCATCGACTGCATCGATTATATCTTCTCGTCGAGAACGCTTTGAAAACAAGAACCGAGGTCTGCGACCTATGCCCCAGGGTGATCGATTAGCCAAAGCCGCGGACGTTAACTTACCGAAGGGAGGAAATCCGGTCTGCCTATCTCTTCTTCAGGCTTTCACCGAAACTTTATCACCGATTACCGTCATTGCCGCTACTTAGTAAATGAGAGACTCGCGGACCGAATTTTATTTAACCCTTTGCAGTCCGAATTTTCTGATCTCGGTACATATTTGTCGAGCCTCACCCGACGTAGGACCGCAAAGGGTTGAATCACTTGTTAAAGGAATGCCAAATGAAACTGGAGGGTTTAAAATTATTCAGTTGTCCCAAAAGTTTCTTTCGTTTTATTAATAATTAATTCATACCAAATACTTTGTTTTATGTTACATTACAAAATTGTGTACAATTAATTTCGCTCCGTTACTGTTACAGCATCAATGTCTAAGAAATTAGATTGTTTATTTATGAAAACACTGGCACAGAAAATAATTGAATGCAACT
This sequence comes from Hylaeus volcanicus, assembly GCF_026283585.1. Taxonomy (NCBI): domain Eukaryota; kingdom Metazoa; phylum Arthropoda; class Insecta; order Hymenoptera; family Colletidae; genus Hylaeus; species Hylaeus volcanicus. Next base: position 7,937,348 of record NC_071982.1, read on the forward strand.
CACGAAAGAAATTTTTGGGACAACCTAATAAATATCCCTTATTTCTCAAGTCATTTGTTTATTTTTACCCGTTTATAATTTTGTTATCGATGAAAGTTGCCGGTACCTAATACAGTAATGTCTCGTTAGACGCACAAGCTCGGGACTGACCGTGTGCAGTAATCGTAGAGTTCGTATATTCTCTGATGCTTGTCGACGAGCTTCGAACGCAGACAGAGACAACAAATAAAGAATAGGACGGAGCGAAAACACCGAGGCATGTCGGTGAAACAATGTAATGCGACGAAATTTTCTTATTGTTAACGTTTTTGTTGTAAAACTTTTACCATCGTATTCCTGACAATTTTCTGATTAAAATGAGTCCAAACATGACGTAATTCGCAACATATTTACTTGTAACAACTTATTATGTATCATACATCGTAGAACACCCTGTATATCGTAGAACACTAACTAAAAAAATATGCATGGTAAATATCGTCCGAATTATGTCGTGTTTGGTCTCATTTTAATCAGAAAAATGCCAAGAATACGATGGGAAAAGTTTTACAACGAAACAGTTGATAATAAAAAAGTTTCACCGTTGCATTAAATTGTTTCACCGAGTAATCCGATCCCGGATCGTGTTTACACTCCTAGACTCCTCAAGAGATACACCCCCGTTCGGAATCATGTTACACTGCTCAGTGATCGAACTGTGATCCCTCAAGAGGTACACCCTCCATGAGGCTGGTTTCTGTGCATTTATGGTGGAGCAATTTGTGCGTCTAACGAGATATCACTATAGTTTCTAACCCGAAGCCCCTAGAAGCGTCCGCGAAACGTGTAAATAAATCAGATTCCTCGTTTACACTCCAGATCGCCCAAGAAAACGACCCCTCGAGAGGTACACCCTCCATGAGGCTGGTTTCTGTGCATTTATGGTGGAGCAATTTGTGCGTCTAACGAGATATCACTGTGGTTTCTAACCCGAGGCCCCTAGAAGCGTCCGCGAAACGTGTAAATAAATCAGATTCCTCGTTTACACTCCAGATCGCCCAAGAAAACGAACAAAACCCCCTCGAGTTACCTGGCGACATAACTGTATTTCCCGCATTCCAATCAACCGAGAGCCCCCAGGTATATCCGCTACTTCCCCGACACCGAAGTGTAGCGCCTCTATCCCTTTCCGCGAGGGGACGAATCGTTGAAAGCAACCCCTCGATCATATCCTTTGTTTCGAAACCGCTCCCGACGACGGAACGACACGTTTTCTAATCTCGTTTCTCGATGATCCGTGTGGCAGGTATGCGAGGAGCAGAAGTGCCAGGACGAGGTCTTTCCCCTCTCGATGAACTACGTCGACAGGTTCCTCTCGATCTGCCCGATCAGGAAGTCGCAGCTGCAGCTGCTAGGAACCGCCTGCCTGCTTCTCGCCTCGAAACTACGCGAACCGTCGCCGCTCACCGCCGAGGTCCTCGTTTTCTACACGGACAACTCCATCACGTTGGATGACTTATGGGTAAGTGGTCTCGGTCGCCTCGTTTTGCTCCTCTCTATCTGCATATTTCCGACCGGCCGAGGATTAATCGGCTACGCGATACCGACTCATCTCGAAGCGACGGGGACAGGTCGAAGGATGGCGAGTGAATCGGGAGGGTTACGCGAGCCTGCGAATGGCGATGCGAGAACGGAGGGATGCCGGTGGTGCAGAAGATCGTAGGGATCCTTGCGAGGTCGTAAATCGAAACAGTTGGTGCTTTATTGACGCGGGTAACTCATAGGGCTCGTAGGACGACAGGGATGTCGCGTATGGTATACATTAACGCTCAAGAGTATCCAGACACTTGGCAAATTAATGTGTATTAGCATTACATAAAGTTATTTAATCCTTTATTTACTGGAGGGAAGTAAATAACTTTTTCTCAAAATTTTAAATTCAAGTATATAATTTATTTTATAAATATATACAATTGTATGAGTATTAAAATAGGGAAAAAAACAGATTTTAAAAATCTCAATGTCTGGTGCTGGCCATTTTTAAAATTTTGTTCTATTTTGTATTAGTATTATTATTATTTTTTTTTTATTTATTAATTGACGAAGGTACAAACGAAATACGATCATTTTTCATAAAAAAAAAATTAAGTTTTGAAAATTCGGGTGCCAGGTTCACGTAGTTTACCAGCGACTATACTTTAGCGACTATAGTCTCATCTTTCCATCCATAGATCGCGGATATGATCCAGAGAAAGGATCGCGGTCTGAAAATGTGTCACCAGTGTCCGGTGCGTCAGACATTGCCTTTGGATTTCCTTTTCCGTTAAAATGTATCGTATTCCACTATCGATCCCCGTGGCTCTATGCTAATGCCATGAAACTTTCATAGGAAAAGTTTACGTTACGCTTACGCTCGCCATTTGGCGAAACGATCGTGAAGCAGATCGCGTTATCCGTATCTAAACGCTTCTATTTTCTTGACCCGTTCGCTCGTTGCCGAATCTCGAACTCGGCGATAAGTTGTTCGATGGATAGCCTTATCGATCGCCGCGCTATCCCGCAGCAACAGTTTGTTTTTTTCTTTCTTTCCTTTTCTTTCTGCGCAGAGAACGCGAAAGCATATTCTTGCTTTATTTGCCATTCATAGAGAGTTAGGAGAATACATCAGGCGCGGGCTACTTCGATATCTGGACATTTTGGAAGTTTAACGTTGACTCGAGTTGAGCTTACGCTTGACCTAACATACGTTTAACCTAAATCTACAGTTCTCCTTTCAACTGTGGTTGACGCGCAGTCGAGGAATCTAATCTGGAAGCTTTCTTTGAATTCGTAATCTCTTTTATCCTCGTATCGAAATCCTTCAAGTATTCAGCACTCTGTATGAACGATTAACCCTTTATTTACTGGAGGGACTTACAAGTCCTGTCAATTTTCTAACAGCTGGATAAAATACGTATTTTAAATAGTAAATAGTAAATAAATATTTTGTTTCGGATCATGCAAGTATTTTTAAAAATAAATTATTTTATTTGTCATACAAAACTTGTAAGATAATATTTCAAATAATATTTTATTTGAAAAACACTGAAAATATTCGTGCCATAGTTCGGAATACTTTTATTTATTCAATTTATTATCAGCAAATAAAATATCTTTACTTTACTAAATTATAGCGTACGTATATTCATTTATATTTATTTTGGTAATGTAACACGAACGGATGTACTATTCCTCTGGATTATAAACATACGTTAAATTTAGTTCTTCAATAAGAATCTTCAATAAGAAATTATAATATTTGCAAGAACTATGGAAAGTATTCTATTTTATGCTTTATATCATTAAAATAAAACATATTTCATTTCACGTGTGTTAGATTATCAGAATAAAATATTTATTTTCATGCTTAAACCATAGATTACCAAAACAATCAATTTTATTTCTCGTTTTACATCAGAATAAAATATTTTAATTGCTGAAATTTTACACGTCCCATTTGAAATACTATTTCATTTGAATTCTGAAGAATCTATTATTTCAAATAATATTTAATATATTTTCTCGAGAAATATTACCCACCTCTGATTGTGACCCGTTCGTTTTTAATGGATGCCAGCACGAGCTTTCTTTCTTTTGGAAGCTCGTTATAGACAACTCCATAAGATGACACAAGACCAAGACTCGCGTAGATTTTGAAGACTTTTGGGAAATTCACTAAATAAAGGGTTAAACGCAGCGAAACGTAATCTCGATGGGGGTCACAGGTCCGTCCGAATTTCTAATTCCAGCGCGAACTCAATTTAGATCTGACCTAGACCTACGCATAACACGTTCTACTATCCACGTATCCCAGACACATCATCGTCTTCAGACAAATTTAATCCACGCTTAATCATCCTTAATCCAGAGGCTTCGCGCAGTCACCCCAGATTTATGAGACCCAACCGGAGCGTAACCTTAATTCAAAATTAGAAATCCCGTGCTCTGTCACCGCGCGAATCAGAATCGAGAGAATCCGAACGAAATATTCCAAAAGTCGCTTCCATAAATCAATATCAAGGGGAACGGTTAAAGTTCCGCGGCCCACGTGCGTCCGGTACTTTCTATTTGCTATCTAATCTAACCGAATTTATCGTTAATTCATTAAAAATCCGAATGCCAGCTGTGGCCGTTATCAGATAAAAAAATATGTAACGTTTATCGAGATTTCGGCGACTTTCGGGTTAGGTAATCGGACCGTCTTGAAAACTTTCCAAGCAACGCGTGGCATTTAAATTCGCTCGGGTATTTCTTCGGCGACTCGAGGAGACGGCAGAGTCCGCCGATGGAGACGAATAAATAACCGGGGGGTGGGAGGGAGGAGGAGGAGAGTTTACGTGTCCCGGAGTTGTTTATCGTATCTTGATAATAAATAATGTAGAATTTAGCGGAGCATAATTTGATCATGTCCCCGTGACTCATCTCGTTACGTGGAGAGACGGCTAGGTCCTCGGCTGAAAATAGTACTCGGTGTCGTCTTCGACGAGAGCGTCGCGACGTCGGAAGTCGTAGAATCTTTCTTCTTCGAATTTTATTCTTTGTAACAAGAAAGGATTGAAATTGTGATTATTATTTTTTTTTTCTCGCGACGGGTAAGAAGGAAGAATGTAAATTGGGATTACTTTATTTTTTCGCGACGGAAAAACTGCGCGTCAGCTGTCGACCCGACACCCAGCGTCGAGTTGCAAAATTGTGCGTAGTCGAGACGTGGCGAAACGCGACGAACGGTCCCCGAGAAACCAGAGAGACATCGGTTCGGGGTTTTAAATGCCGAATGGACGGAGCGTCATCGTCGCCGTGCGACGAAATTGCCGGTTTTCGAGAACACGAAAGCGTAACTGGGCTCCTCGGGCAAACAAGCGATAGCCTAAGCAAGCCCGAATAGATAACGACTGATACGGCCAACGGTTATTTAATTTTCAGCCACTCTCGGCTCGCACGATTGCGTCCCGAACAGCGAGTCGGTGCCTTCCGTCGAACTCTCGATGCTTTCCAGCGATTTGTGGCGTCTTCTGTTCTCGATAGATCGAAGAACGAACGATTTCGAAATGGTATATACGTGGGAGTACACGCGACGTACGGGGTGATTGTATTGTACGTTTGAGAATAGATGGAATTGATCAATTAGGGTATATGTACACCCCCGGTTCATAAATATGTGGACACTTACCATCTTTAACGCGTTGACTGCCAGACTGACACTCTTGAAAATTTCTATTGTGATTAAGTTTTGTTTCCAGACCATTGAAAGCTACATAATCAAACGTTTATTGCGGTGTTTATTTTTATAACTGAATTGAAGTTTATGAATTTCATTCAAATTTATTTTCTTTGATACTTAACGTTCAGAATTAATTTGTTCTTCGGTTCTTGTTCACGTGTGGGTGACGTGGCGATCAACGTGTTAATGAATAGTTAATGTACTACGATACATACTATGATACTATAATGTAATATATGTATGTATATATATAGAATCATTTGTTGTTTAATTCTACTTCGGATGTGCATTTACGTATAGTATACATTATTTGCTCAATATTCAATAATTTCAAGTTGAATATTGTTAGAGTTTCAATTTAGACAGAAAGAAATGTCCAACATCTGAAGAACCCTCAGGGACTGTAGCGGTGTTTGTAGCTACAGTACAGGCTTAGCAACCCCGAGGTACCCGAGCTAGAGAGTAGATAGATAGATGAGAAGTAAGAGATACTGCAAACAGCATTAAAACAATGCAGGAGTCATGCAAGACCATGATAAGAAGAATGGGAATAAGCTAGTAATTAGTAAGCAGTAGTGCATTAACTTTGTATAATAAGTTACGCACTTTAAATAAATTAATGAACATCTGTAAAACATTCACGACGAGATATTAGGAAATATATAATATATGTAATATCATACAATTTATTATGTATATAATACGTAATCAGAATGTATAATATATATAATAATTTATATAATGCAATACAATTTATTATATACATAGTACATTATAATATAATTTACACTATAATTTGTATAATTGGTAGTAGTTAAACATTTTTATAATTTACATTATAATATATACATTCTGATTACAATATATAGTACATTATAATACAATTTACACTATAATTTGTATAATTGGTAGTAGTTAAACATTTTTATAATTTACATTATAATATATACATTCTGATTATATGTATAGTACATTATAATACAATTTACACTATAATTTGTATAATTGGTAGTAGTTAAACATTTTTATAATTTACATTATAATATATACATTCTGATTATATATATAGTACATTATAATATAATTTACACTATAATTTGTATAATTGGTAGTAGTTAAACATTTTTATAATTTACATTATAATATATATATTCTGATTACAATATATAGTACATTATAATATAATTTACACTATAATTTGTATAATTGGTAGTAGTTAAACATTTTTATAATTTACATTATAATATATACATTCTGATATGTGGTAATTTGTTTATATATATATAACAAATTGTATTATATATATTATATATTTTGTAATATCTCGTCGTAAATATTTTTCAGATGTTGGACATTTTTTCTGTACATATATATAAGGAAAAATTTATTTGGAAACATCAAAGCTATAGTTTAATTCAGACGAATTCTTTCAATAAACACAGAGCGTACGGGACTGATTATATTTATAAACGTGGGCGTACGTCAGCTTGTTGCGGAGTAAAGAAGCTGACGGTAGCACTCGACCAGATAATCGTCGCGTAAACATTCGGAAACGTTGAAAGGGTAATTGCTGTTTCGGGCCCCATTTCGCTCCACCCCCCCCCGAAGCGATAAACTCGTTGCAGTTGTGCCCCCGTGCTCGCCGAGTCGTGTAACCGAAGAGAGAAAGCAAAAAAAAAAAATATACGACCGCTGACTAATCATCGGAAAATAAACAGGAAGGTGTTAGTTGAGGGTGCGATGCACCTGTACCACGCTGGAATGCACACCGCGCTGGCACGCGTGCAACAGGCACGAAAAAGTTTATCGATCGCGCCGCGGACACCGGTTGAAATTACGGAATTCGCCGGCGACCCGGAAACGGGGTTTCCCCGTTCCTATAGGTCGTCGATCGAGTCGACGATTAACGCTGACTGAAGCAAATTAGCTGTGACTTTGTTTCGACTGCGAATACTCGGAGCCGTTATGCTTGCGTTGGTACGTGCAACATTGTAGGAAACTTTTAAACCGGTTCCCTTACTATTTATTATTAAACTTATCTATTTATTATAAACGGGTAAATTCGTTATTGTTGATAATTGATATTGAGTTCAATTGGAGAGGACCATAGACCACTTTCAAAACATACATATATGAAGCTAATCATTTATAGTGTACTTACAGTGGGCGTAGAATGTATTAGAACACTGATCAATTTCAGAAAAATTCTTTTGTGTGAAATTATAGTTTACCTAATGTCTAGAAGAAATTGCAGAAATCGTGAAATCAAAATGAAATCCCACGAACTATTAGTTATATACAGTCAGTGTAATAAGTATTCGTACAGGAATCATTTATTTTAAATTGGTTGCTGTACGAATACTTCTTACACTGACTGTATGAATTAATATTAAATTTCGTTTCTTTCTTTCATGAAGTTTTACAAATGTCACAATTGTACGAATATTTATTGCTTCTATATTACTATCAATTTATTATTCTTTCTTGTCAATCTCACAACTTAATTTCATTAAAAAGAAGTATATAAGTTCTTACACTGACTGTATGAATTAATATTAAATTTCGTTTCTTTCTTTCGTGAAGTTTTACAAATGTCACAATTGTACGAATATTTATTGCTTCTATATTTCTATCAATTTATTATTCTTTCTTGTCAATCTCACAACTTAATTTCATTAAAAAGAAGTATATAAGTTCTTACACTGACTGTATGAATTAATATTAAATTTCGTTTCTTTCTTTCATGAAGTTTTACAAATGTCACAATTGTACGAATATTTATTGATTCTATATTTCTATCAATTTATTATTCTTTCTAGTCAATTTCACAACATAATTTCATTAAAAAGAAGTATATAAATTACAATTTGACGTAGTTTTTTCGAAAATCGGTCGATGTACTAATACTTTGTCCACCCACTGCGTATCGAGTTCGAATCGAACCCCGATCGGTGCTGGAAAAGGGTTGAGACGGTTCCCATCGGAACCTGTGGAGGGCACGGAAGCGATCGCGCGACGGATGTAGAGACGTGCATCTTCCCAGGGTCCGGCGGGCCCTGAAACCCCGGCAAAAAAGTTGCGCGAAGACAGGATACGGGATTGCGCGACGTTATGCGACGCGAAAATGTCCATAGAGGCGAATTCCGGCCGGCTGGGCCCCCGTGCACCGCGCGGCAAAGGGAGGGGGGCAGGTGAGTGGCCAGGTGCGCACGTCGTCGTCGTCGATGACGGCATCCTGGCCTTTTCACGAGTGCACCGGGCCCGGCGTTCGACGGCCAAGGCAGCTGCGTACGCGAACAACGCGTGCACCCCTTTCTTCCTCCACGAGTCAAGAAACCCCTCTCGTTCTGGGTGCATACTGGGTGTGCCACGCCAAGATCCACCGAGGAAGGTGGCTTCCTTTCGGCAGGAGGCTGCGAAAGCGAGCGCGATTCCTCTTCGGGAATCGGGGCCAGGTGCGACGTAATTGCGATGCAAAGCATCACCTGTTGATCTCTCGATGTATCAGGTACTGATGCTCCGCTGACGTCTTTAGCTCTGACAGACTGGTATACTGACAGACGGTGTACATGCTATAGTGAGTGCGATACGTTCTGAATATTTATTTCATTCATTTTTGTAATGGGGAATGCGATGAAATTGTTAATGCATATGATGTATATATAGAAATACTGTCTGAGAAGGTTTGGGCTAGGGAATATTGGCATTGAATATTGGCGGAGACGGGAATATTAAGTAGTGTTAAATACAATCCTCAACTCGTAATAGGGAATGCGTTAAAATTGTTTCAGTATATGCTGTCTACATAGAAATACTGTCTGAGAAGGTTTAGGCCTAGTATTTTGTTGGACACTATCGCGCGAAAGGCTGTGAACAACAATATTTTATAATTTACAACTAAATATTCAGTTCATAGTTAATTTTAAGTCACATGGTGGGGATTGGGATGAAATTGTTAATGCATATACTGTCTGCAAGGAAATACTGTCTGAGTAGGTTT
>NC_071982.1:7946596-7951472 GCF_026283585.1 Hylaeus volcanicus
TGTTAATGCATATACTGTCTGCAAGGAAATACTGTCTGAGTAGGTTTAGGGGTAGTTTTTCATTAGACACTATCTCGCGAGAGTATGTGTATTATATACAAGAGTATGTGTATTATATACAAGACATTATATACGAAACATATAAACAAGACAAAATTAGACTTTCAAACTATAGCAATATTTTTTTCGAAAAATTCCAAAACACTGCTTCTCTAAAATTAGATTCGTTCACCCTCTATGGTGTCGATATACGCGATTCATACTTTTCTCCAAACTCAGCTATTACATTCTCTATTGACCCGAAGGTCTCTAACAAGTCAAAATTAAACTTTCAAACTATAACAATTTGTTTTCCACAAAAATCCAACACACTTCTTTAAAATTAGATTCGTACACTCTCTATGGTATCGACACGCGCGATTCGTACAGTGGCGTTTACAGATGCCAAGAATGGATGAAGAAGCAGCTGTCGAAGCTTTCTCCCCTTCTTTTCAGCTTTTGTCGTATCAGGAATACCCTTTGGACTTTCCTCCCCTGTATCCTCTCCGAACCTTAATATCGACCGCCTTAAAATCCGCCTTAAAGTCCCGCTTAATCCCCAGTACTATCTTCCAAAATCCTCCTCACCATCCAACAAAAATATATTACCATACACACCTGTCCTATCGACGATTCCAATTGCCAAGAAAAAAAATCGTCGAACGTAGATCGACGATTTCCACCTTTCGTACGCGATCCAGGTTGATTTCACGCAAGCGCCAGCTGCCCCGAAGCGCGATTATTATGCATGGAGATCTTGTCGCGTTTCCCTTATTATTAAGCGAGAATTAACGAGCCGGCTTGTTTTCCCGGCGCGCAATTACTTTGACTATTAATTACCAATTAATATCCGCATCAGGTTTCGTCGATCATTAGGCCCGTCCCGCGTTAGTCGCGATCACCATTGTGTTCCCCGAGTCCGTTCGAGGTGGCTCGATATAGTTCGCTGGCGATGCGGATGTTGGCGAGCCGCCTCTCGATGATTCTAGCCGATAACAGGCTAAAGACACGCGATAGTTCGGTTGCATTTAATCATTTCCACGGTTTAAGAGCGGATTCCGGCGTAACAGCTCTTTTATAACCACTTCGGTGATCATTACAAAATTAAAAATTGGAAAAAATAACATTTTTTTTTCTTTTTCTTTTTAATGAACGAATTTTATTTACCGAATATGTACTAGGTTGTCCCATAAGTTTCCTGGTCACTTGATGCTTGAATTCTTGACATTTGATCCAAATCGGAATTGAACAATTGGCAGAAAGATTCATGAAAACTATTAGAAGCGATGGCATTTATTTTGAAGAATAATTATTGTTTGATTGTAATGTTATTATAGAATGATTTATCGGTAGAAAGTGTCCGGGAACTTATGGGACAACATTGTAGATGAATTCCATGGATTCAGTCTTAACAAAATGAAACCATGCATTTCAGTCTTAAATAAAAATTCAATGTTTTTTAAAAAATCAGTCTCAATGAATATTTAATATTTAAGAAAAAAAAGTAGTCTATTTCATCAACCATTTTCTAGTTCAATCGAGCGAAATTAAATAGTATATTTGAATGATAATGCACCGCTTGATCGAGATAACCGGGAATAGATGGCTTGTAGATACTTGAAAATGCTATCGTCGAGGATTCCTCGCAGCTCGGAAGCACAAAGCATTAAACGATTGGTAGTCGGTGTAAAATAGGAAATAACGAAACGACGCTGTTAGACAGCGCGATAATTTTTAAGATGGCAAGGTCATCGGCTGGATCGGCTGGATCGGCTGGATCGGCGCACGGACGCGGAACGAATCGTCCTGTTTGCAAAAACGAGATTGCTATGTCATAGACTAGTCGATAGCCAAGAATGTTGTTCGGAATCCTTTCGGCGTCTCGGAACCACCAGAAAAAATACGATTAAATTTCTTTACTTCTTCGCAACCCTTTTTCGATGTGCACAATTTTCCTCGGGTTACGAATGGTCCGTTCTTCTGCTTGAAATTACGATATTCATGACGTTCCGGTACACGGATACGAGCAAAAGATGCGTATGTAAATTACCAGTAGTTTACCGTTGAAGACGCGAGCGAGAATGGCTCGCAGTAGATGAATACATTCATCGTCAGACGTCTCTTTGTCTCCGTATAGTATAATTGCCGCTTACTTCGATCGCATAAATCGCTTGATTTTTTCAATAAGTAGATTCTAAGTTACAAGGGGAAGCTCGGGTGACTCGCCCTGGGTTTCGATGCCAAATTTTTTGTTTTTCTTTGCATTTTGGAGGTGAAAGAAAGAGATACCGAGTTTTTGATTAAACAGGAAAGAAAACAAGAAAAATTCAAAAATGGCAGAAAATAGGAATTCAAATATTCAAGAACTCAAAAAATCAAGAATTCAAGAACTCCAGAATAGAAAAATTCAAAAATCTCGGAAAGCAAGAATTCAAATATTCGAAGACTCAAGAACTCAGAAAATCAAGAATTCAAATATTCAAAGACTCAAGAACTCAGAAAATCAAGAATTCAAGAATTCCAGCATAGAAAAATTCAAAAATCTCGGAAAGCAAGAATTCAAATATTCAAAGACTCAAGAACTCAGAAAATCAAGAATTCAAGAACTCCAGAATAGAAAAATTCAAAAATCTCGGAAAGCAAGAATTCAAATATTCAAAGACTCAAGAACTCAGAAGAATAAAATCAACGCATCTCAAATTTTAATTAGTTTTCCACTTTGCTAGTTTCTCCGTCACCGAAAGAAAGGATTCACAGATCCGATTTCACGCATCCCATAGGGTCGAATCCAATTTCTATTTTCCTCGATCGTTGGAGCGAGGCTTTCGTCCCAGTTCCATCGGAACGGAAACCTTCCGACACACGCGAGACACCTGTCGTGCTGGCTACTTTAAGGTAGGCCGCGTAGAGGAAGTTTCATTAGCCAAAGACCGCAAGGTGTGCGTTACAAATGTCGCAACAGGTTGTACCATGTGCCCGATAACGCCCCATAATACCTGCATGCATCTTTCGAGCCTCTTAACCGGGCTCTCCCTTTCGTTCACCAGGATGGCAAACTTCTCAACAAGACACCATTTCGAAAATAGAATACTACGACCATTAGCGAAACGTGACAGACATCAGGCTAATAGTAAACTACTTAATAGAGGACAATGTCAGAATGCAAGAATAATGAAAGAATAAAAAAAGGAAGGATGGAGAATAGAAGAAAGCAAGAATTCAAATACTCAAGAACTCAGAAAATCAAGAATTCAACACCTTAAGACTCAAGAACTCCAGCATTCAAAAATAATAGAAAGTGAAGATTCAAGTATTCAAGAATTCAGAAAATCAAGAATTCAAGAACTTCAGAATAGAAAAATTCAAAAATAGCAGAAAGTAAGAATTCGAGTATTCAGAAACTCGAGAGGTCAGAATATCAAGAATTCAACGCGTTAAGACTCAAGAACTCCAGAATAAAAAAATTAAAAAATGGGCAAAAAGTGAGAACTCAAGTATTCGAAAACTCAAAAGGGTTAATTTAACCACTTGCTCCGAACAAACGATATTAATATTTCAAAGCAACGATATTCACGCCTAGAATTATTCCCATGTCGCCAGTTTACCCAGTTCGTCTAATCTATTATAAATACCTTCCGATCGATAGCTATTCTTTAATTTCTCTCCATTGTGACGGGACCCGCTGTTTGCGGTACTTTATTCGTGTTTGACGACTGACCCTCGCGACGTTTTTCACATACACGTCACGCGCCACGGGGAATTTAAATGCCGGTGAATAGGGGCCGCAGGAAAGGAGTGGAAGGATGAAAGTTTTCAGCGGCCGACAAAAGAACAACAATGGAAAACGACGGGAAGAAAAGAGAGGACGAGAGAGAAAAAAAAGTAACAAAACGGGTGGAAAGCAGCACCTTTCCGTTCTTGTAACTTTTTACGATTCGCATGCTGGCCCTCTAATTGCAACGACAGATGGTCAGCCGAACAGTTGCACCGATGCACTTGACGCTGCACCGATGAAACGAAACGAAGATCGCGCTCTTAACCCTTTCAGGCCCTAATTATTTTTCTTTCCCGTACCAATGTAATTTAGTTTTTAAAACTGCACAAATGACATTCGCCATCAGAATGCAAGAATAATGAAAGCGAGTATAGGTAATTTTTAAATTTTGTTTCCTTGATTGTGGACGCCAGGAGAGGGTTAAGCTAAATATGTAGTCTCGCTAAATTGGTTATCAATTTTTTTAAATCCTTTGCGCGCGAGTGGCGTCTCTAGGACTACATGTGTAATTTAAAAATGATTTTTCGAACGTACAATTTCAATTTCACTTATATCAGTATACAGCTATAATTATTTATTGAAATAATAATACATTGAGTCATGAATGTTCTGCATTAGATTCTTGGTGTTCTCTCGATTTAAATGATATCTTACATCGCGTAAATCGGACTACTTACTTTTCAATTACCCAATCAGATGTTTCATGTTATTGCGTTAATTATTGTCCACATTATGTGTGGTTTCATTTTCGTTGCAAAAACATTAGTAAACGATTCAAGTTCCGCAAAGTTCTGATAAAAATTGCGGAGGTTGGTATTTTCATTTCTTAATGGCTGGTTGTAGCCGTACGATCTGTCGTACGACACGTCGTACGACCAACCGCCACAGACAATGGAACCCCATTTGTACGGTCGAAGGATCTCGTCGACGCGGTTGGTCATGCGACGTGTTGTACGACAGATCGTACGACCAACCGCCACAGACGATGGAATCTTATTCATACGGTCGAAGGATTTCGTTGAAGCGGTTGGTCGTGCGACGTGTTGTACGACAGATCGTACG
>NC_071982.1:7951482-7954233 GCF_026283585.1 Hylaeus volcanicus
TGTTGTACGACAGATCGTACGACCAACCGCCACAGACGATGGAATCCCATTCATATACGGTCTCGTCGAAACAGTTAGTCGTACGACAAGTTGTACGACAGATCGTATCGTGTATGAGGCGTTCTAGTGTCGTAACGATTTGCGAATGATGAATCAGAAAGAAAACAGTCAAACGTGATAGGAACGATCAGTTTCTCGACCAACGAAGGTACGTCCTCGTTTATTCCCGATTCATGCTATTTGCCTATTATTCGAGGCGTCACGGAGCCGATATTGTCGGCTCGTAGCTGTCTATTAGAAATAGTTTCGCCCGTGAAGAGAGTGACGTGAGGTCGGTGGGGGCGGTGACCAGCCCGAGGCCGTGTAAACTCGCTTTTCTGGCTCGTGCATGGCCAAGCACGCTTTATCGTTGCCTTCGACAGAAATTCAGGCGTGACGTAGCTCGACGATGAAGCCTGTTCTGATTCTCTCTTCTTTTTTTTTAAATTATCTCTTCGTCCACGCAACTCGTGGGTGGCGCCAAGTGCGCGAGGGTAGAACAGAATCGCGAGCATGCGAATCGGAGACTGTTTAAATTCAGGAAACGTTGAAATTCAACGAAACGTAATTTCTGAATCTTCCGCGAGTCGATGACCTCGTCGTAAAAATTCAACGACATCTTTGAACTTCCTTGATAATCTCATACGCCATTCGTTGACTAGAATTTAAATGCCTAGTTCTCGAGCCTAGTATTCGAGCCTCTCTAACGCTTATTTTTACTCGACAATGGCAGCATTCGCGCTATTGTCGTCCCACCGAATAATCCAGGCGATTTACAAACACGCCCTTCATTTTTTATATATATTAAAATTACACATCAGGCATCGAGACTAGAATGACTCGACCGAAAACCGCTCCCGTTCAGTCCAAAAACGAAAGAAATAACCGAACGAACCGCGGCCGGAAGCAATTTTGCAATTCGAGGGCAAGCACGAAAGCAAGTCGATTTGCGTAACGTACGCGCGTCTCTCTCTCTCTCTCTCTCTCTCTCTCTCTCTCTCTCTCTCTCTCGGCGAGCATCGTCGGCCGAGAAACAATACACTCGAGACCGCGAAAACAATCGTTTTACGAGCGAATGAAAATGGCTTCGTTAACATTTCGTAACCCGCTGCAACCTGCGCGAAGCGTTTTATGCGTTTGCATCTTCGATTTTTTGTTATTTCTGTTACGTCCTTTTTCTCCAAGTGCGCATTGTGTTCGCGTTTAGAAAAATCCTCGAACGCCTCGAGCTCGTATCGATGCAAATAGAATTCGCGCGCGTATCGTACGAATTCGTCCCGAAGCGTTCGAAGCGAACTTCCCGAAAGTCGAGTGCGAGCTTCCGTTCGCACCGGCTAACAGCGTTACGTCACAGATTCGTCGCGAAAGAAGCGAGCAACGAACTGGACGAAACGTGCGCCGTTACCCCTTTCGGTGTTTGATAAACGTAAACCGGATGTTCGTAAATATTGATCGAGCCAAGGCCAGATATGCCGCGAGAATTGGCTTTCTAACTTCTAAAAGCAACAGCCGCTCGATTCTTCTCGTCGGTGGCCTCGAACGCGGACGTGACGTATCGCTGGAACCTAACCTACACGCTCGAATTTAACCACGTGTTGAAACCATGCTCCGTGGTGACCAAACGCGTTCTTCGGGACGCAGTTGCGTTGTATGTCCTTTGCAATGGAACCAGAGCTGCGTAAAATACGCACTTTAACTATTAAACAGTAAATATATATTTTATTTCGGATCATCCATGTATTTTTAAAAACATTATCAAGATAAAATATTTCCTTTGCTGAAATTTTATATCCCATTTGAATATACTATTTTATTTGAATTCTGAAGAATCTATTATTTCAAATAGTATTTGAAATATTTTCTCTACAAATATTACCCATCTCTGAATGGAACCAGCAAGATTCGACGTCTAACAAATTTCAAATAATTTATCCGAATTAACGCGAGGTACCGGCGAAACGAAATGGGACACCAGGAAGATGCAAACATCAGAGAGTGAAGTCTACCATAAATGGACTAGTTCAGTCCCGAGTTTGTGCATTTATGGAGAATGTACTGTAGGTATCATATATCGTAGAACGCTAAACAAGAAATGCGTAGTAAATATCGTCCGAATTATTTCGTGTTTGGTTTCGTTTTAATTAAATAATTTATTTGAATTAACGCGAGGTACCGGCGAAACAGAATGGGACTCGAGGAAAATGTAAAATCGGCTGGGGAAGCAGGAAACATTCGATTCCTTGGAAATACAAAACGCGAGACCCTTCCTCCACGAACACAACGTGAATCTCAATTACGTTTTTCCGGACTCGAGTCCAGAAAACGCTCAGTCGTTGACCATGCACCGATCATTCTCAATTTCGTCGACTCGGTAGAAATGTAATTTTGGCCGGCGAGGATCTTCATGCGGGTGCCCGTAGCCCAGGTACACTTGGTGCATTGACACTTTCCTAGAAACCCGAATGGTTCGTTTAATTTCAACTTTCGAATGCTTGGCCGTAGGTATTTTTATTTTCAAGTAATTAAAAAAGTAGTTATAATTGCTTTACCTAATACCTAAAAGTAATTAGAAGGTAATTATATAGCTACGTTTTAAAATTACTTTCAAGTAAAAATTACTCTCAAGTAATTAAAAAAGTAGTTCAATTACTTTATAATTAATTTTAGGTATTTTTATTTTCAAGTAATTAAGAAAGTAGTTATAATTGCTTT
>NC_071982.1:7954243-7961280 GCF_026283585.1 Hylaeus volcanicus
ACTCTCAAGTAATTAAAAAAGTAGTTCAATTACTTTATAATTAATTTTAGGTATTTTTATTTTCAAGTAATTAAGAAAGTAGTTACAATTACTTTTCAATTACTTTAGATTTGGGATACCTTTCAATTACTTTCTGGGTAGTTACAAGTAATTATTAAAAATGAATTGAATTACTCAGTAATTAAGAATAAGGTATTGCATAATTACTAAACACAAAGTAATCAAGAATTACTTAAATAGGTACTTTCTAATTTAAAAGTAAAATTACTCCAAATTGTAACGAATACGAAAGTAATCATTACTTTGCTCCCTGTTTGAAACGCAAATACAATAATAATAAAAAAAAATGGCGAATTGAGTAACCTCCTCCTTTTTCGAAGTCGGTCAATAAAATGTTGTCTTAATAAAAGAATATAACCGCTCGGAGCAACGTAACGCAATATAATGTAACGTAATAATTTTGAAAAGTGAAAAAGAAACTTCATACAAAAACAAAAAAGCGTCTCTCAACGCTGAGTAGATGTCATTGCATTTTTCAACAGAAAATAAAATACACTCCACAATTCACGATCAGAGTGAGTCGATAGAAACGAATAGGAGACCGGTGGAAAGCGTCCACAAAACGAGGAAAATCCTGACAAAGACCACGTGGTGTGCCTGGCACGAGGAATCAGTAGTCGCTGCCAGTGCCGCGTCAGACACGCGCGATGAGGTCACCGTCGTTCTTCTCCAAAGTGAACGTAGAAACAAGTCGGACAAGGTTGCAGCGAGTTCTTTGAGTGCTCCACCATTCAATTTCTTTTAAGCTCCTTCCTACAAAAAAAATCTCTTCTATAACAAACATTTTGAACGATAAACAATACTTCGAAGACTACTTTAGAACCACTTTGATAGAAACTCTAGTAGTTATCAATTTCCAAGTTTCCCGTATCGAATCGTTCGACAGCTTTTACCGTAAGACACGAGAGAAATAAATTTTTGCGGAGTGGGTGTACCTAATTAGTCGGTGCATAACCGAGTCCCTTCGTACCGAATATCGGTGACATTTCTTCGGACTGTGTCGGGAATTAGGGGATCCGTTTCGAGGCGTGGACGATGCATAAGCACATGTACAAATAGAGGTCGGGAGTAGAGGCAGATGTTCCCGCACGATTCCTGGAAAGGAATCGACAGCAGGACGATGCGTCTTTCTGTGTACACGTCGCAAGCCACTACAAAGCTCTCATTCAGAGTCCTAACCAAATACATAAATATACGCATTTAAAAAATTTTGTTTCACATTTAAATACCACCAAGGTAACTCGGTATCGTAGATTATTTTTTTACTTTCGATATCTCCTGTATTTAAATTGAACCGAGTACGCTGCAACTCTGGTCGTCGCATGGCCAGGCAAACTTTATTAACGATTACGCAGGATAAACTTATAGGAGTGTAAAATTTGTAGAAGTGTATGATTCCTTGAAGGTTTTTATTCAGAACTATTAGAAAGTAGTCGAATTATTGCTAGTAGTTAAGTAATTTCAAATACTTTTGTATTTATTAAAATTTGGATTGATTATTTTTTAATTGGAAAGTAGTTATTGTAATAATTCTTGATTACTTTGTTTTTACTAATAATGCAATACCTTATTCTTAATTACTGAGGAATTCGATTAGTTTTTAATGATTGCTTGTAACTACCCAGAAAGCAATTGAAAGGTAACCTTAATCTAAAGTAGTTAAAAATACCTAAAAGTAATTAAGTAGTAATTATAACTACTTTTTTAATTACTTTCAAGTATTTGCAATTACATGGGCATTTTTATAATAAATTTCTGTAAAACCAAAAACTCTACTTCGAAAAGAAGCATCTACGAACATTCGTGACTCGATATATTATTATTTCAATTACTAATTATAGCTGTATTCTGAAATAATTAAAATTGATATCGTACGTTCAAAAAATCACTTTTAAATTATATATATGTCGCCCTAGAGGCGCCACACGAGCGCAAAGGATTCAAAGAGGAGTGCCAAACGGGAGTGTTTGTAACCGAGGGGATGAACCGGGGCTCCTAGGGGAGGGAGACGCGCGAAAAAGGACACGACATTACTCCGCGGTAATCGGAACAGATGTCCTGGGATGGAAACGATTCCTGGAAGTAACGTAGACCGCGCACGGCTATAGATGGATACTAGAAGGACCAGAAAGCGACTCCTCGATGCGCGGTTTCGACTCCGGTCCCGTGTCCTCTCCCCGGGAATGCCTTACGCCCATGGCGGGCAAGGAATGCCGCGGACGGTGATTCTGCTTTTTGTTGCCAGTTACGCCGAGAGAAGGAGCCCTCCCGGCCTTTGTACTTTATTTTTGGCCGGAATGGTAAACACCTTGCTCACAGGCGCCGCCCTTCGATCCTGCATCATTCTTTCCCTCTTTCTTCCACCACCGCGTGGCCCGGCTTCCATACCCGTCGGCTCGTTTTCTACCTTTTCTTCTCACTTTCTCTCGGCCTCTTCCATCGCCCGATTCCCCGACCTTTTCGTTCACCGGGTGTCCCGATCACGCCACCGCTCCGTTCGATTATTTTTCTAGCTGTTAGCGATCTTCGAAGGGGGGTGTCCCAGTCTGGTACACAGTAAAGTTTCCATAAATGCACAAACTCGGGATCGAACTGATGCGTTTATGGTAGACTTCGTATATTCTCGAATGTTTGATTCTCGAGCTTCCGAACGTAGAGAAGGACGGCGAATAAAGGAAGAGGACGGAGCGAGAACACCGGGGTGTGTCAGTGAGACAATGTAATGCAACGATGAAACTTTGTTACTATTAACTTTTTTGTTGTAAAACTTTTTACCATCGCATTCCTGACATTTTTCTGATTAAAATGAGACCAAACACGATATAATTCGGACGATATTTACCATGCATATTTTTTCAGTTAGTGTTCTACGGTGTACAGGGTGTTCTACGATATATGATACATAATAAGTTGTTACGAGTAAATATGTTGCGAATTACGTCGTGTTTGGTCTCATTTTAATCAGAAAATTGTCAGCAATACAATGGTTAAAGTTTTACAACAAAAAAGTTAATAATAAAAAAGTTTCACCGTTGCATTAAATTATTTCACCGAATAATACGATCCCGGATCATGTTTACACTACTCGGCGATAGAACTCCTAACCCCTTAATAAGTATACCCTCCAGTGGTGGGGATGGTTTAAGTGCATTTATGGTAGAGATATTTGTGCATTTATGGAGACTTCACCATATCGAGAAAATCGTTTCCGTGTTTCGGATTCGTTACTTCGCGTTGCTTCCTCGCGGAAGAAGAATCCGTGCAGCGAGGCACACCCGGTACAGTTAGGCTTCTGCCTTTCCGTTGCAGGCCACCTCCTATCGATTCCTCATTGCGAACCAGATAAATCGGACCCCCGTTTCTCGGAACCGGCCAGGTAATGGCAGGGACGTAACCCTCCGCGTTTCTCCTCTCAAGGAAACCTATTGTCCGTTAGTCTTGTTGACCGTTTTCGACCCGTAGTTTCTCGGTCTGTCTAGAATTCTTGCCAGAAATTGCTCGCAGCGGCGGCTCTCGTTCTCTGCTTTTTTAACTAACTTCGAAAGGGAGGAGGTTACTCAATTCGACATGTATATTTTATTTTTTTTCACTTAAGGTAACACGCTGACAAATTCCAATTTCATTTCGGTTTCGTCGCTTAAGAAGAATAAAAAATGTTAACGGTCAGTCTGATAAGTATCCGTACCCTCCACGTTTATCGAAAAACCCCTGTTTAAATTAAATGACGGGTTTTATAGTTTCGGATAAATGCTTCATTATGCATATGTACACGAATAGACTTTACACGTTTGTCCACTCACGATAAAAAATGTAATGAATACAAAAGTAATCATTACTTTACAGCTCTGCACCCATCTTAATTTAAACAAATTTCGTTGACAGACCCAGATGGTACAAATATTTATAGGACTCTCTGTATATCGCTACGGTGCTTTAGTAAACAACGAAAAAAAAAAAAATGAAAAAAGGGTACACAATGTCAGGCTCTTTCTCGATGCCTGACGTTCACCACCTGTCGCACTGATTCCACCCCCGACATCTGGACGCCCCGAAACTTCGGTCATACCCCGGTCATTGAAAGTGATGCAGCATAATATATGGAGCCTCTGTAATTATTTCTAATAACTATAATTATCATTCGTCCCGCTATCGCTATGTACTATCCGATTTCACACGATCTCTTATCTCCTTCGCGCAACACATGTTGATATAATTTGTCGCGGAATGACGTATGAGAAATTCGAGTCTCGCTGCAAGAGCTCCTTCAAGCTTCGTTGAGTGCGGATTCATGGGGAGCACTCTGTTCCCAGAAAGTACACGAACAATCGTGCCATGAATTTTTAAAGCCAGAAATTAATGTCATTGAAAAGCGAAACCGGATGAGTCTGGTTGGGAACTCGTCTGACTGTTATCGAGTGCGACTACTGAAATAGTCAAAGAATGTCGTTTTTTAAATGTAATTGCGTAGATAATCTGATCCAAGGGGTATAATTATTGAACTACGGTATCAGTTGTGCCAGACGAGACCACAGAGGGTTAAATTGCACGTGGATCGCGCATGCTCGCTCGTTACGTCATTTGCGAACGCGCATGCGTGCACGTTCTACGCGAGTCGCGTACACACGATACGCACTACCGCAAACCATGAATACCCAGTAACGTATCGTGTCGCTCTTGCCCCCGTCTCCAATTACGAAACATCCTTCTACAACTTGTTCTACTCGATTCAATTCAATACATGCTCCACTATTTCGAAAAATTGATATAAACATCGCGTTTGAATTTATTTCCTCTGATTGCATTCCTGATAATGACATTTTTGAAAAATTGCATCTTCTAACGCAGGGCTTCTTAAACTATGGATCGCGAGATTTTAATGTAAAATATTGAATTTTATTGAATTTTGAAGTATCTTTGTATACATCGTAAAGGAAGCCTCTGTGCACAATTTCAGCTTTCTAGCTTCAAGGATTTAGCCTGGGCGTTGATTACAGGGTGTCGCAAAAATGTTGGAATTGCTTGAAAGAGGTGGTTCGGGGGGTGATTCGAAACAACTTTTTCCTTAGCGAAAATGTTATCCGAGTCTTCGTTATGGAGATATCAACGGAAAACCCCCGACCAATCAGAGCGCGAGTAGTCTACGCCACTGCGGGCGCTCCGCCGTTCTAATTGGTCGGCGGTTTTCCGTTGATATCACCTTAACGAAGCCTCGGACAACATTTTCGCTAAGGAAAAAGTTGCTTCAAATCACCCCCCGAATCAACCATTTCAATGACCTCCAACATTTTTGGGACACCCTGTATATATAAATTACTTACTCCCTTAAATAGTTGTTTACTAATACTATAGAGGTTTAAAACCCTCCCTGCTTAAAATTCAGATGGCGATCAAAAAGTTGCCAACAGCTGCTTCAATTTTTCACATCGCTTATCTCGTTCGCATGGAATGCATTCTCTCCGGACATTAGCAATCAGCTTTTCTATTCTCACTTTGTCAACCGATCCGAACCAGTCTGCGATTTTTGAGACGACGTCGTCTTTCTAGTTCCCCCCCCCCCCCTTTTCTTTTTTAATCGATCGTTCCTTGAACCATTGCTGGCAATAACCGATACTCGGGATAATATAACGTATATTATATCGCACGTCGTTTCGCGTTACGAATAAAACTCGCTCGCGAATGTCTCAGACTGATAGCCAGTTCTTTTAATTAATCTTCAAGAGACTGCAATTAATTTCGAACGTCAACTTGAGATCTCTGACGTAAGCGAAACGTGATGATCGAAAATATTTAATAATAATGTTCTTTCTTTCTTTGTTCCTCAACGCGTGGGTCTTCACGTTCGACGTTACGTCCCTGTCACTGCTTACATACTTATTACGACACCCATAGCTTCGCACCTGTGGACATACCATGTGTGTAGAGCTCGAATATTCCACGTCTCACGGTACCCTCCTTCTTCATCTTTCTTTTCCGTGCCTCGTGTCGACCTTCTCTCTCGAATTCGTGCCCGATAACGCGCATCGATCCGGTAGAAAGCTAACAGGAAGTTCGATTTAATGGTAATAAAACGATATTGACCCTTTGGAATAATATTCATTCGGTGAGCTTCTTAAAAACCAAAACTCGTTCCTTCTGTGCACGAATCACGGTAATTTATCGATCGATTCTCGATACGTCTCTTTAATAGCACACTGACTAAAATTCCATTGTTTTTTTTTATTTTTTTTTTTATTATTATTATTATTTCTACGATAAAATATGAATTCGTGACAACCGAAAAAAGAATTGGATTACGAGAAGAGATACGGCGCGGTAATGACATTCCGAAGGCGAAAACTCGTCCCCGTGAGAACCGGCTGACTGGCAGTTAGGAAAAAGGCGAGTGCGCAAGTGCGCTCGCGAGATAGCATCATTTAACAGGGACTTACGCTCGGGCCACGACACCAGATATTCCAAGACGAAATAATAAACGGCGAGCGGGTTGTCTTACTATCCCTCTCTTTCTCTCCCTACCCCGACAATCAAGAAAACCGCAACGCGTTGCTTATAAATAGTAAACGCGTATCCCTGAGGCGGATCGTTGGCCTCCCGCGGAATCGTTACGTTTACGCTCGCGTACGCAGCGTACCGTGGCGTGCGTAGCCCCAGTGCATCGCATCGTTGCACCGTGACGCATTCCGTGACGAGTCTTCCACACGACATCGACGAGACGTTACGTGCACAGAGTACTCTCACAGAAGCCGAACACACACGGGCACCGAGCATTACGTTTTATAGTACATTCTAAGAGACGAAGTAGATGAAAATAAAACCGAGCGATTGCGGTAAGGGAACCTTGGCGATGTACCTCGGATACACCTGATCGTCGCCAATTACTGTTTATATATGTATACAGTCAGTCCCATAAGCATCCGTACCAAGAGTGGAAGCCATGGTGTAGGTTCTATTCGCGCTAACTTCTCGAAACCCTTTTGTCG
>NC_071982.1:7961680-7989679 GCF_026283585.1 Hylaeus volcanicus
AATGCAGTGCAATTAGTTGGCAACGTCGTACCTTTACTTTAGACTTTCTTTAAAAAGCATAGAGTTTACGAGTACTTCTTGGACTGACTGTACGTACCTTGGTATCTTGTTATTTACCACCAGACTGCAGATTAGACTATGCATTTATGGGGTAAAGTAAAAACATACATAATGTACGTAATATTTGTGATATTGTATTGTATAAACGCGTAATATCTGCATCGAACATCGCTCTGCTGGCGTTATCCGAGAAACAAACCATTAATCGTGTATCCACAGCGATCGATTACGAGACCACTCGAGAATCAACTTCTGGCCGCGTAAAAATCGCGCCTATACCACTGCGCGACATCGCCTTTGTTTCATTCACCGGCGCGTTGCGTGTCGCGTTACGAGCGTGTACGCGAGCACTCGAGTGTGAAGCTCCACCCTCTCAAGGATAAGAGGTCAGTCGAGGAGGTGAGACGCGAAGGAGGGAGATAAGATTTGTAAAAAGGGAAGAAAGGGGGAAAGAGAGATGCGTCAAGTTTAAGAATCGTCGCTCAGCGTGGCACGTCTGCCAACAAGCGTCATGTTTACGAGAACACGATTATTCATAAACGTTTATTGTTTTTGTTTGTGTTAGGGCCCTCTGGGTGGCGCTTTTTTCGAAAATTCTTAATTAGGGACCATGTTTGGCCTAAATACAGACCATATAATATTTAAATAAAAAGAAGGCAAAATTTGGACCCGATAGGTGGCGCTGGGCTTGAGATATTATAGAATAGAAATAGTATTCCACGCGGGGTACAGCTTTTATTTAACCCTTTCGGTACGGAAGTGCTGACCAAAAACGTCTTCTGCGACATTTATAGAAATCTCAACCGTGATCGACACTAAACTTTTATAGTTTTGCAATGCATACTATACAAGGTAACCATTTTCGTTTCCTGGATGCCGTCTATAGGCTGTGACTTCAGATTTGGCTCTCCTAGTCGCGCATGCGCGTCGAAAACAATCTGACTGCGCAGTGCTGTATAGGAAACTGTATATGACCCATAGCAACGGTTGGCGCCAAAACCTTGAAAACCCGTTCTTTTAATTGTAACAAATATATTTTGTCTGTAAAATTATTTCAAGCCCTATCTCCATGTTATAATTTATCCACACGATTAATATTATTGAATGGTAAGAAGCATTTCCACTTTTCATTAATAATTTAATTTTTCCGTGCCAATTCTATTTTTAAGAGCGCCAGTTTTACGACTGTATTAGATGCTTTACCGACGCTAAAACCAGTGCGCATGCGCGACTGACAATGAGAGCCAAATCTTACATCGCAGCCTATAGATGACAGTAGTACCGAAAGGATTAATAAGAACGGTTAAATAAGTTCTTTGACGTACTCAATCTTTTCCACGATGCTTCACAACAATGTAAATGTAGTATTCATACGTTGAACATTCTTCGTATTACATATTCGATGCCTTAAGCATCCTTCGTGCTACATATTCTGCGTGATACACGTCATACAATACATCGACTACCGAACATCCTCTGTACTCCAATTAGAATCCATTCCATATCGCATTGGCTATAGATTTTACACTCTCCAAACGTGCCCTGGATATTCTTACAGTTCATTCTCGCCATTGTTCTCTTTCAGAACTCCTCCCATTGTCGAAAAACAGTCCCATTTAAGTTTGCACGGTTTTCCATACAACAGACGCTCGTTTTCACGAGGCGTATCGCGTTATCGTAGTAGCGTACACACACGCTGTTTCCTTTCCGTTTCGCGGATGCCCTGCTCGCTCGAGTACGTCGTAGTACCCTCGTTTTCTCTCGACCATGAAATTACACGGCGGTTATACTACGTGGAGTACTACGTGTCCTTCGTTTTGATTAAAAGTCCATTGAATTCGGCGGGCACGCTACTCAAGGCTGCGAAATTCTCTTACGAAACAGCGTGACGTGGCTTTAGACCGCTCGCCAAATAAAGCGCGGCATTCTTTAACGAATTATCGTTAACGTCGTTGCTAGAGCTTGGGTGTCGTCGTCGTTCGACACTGGAAGCGGGCTTCGAGCCATTGCTGAGTTATCTGTGGCTGACGATGAAGACACAGTCTTTTATCGTTTGCGAATTTTTTGAAAATCAGTACCTAAGGTGCTCCACAAATATTATGGGGTTCCTACATGGGTTCAAGGGGCTTGAAACATCAAATAATAAAAAACAATCAATTAAAAAATTTTTTTTAATGAAAATTTAAACGATTTTGAACAGTTCTGTGCAAACAGAATTGAATTTGGAGCACTGAAGGTGGTAAAAACAATTTTTTGAAGAAAAGGTATTCGTACACCGATCAATTTCCGTAAAAACTTTTCTATGGGACTGTACTTTATTAACTCCATTTTTAACAATTCAACGTAACATAATTCACGTCTGATGACGTTCTGAACATTCGACATCCTCCGTACAGGATATCTGACGCTACGAATAGTGCAAATACAAGCATGCCTGTGTTCACTATACGGGAAACCATGAAGCTGGGATATCCAACACCTAGAATTTACACCGCAAACGATGACCCACGTGTCTCGTTACACCGCCATAGAGAGGTATCCACGCGATCTTCGATATCCTGCAGACCGTACACAGAACGTGTACCTTGTACGATATAAACGTTATCGACGTCATCTCGCATATCATCGCTCCCACATCCTGCTCGCATGCTAATACTCCGAGGGGAACAAAAAGAAAAAAAGAGAGAGAAGAAAAATACGCGACACCGTTCGATAACGTGCTCTTTCTTTCGACTGTTGCAGAGGTGGGAACAGCTGGTTGTCTCGAAGCTGAAATGGGAATTATCCGCGGTGACGCCCGGTGACTTCCTGATGCACATCCTGAGCAGACTACCGGTGCCACGTACCTGGGACCTGGCGATGGTCACGAGGCACGCGCAGACCTTCATCGCTCTGAGCGCCAGAGGTGAGAAACGATCGGGATTTACAGAGCTGCGTGTACTATGTATTTACACTGCCGCTCAAAAGCATCCGGACACTTGCGAAATACATATGTATTAGCATTGCATAAAAGTTACTTAAGTACCTAACGTACTTCTTATGTTGTTCCAAAAGTTTCTTCTATTTTATTAAATAGTAATGCATACCAAATATTTGATGTTTAATGCTAGAGTATTGAATTGCGTACGATCCATTTTGCTCCATTACTGTTGCAACACTATCATCTAAGAAATTAGGTTGTCTGTTTATACAGAGTGTCCCAAAAATGTTGGAGGTGGTTCGGGGGATGATTTGAAACAACTTTTTCCTTAGCGAAAATGTTGTCCGAGGTTTCGTTAAGTAGATATCAACGGAAAACCCCGACCAATCAGAGTGCGAGTGGTCTACGCCACTGCGGGCGCTCCACCGCTCTGATTGGTCGGCGGTTTTCCGTTGATATCTCCTTAACGAAGCCTCGGACACCATTTTCGCTAAGGAAAAAGTTGTTTCAAATCACCCCACGAACCACCCTTTTCAAACTTGAGATTCTTTTAACCATTGATACCGTCCAATTATATTTCGTACTTCTTAGGCAGGAATTTTATTTCTGCATACTCATTGTATAATTTGTACATAAAAATTAATTCTATTGTGCTATGATACATTCAAGAGGATAATAATAATTACAATTGATATAAGCGCTCTAAATACCTTTCGTACAAAGTTCAACTGTGTGTTATAGAACAGAAGCAGGTGTCCGGATACTTTTGTGCGGTAGCGAATGAATGTGGGACGAGTTCGCATGCGAATGCGCCGAGGAAAGCTCGAGGAAACCGTGCTAAAATGCTACGAACGATTCACCCGAGTTAGGCTAGGTGCGTTCTAGAAAATAGGCTCTCTGCATTTTGGGAAAATAGGGTTTTATCTGCATTTTGACACATCATGTACTTAGCTCCTTCGGGACAGTTCTGAGACGTTCGATCGGGATACTTGAATCCCGTTGAACGTCTGCGTACGTCTTGAATATGGTTAATAAATGCTCCTACAGGATTTCCGTACACGTGCTGAGCGTTCTAACATCATCACTAGACAGAAGGATAGGGTTTGACACTAGATAGTGGTAGTCTATATTTTTTCTTGATCAACCTGTAATTTCTCTATCGAATAGTTCCAATATTTTCATTGTTGGAATATTTACCATAATCCAGTCTTTTATTTTACTACAAAAATAAATGTACTGAAAATATGTACTGTACAATGTACATACAATGAATAGTTTCAATATTTTCATTGTTGGAATATTTACCATAATCCAGTCTTTTATTTTACTACAAAAATAAATGTACTGAAAATATACCCTGTACAATGTATATACAATGCATAGTTTCAATATTTTCATTGTTGGAATATTTACCATAATCCAGTCTTTTATTTTACTACAAAAATAAATATACTGAAAATATACACGGTACAATGTATATACAATGAATAGTTTCAATATTTTCATTGTTGGAATATTTACCATAATCCAGTCTTTTATTTTACTACAAAAATAAATGTACTGAAAATATACACTGTACAATGTATATACAATGAATAATTTCAATATTTTCATTGTTGGAATATTTACCATAATCCAGTCTTTTATTTTACTACAAAAATAAATGTACTGAAAATATGTACTGTATAATGTATATACAATGAATATTTGCAGAATTAGAAAAGAGCAGAATAGGAAAACAGAAAGTTTCGGATATGTCCTGCCGTTACAAGTGCCAACCCTTTCTATAGTATCCTAGGGCCTCAACAGATGCACGAAAACTGCAGTGTATACTTCTAGAAATTCTTTCTATTTCTTGTAACGTTTGTCAGTTACTATTTACCAGCTCGTACAGAAAATATTTTATTCTTTCGTTACACCCCATTTCAAATATTCATCTTCCACCGTGTTACTCCCATTTCATTTATTTTCGAGGTTAGAATTATAAATACAACCGAATGTGAACGAGTAGAAAAATAATGACTCCTCGCTCGCCTGTCGCATGCGCGTATATTTGTCATAAACTGTCCAAAAGGTAATTATAATTCGTTCCACTTTCCTCGTTTGTGAAATGATTGTGACTGGTTTACAAGTTTCGCGACGCCTTACGGGCGCAGCCCTCGTAATACTCGAGTCGACGCGATAAGAATAATTAGCAAAAGAAGCAATTTCGCGTCCAACAGACAGTGGAATATTGCACACGCTCTTGACTAGAAACGCATCACCGATGAAACTTTAACCGCGCAAAATTATTTTCTAGTACCTAGCATCCTGCACCCTCGGCCCCCTCTTCGGTTACGCTACTGTTTAAGCGCGTCCTATTTTCAATTACAGGATCCAAGTTCGCCAGACGCTGGTATATCTTAAAAGAACGATGGCACTCCCGCTTCTTCTTTTAAACGTAATTACACGTTTCTAAATTCATTTTAACGCACCAAGAGCGGCGTGTATCCTGGAAATGCTCGGAAGGAACGTTCGTTAAGAAAGATAACGATCGCTCGAATCATATAGTACTTATAATTCTATACTCGGCCTGTTAATACAGCGCGCATCCTCTCCCCTCGTCTAATTAATATCATCGTAACGTTGCAATTAACGCGTCATAATTAACTGCGTAATTATTTTAACCGAGATATTTAATAGAAAAAGTTAGTTTACTTTTCCGAGCTGAATTCGTTCCAGTTTCGTCAATGGAAGGCCCCGATCCCGATTCGTAACCAGCCTGGGAACCATAGTGATTCACTGTCCGGACGATTGTTTCGCGTAGGTGACATTTAGGCGTTTATTGGGGCTATAAACGCGTAGTAAACGCGTTGCGCGATTTAGAATGCAATTCTTATGCGCGGGCCTTCATTGTCAGCCTCGTTAGAACCGTGTCGCGGTGTCGTAAACAATTGGGAACGTGCATCGTTAACTCGCACGTTAATGAATATGCCTGTGGATCGTACCGGTGCCCAGTGTTTCTCAATCGTTTCATTGTTTTCCACACCTACCGTTCGTAGCCCTACAAAACACGGTCTGGCCCAATAAAAAACAGCGGAGGAAGCGTGAGTCGCACGGGCCGCATTGAGAATCCTCGGTGCAATGGAAACCCAACGGAAACCATCGCGTAACTGCTCTCGAATCGATTCCTCCGCGCTTCTTTCTTTTCGCTTAATGGGTCATGCGCGCATACAATTATAGATAGAACTCGAAACGAGAATGGAGCAACGAAAATGCCAAGTTACGATGCCCGACTATTTTGTTACCTTACGTATGCGTCGAGTGAGCATTCGTATATGATACTTCTTAGAAATTCGATTGCTCGGTTTTATTCCTGACTTGTTTACGTATCACTGCGGTGTTATTCGATACCTAATGCGGCCCTTGCCAGCGGTATATGTATTCGTGTACCTATGTAGATGTGTGCAGATTCTTGTCCTTAGCGAGGATGAGGGGGTGTAAATAAAGACAGAATTAAATTAAGTAAAAGTATTTGATTAAAATAAAGGAATAAAAAGAGGTTTTCGAAGATGTTCTTCGATTGACACTTTCAGTTCGAGTGGCGCTCGTCTCACTAGCCTAAACATTAGGGGATCGTAGGGACGAGAAGGTAGGTAGGCAAGTTTTGCGAAAATAAGACACCAAACCTAAAGAAGAAGAGTGTTTTTTTAAATAAACCACGATATAAAATTTTTTTATCGAGAAACCGACTTCAGAATCGTGTTTCTCGCCCCAAAAAACGTTGAAAACCATATTTTGGGCGAGATCTTAAAATAAAAATTTTTGGTCGAAATTTGGAAAGGGAACCCCCTTGGAGTTTTCAGCTTTTGCAACTATTTATTTTTTTACTTCAGAACCTCAAATGGGAATTGGATGAAATTTTTACCGAATGTCCACCTTCGTAATAGATACCAATAAAAAAATCAGTGAACCGCTAGAAAAATTATAAGGGCCTCAAAAAAATTCGTAAGTGTTTTTGAGGGTTGTGATCTTTGACACGAATTTTGAGGGTGATGAAGCCATCTGAGCGTTTTTTAGCATTGAGTAATTTTAATTGGGCTTTGAAAGAGCTTTCCAACGCTGTATCGATGGAGTAAATCGGTTAAGAATTGAGGAAGTTATGGACGTTTAAAGTTGACAAGGCAATCTTGGGTTACGATTTTGGTCAATCCCAGGGGTCATCAGAGCGCGAGTACGCCGATAGACACCCCGCAGTGGCGTAGGCGGCCGCGCTCTGATTGGTCGAGGGTTTTCTGTCGATATCTTCTTAACGAAGCCTCGGACAACATTTTCGCTAAGGAAAAAGTTGTTTCAAATCACCCCACGAACCACCCCTTTCAATCACATCCGACATTTTTGGGAAACCTTGTATATGTTTCCTTACTATCCATCTCAATACATCACAAATAGCGACGAGGTTTCCGCGAATGCCCTGAGGGGCTGTAACAGTGTTTGTAGCTACAGTACGGGCTTCGCAACCCCGAGGTACCCGAGACCAGCGTGCCCCAATAGATGAAAAGCAAGAAACACTACAAACGGTATTAAAACACTACATGAATCATGCAAGACGATGATAAGAAGAATGGAAATAACTTTGTATAATAAGTTACGCAATTGATAAAAATAAACGAATGAATGAATGGTCTCCGCGAACCTACGGAGTGAGTTACCAATCGACCGTGTCGAAGCACGTAGTCACTGTATTTACTAAATACATACATTTCCTTATTGCCCGTCTCAGTATTTCGCATTCTCTTTGCGCGATTAACGAGACCCTTATTCGGCGCTCGGCCCCCGCGGTATTTCCAGCGTACAATTATCGAAATCACCGGGTCGACCGTTCCCTTCCGAAAACAGAGATCGGTCGGCGCGATCTCTCGATCGCTCGCGATCGTCTCTCCTTGGAAAGCCGCGCGACTCGAAAGAAACAAGGGGAGACCGAAAGAAGAGGGAGAAGAAGAAGAAGAAGGGACGGGACGAGATCGAGACACGTTTAAATCCCTTCTGGCCGCTGCCAGTCGGTTGTTATTACAACCGTCAATGGCAAAAAGCAAGGACCATCGTCCTTCGTCGTCTGGTTGGCTCTCTGGTTCCGGCTGGCGAAGATGGGCGGAGGGGAGGACTAGAACGACGGTGATTGTTTCTCACGAGCCAAACTAGGCAGTCGACTGGGACGTTCGAGTCGTTTGACCCTCTTTTTCAGCGACGAAAAGAGAAGCAAACGGCGCCACGAAATTCCGACCGCTTCCTTGAATCCCGGAAGGTCTCCGAACCTCTTCGTGTCCCCCCATCCGCCCCCCCCCCCTTTTTTCCCCCCCCCCCCCCCCCGCCGCCTGCACCTTCAGTTTTCTCGTCCTTATCCGACAGAGATTTGTTCAAAGTAAACGATTAGATTAGGAACGGAGGAAACGTGGATCCCTCGGTGTTTCGTAACGCAAGACGGAATTTCGTTCTCGAAGCGGTCGTACGTTTCAATTTTTCTCGCGATACTCGCGTTTATTTCCGCGCGCGCGCGCTAATGCGCGAGTGACTATAAATGACAGAAGAGAAAAAGAAGACCGCGCAAGCGGCGGACGGAAGAAGAAAAGGCGGGCGGAGAAAGAGAAACTAAAAAGAGCCCGAAGAAAAGCGGAATGCGAAAAGGGGAAGCCTGAAAAAGAGCCGTCAAGAGAGAACGAACAAAACGAACTCAAAGGAGACTTGAGAAAAGATGAAAAGAGGTCGTCGACAAGATAAGAAAATGAATGGGAAATAAAACGAGAAAATATATGAAAGAGCACAAGATAAATGAAATGCGAGTAGTGGGAGTTTAAGAAAGGTACGACAAAAGAAAGATATCGCGTTGATGGATAAGTATTTTTAGTCCCTCCCCGACTTCTCTTGAAGCGATTTTATATTTTATTAGAATAGAATTTCGATTCGTACTCCATTAGTGACTTCAGTGATAATCTTCGCTCTCAAATGTGGCATTCGCCAGATTTGCTCGCTTAATTAAGTTTATTTAGTTTATTTCTTGATAACTGTTCTGTGTTACCTGCAGACAGACCTGCCTTACCGACAAAGTCTACGGCGATCGATCAATGGGGGTGGTCCCCGGACAACCGGAATGTCGTTCTCAAATAATAATTCCCTGTCCACGGGCCAGAGGGACGCACCTGCGCGAGGCAAAACGAACCTTCTCGCGGCTCTGCAAATTTAAGAGCGGCTTCACGGAATTCCATTCTTAATAGCTTTATTACAGCAGCCGGCGCGGGCGCGCTCGATTCAATTTCAGCCCGTCCACGAGACATTTCGGTCGTCCACGGGAACCTGTTCCCGTCTTTCCCGTGAATGAATAGTACCTGCCCCATGAAAAATTCAAAGAAAACGCACGCGGGAAATACACACTCGGTCACATAAATACTCATGCGCGTTTCGAAGTTTTGAGTGTAGAAGTTTCTCTAAATTAGATAATAGGTTCGATGTTTTCAAATAAATGCGTCATTTTAAATATGTATATATAAAGTTGAGCACTTTTGGCGTAGTTGACTGGTTAATGCGACGCCATATTGGATTTTACCGATGCTCTGTTGGTCAATTAGGTAGGGAATGTCATTCTACCGATCCAGGAAATTGGACTCCAAATCTACTCAGACAGTACCTTCGTAACATGTTTTATCATTTTGTATTGCTCGTCTCCGAACTGAGGGTGGACACTGGAGCAGCTGAGAACCTGGGTTCGAATCCCAGGCATCCATCTTGGTTTTTCATGGTTGGGTTAGGGCCGGCTAACAAATGTAAAATATCGAAAAGCTATGGGATAAGATGTGTAATGGAAAAAAATAAAAAGACAGGAAAAAAATACTTTGGCAAGATGAGTACCAGAAAAGTGCAAAAACATATAGGGGAAAAGTTGCGTCAAACTTCGCACTATAAACGCACCAAACCAAGCATCTGCGAACGCCATCTACGAACATCCGTTTACAACAAATGATAGGAAAGAATGACATTCCCTACCTAAATTGACCAACAGAGCATCGGTAACGTCAATATGGCGTCGAATGAACCAGTCAAACACGCCAAAAATGCTCAACTTTACATACGCATGACTTTTGGATTCCTAACATTAAAACTTCCATTTTTATTGACCTAGGCATCAAAAGTTACTAAACGGTAATTAAAAAAGTTAATAATTTCTAGCGCCCCGAAGTAAAGTTCAGCCCTTCCGTTTATTCTGCATCCGTTCATTCTGCACGTATTTGTAAAACCATGGCTCGAATCAGCTCGTTAACAAAGGCGTTAGAAAGTCCCGTTTCGCAGTTTTCGGCGGTTAGGGGAATACGTCGGATAGGATCTTCGAGACAGTCGAGAAAGGTTAATTGTTTGCCTCTCCGGTTTCACGGAGATTCGTCCCTTGCGCGCTATTCCTGGCTAGGTGACAAAAGCTTTCACGCTCGAACCGTCGGTAATAAAGAGGGCCAGGGGGGAGGGGAGGGATAGAGGAGCGCGATTGGTGAGTCGGTAACCTTTGGACTTTTGTCCGCTCTACCACTTTCGAGGCCTACAGTTTCGAACGTCGTAAATCTCGTTTCGGGACCGGGATCTACCTGAGCTACCTTTATTAGCGAATTTTTCTGTTTCGAGGTCAACGTCTTCCGCAAGTTTTCCCTCGTTTGCCCAGGTAGATTTTTACGAGGGCGGGACGCGTGTCACACGTGTGCAGACTTTTTAACGAAACGATCAAGTCCCCTTAAATGCACAAGCTCGGGAACTCGTGCGTTTATCGTAGAGTTCGTATACTTTCTTATGTTTCGGCGCGCTTCGAACGTAGAGGACAGCGAATAAAGTAGTCGGTGAGGCAATACAGTGGACGAGAGTTTTACAACAAAAAAGTTAATAACAACAAAGTTTTATCGTTGCATCAGCATTGTCTCACCGAGATATCCGATCCCACATCATGTTATGCTACTCGGCGATCGAATTCCTCGACCCCTCAAGGGGCATATACCCCCACTCCAGTGGTGGGGATGGTTTCTGTGCATTTATCGTAGAGAAACTTGTGCATTTATCGTAGAGAAACTTGTGCATTTGTCGTAGAGAAACTTGTGCATTTATCGTAGAGAAACTTGTGCATTTATCGTAGAGAAACTTGTGCATTTAAGGAGACTTATTTCAAACACGGTCCAACGTACATACTAACTCAACGACGAATTTCTTTTTGCAGAGTACAAATTCTCGATGTACACGCCGAGCATGATCGCGGCGGCGAGCGTCGCGGCGGCCCTCCACGGTCTCGATTGGACTGGGAAAAGCGGTTACGGGCTGGCTGGCCTCCTCGACGAGCTTACCCGCATCACAGCTATCGAACAGGTTTGTCCTGCTGTTGATGCTATTACGAGTCGCTCGAGAAAACGTCAGGTAGCAATGTCTAGGGAATAAGTTTGGTCGCGACAGTGACGCGACAGTCCTACCATTTCGAATGGGAACGGGTGATGCGAAGTGGACGTCGGACTGGCAGAGACGAGAGTTTTATAAATAGTATAATCTATATATTCTAAATATTCTAAAAAGTATATTCTACTGTCAGAAAAGAATCAAAAACCGACGGGACTAAACGCGATGATCGAAGCTTTTGCAATATTCCATATCGCCCTGGGTTTCGTAAATTGAAATAAATAATGCGAATGCAAACACGAGTTAACTCGTGACCGGTCAACAATCTGTTAAAAGAACGCACTCGTTTGCATATCGATGAGTTTACATGTGACGAAAACTGAGCCTAAGTCGCGACCGAGTCGAGATCATGAATGAAGAGGCAGGTGGCCAGATAGAGACCCCGAGGACGGTCTTCCTACTCCTAAACACATGTGGCTGGTGAAAATGTTGCGCTTACAGGCCGTGGACCCCATGCCGAGCCATTCACGCGTGCACTTTATTTGCGCTTGGTGCGTTATGAATGTATAGTCTGCGCGTGTTCGAATCGCGCGTTGCTCTTTGCCCTCTTTCCCCCTCTCGGCGTGCTCGCTCGACCCTTTTTTCCCCGTAAACATGTGCCTGACACCTGCTGCACTCCTCCCGTCAGGGCTTTTTGCACGACATCTTGGCTGGACTCTCCTTCCACGAGTCTTTCTCGAAAAATCCTCTTCGACGATTCATCCCCTTCATGAAATCATTCCCCGTGGATTTGTTCGTGGAAACCTGGACATTTTCGATCGTTATTATATTAGGTTAGGATGTAGATGTATTAGGTTAGGTTAGGATGTCTCGTTCGAGAAGGGTGCGCAGGAGTCGAAGCAGAACTCCGAGTTGACTTCAGCGACAGTCGCGGAAAAAATAGGAAGCTCGCAGAGAGAACGATAAGGTAGATCCTTGTCTCTGTAATGGTGCTGCGACAGAGAGGGCGGTACTACAACAATTGCAGGAGAGACAAAGACAGGACGATGTCAAACATTTGTAATTTTCCAATCTGTTATTATTAGACTGCGGGTCTTCATGCATTTATTAGAAATTTGAATGCGCAAGAACCTACAAAATGCAAACAATATGTATAAAAATATAAAAAAGATTGAAAGGAAAATTCACGTTATATTTGCAGAATATAATAAATTCC
Organism: Hylaeus volcanicus; assembly: GCF_026283585.1. NCBI lineage: Eukaryota > Metazoa > Arthropoda > Insecta > Hymenoptera > Colletidae > Hylaeus > Hylaeus volcanicus. The sequence goes on from NC_071982.1 coordinate 7,974,271, forward strand.
TATTTAGGTGAAACTTTTGTAGGCACGTTTGTGAAGATTTTATTTTGCATAAACATCCGCAGTCTAGTTATTATCATGCAATTTCACTTTGCAATTTCACGCTGCGGAATTTTATATAAGGAACGGTTTAAGAAATAACTTGATAACTTATTGGAAAATTACAAATGGTTGACATCGTTCTGTCTTTGTCTCTCCTCCGATTGTTGTATCTCCCTCTCTGTCACAGTATCAATGTCTTGTCCCGGAGCTTCCTACTTTTTCCGCAACTGTCGCTGAACTAGGATAATCGAAACTCGCATAATGTTTTATTACGTATTCTAATCTCGCGTCTGTTAATTTCAGGACTACCTGCAAGGTTGTCTGGAGCAGATAGAGGAGATGGTGTCGCAGGCTCACGTGGCCACGGACGGGACTGGCGGGAGCGGGCACCAGGTGATCGGGACGTCCGTGTCGAGTGCCCCACAGAGGCCGCTGGGGGACGACATGATCACCAGCCAGGAGAAGATTCTGGAGCACGAGAAGGCGGGCACGCCGACCGACGTGAGGGACGTCCATTTTTGAGAGACGCCGCTGAGGGAAACTCTGGCCAGGGTGACTCTCTGCTGATCCTAGAGGCCGAGGAAGAAACGTTAGCCGACAGCGACGACGACGCTGAAGGACCTACGGCCAGGAAGAGAACCAGGAAGAACGAAGAGGAGAAGCTCGAGCCCGAAGAGACACGTCCTGAAAACGATTCCTGAAAAACAGTCCTCGACTCCGTTATTTAACGTCTGCGTCGATTATTTTAGTTAGACGCGAAAGATTCATTTGTAAAAGATTATTGGCGCCAGGAGTAAATGTCAGATCACGATTCAATTAAGACCAGGCGAGACCTGCACAATTTTATTATTCTCATAACGCTCTTTTCTCGCTTCTTTAAATCAGAAACAAAACTGGCGCCAATCATTTTTGAAGGTCCGCACAAGGGATGTCACGTTTGTTCGTTTCGTTTTCGCTCGAGTATTCGCCGTCGAAAAGCGCACGGGGCCATTAGGTTCTTAGCTGGTTAGATTAGTTTTATTCGAAAAACAGAGGAGCATCCTGAACGGATCATGATTCCGCCAGTTCAGAATCTTTCGATCGCTAGTCGACGAAAGACGGGCGTCGCGAAGGGCGAGTTCGCCAACTGGATCTCGTTGTTATTTAGTTGTACGCGTTTTTACTTGGGAAATCGTGTCCCCGACGTGGCGTCGGGATTAGTTTTTTTTTTTTTTTTTTGTTCTCGTCGGAGTCTGCGTCCGTCTCGAATCGTGATCTAGAGTTTCCAGAGACTTCTTTTTCCGCGGTGCGACGGGACCATCGGAGACGCTGACCCTGTGGAAAGAGATCACGCCTTGTAATGAAAAGAGTGAAAGCGGATGCGGAATATCTCCCCCTGGGGGATCGAATTTATTTTCGAGTAACTGTTGTTTGAAAAATCGAGCAGAACGTCTCCGAGAAATTATAGCGAATCGGAGAAGCAATTACCATGTGTTGCAACGTTGCAGCACGTGATTTTTTAAGTAGCCAAAAACTTTCACGTTAATATCGGCTCTCGAGCGACTCGCTTTCCAATGATTTTTAATGGGAAAAGGGCTCAGAAACGTCTCCGAGTCCGCGGTCGCTGAAAATATTATCGAGCATATCGTCGAACGAGAGGAAGAAGAAAATAAAGAGAGCAGAAACCAGGAAGGTATCGAGAGGAGGGCGTGATGTTGGGGGAAGGCAATGTAATACGCTTTACGCATCTATTTCGTAATAGAATTATACACTTAATTTTTAGCCGGACGACTAACGAAACTACCACGCCAACCTGTATCGAGTTATCGTAGGGCCGAGAACGGCAGTGCGGATTATCCTCCTTCGCGGGACTGTAAAACACGGAGGAGGAATAAACGTGAACGGGGAGAAATGCACATAGTCATGTCGAGTCACTTAGTGTTTTGTACATAGGTATACATATGATGAAAATGATTATATATGAATATATATACATATATACACGAGGTATGTGTGCGTGTATGCGAGATAGAGAGAGACAGCGTAGAGATGAAAAACCGCGGATAAGTTTGTATGTTAATTCGCGCGCGCGCGCAAGAGAGAGAGAGAGAGAGAGAGAGAGAAAGAGGCGTTAACCGATGGACGGTAGTTCCCTTCTTTTTGTATTTACGCTACGCTAATTGTTTATCCAAATGAGTTGTCCCGGGCGTGCGACGCGACCCGTCGCTTATTCCAGTCGGTTCCTAAGATCGGTCGCGTCGGCTCGTTCTTAAACGCGGTGTTCGTGTGCGCGAGTATGTATGCATGTGCGATTTGTGTGAGAAACGGGGAACAGGGGGCTTCCGTGGAAGACTGGTTTCAGAAACGGGAAAAGTCTATCTTTGTTTCGCTCGCAAATAGTAGATTTCGCGAGTTCAGACTCGTCGATCGAACGACTCGAAGAAGCTGCGGAGCAGCAAAAACGCGTCAGTTTTCGAAACCAGCCCCCCCTGCGTCGCTCTCGTTGTCCCCGTACCGCGGCTGTACATATGTAGGTAAGCTATACGAGGCGTACGATTAAGAGTTAACGCGTAGTCTGTGTAAGATAAAGCGACAGAATTGAGAAGCGAGATGTGGGGAGCTTATCTGTGGAACCCGATGATTCCACACTTTCGGTGCTGCGTTCGTTGGTGCGTCTTTGTTTGGAGCTCTCGTCAAGCTTCCAGGATTCGTCAGGTTCTATCGCTTAGATGTTGACCGTCGCGAGGAAGGATGTAACTTTAGTTCCTAACTTCTCCAAAATGCACCAGATTCAGTCACCAAGAACGGCTCGCTAGCTCGACGAGCGTTTCTTGCACAAGTTCAAATCCCAAAGGAACTAAGTATTTTAAGTGGTACTCTTTGTTTCAGGGCCCCGTTGTCGCGCGAACGGGGCCTGACACGAAAATTCTAATACTCCGAATGAAATTTACGTTCAGTTTCACAAAATCCTCTCCAAACGCTACTTCAGTGCATCGGATTTGCAAAAGTTGAGCAGCACCGAAGGAGTCGAACCGCGACCACTGTCGTTCCGATCGATACGCAACCGTCGCCTAATTCTAGCCTAAAGTTAGGGTCGTGGATACGCAACGTATGTACGCTGTTGGTCCTGTAAACGCTGTACGCGTATAGTTGTATAGATAAATAATCCTAGGGTATGTCGAGGCAACCAAAAAAAAAAAAAAAGAGAAGCAATCGGTTAAAATGTTTCGAAGTTGAAGTACGACAGTGGCCGAGGTTCGACTGACGTCAAACGTCCGAGAAAGATCGATGAACGATCATCCAAAAAAAAGAAAACAGAAAAAATATTTACTTGTTAGTACTTAAACAAACAAAAAAGAAAAAAAAAAGAACCGTCGATAGAGTAACGAGAAAGAGGAGACGGACTTTTTTTTTTTATCGGGGAACGCGCGTTCCATCTCTCCTTTCGCGTTGGACGGCGAAAAAGATCGTCGACGAGGAACGCGCGTTTCGTCCGCGCTCGTGTATCCGCATTCCGACTAACAAAACGGGGGATAGCCCAGTGCCACAAAGCGAACTAGTTTAGTCAACATACTCTTCAGTAACCAAATCTTAGTACAACGTTAGAAGATCGAGTAATATAAAGGAAAAAAAAAACTGTATCATCCCGGCTTGGTACGCACGGTTCACCTTTTTTCTTACTTGTACTAATAGCGCGTGCGTATTGTAAAACGCGTTGCGCACGCAAACACTATTTTACATGTATATTATGTACCTTGGAAAATTATCGGGGGGATTGTCGAGAGACGGGGGCGAGGGGACGCATCGTCAGAACGTCGACTCGAGCCGGGAGATGACGGTTCTTCGATGAAGGGTCTCCGATTCTTCTCGAGTCAAACGAAATTCTAATCGTTCGTGTCGTGATTTTTGATTTATTTATTTTATATCGATGATCGGAATTATCCACGCCATTTTTTTTCGGATGATTCTACGAATATTCAGTTTATATTCATTTCTTTTCGAGATTCTCTCTTTACTGTACTTGCTCGTTGGATTTTATTTATACGAACCATTCGAGATTTACGTTCCTGTACTTTCCTTTAAGTTATTTATACTACCATTTCGTTTACGTTAATTATACGAGGCTCCGCGTTCTCTTGTATCCCTTTTTCGATTTATGAAAATAATTTCACTCGAGAAGAATGTTTTCTTTTCAAATTGCTGTGAAAAAGAGCAAAGAGAAAAATGTATGGAGACCCATGCTCCTCGCGAACCTGTTCCTAAATCGCGTCTCGTTCCAATCGAACAGCCCTCGTATTTCCGCCCCTGTTTTAGCTTTGTAAGAACGCGAATGAGCTTGCGTCACCTTTTTCTTCTTTTTACCGGCCGAACAAATGCTACAATCAACTACACAGCGAATTTTCAGTTGCCACGGTCCGACCTCTCAATTGTTTTTCCTTGTTCGATGCGAGGACAAGGTTCTTGAACGCTTTCGGTATCGCGCGTCACCATCTAACACTCTGCCATGCGTTACCATTTAAGTGAAAGTAAGAGTTTGTACTCTACGAATGCGCCGAAAGAGTTGAAGCCCGTCTCCTCCGCGACACGGATATATCTCCACTGCCAGACACGTCGAACAAATGTGTAGTGTACTCGCATCGATCCTATATGTTAATAACTTTGTATATTTGTCGTATCAGTTGTTTTACCGATTCTCGAAGCAACGCAATAGAAATACCACTGATATACCTCAGGCACCGCATATACACCGCTCGGAACAGTATGTATAGTTTTTAATCTGTCGCCCGTGAAGGAGCAAATATAACGGGAGAGAAAAGTGAACAGAAAAAAAGGAAGAAGAAAAAAAAATGAAGCAACCACACTTATGCGTTACTTTTTAAACCTAGCACGTAAAATAACTTTTTAATCGGTAGGCGCGCAAAGTTGTACCGGTGGTGGAGAAACGGTACGACGACTTTGTACATATCCTGTGCGTGGTGCGACGCACAGTCGATTGAAAAATAAAGTATTGGTATTTTATACAGTCACTCGATGTGTTCTCCTTAATAGTCCAGCAATGAGATTAATACAAAGATTAATTAAAAAGTATTTAAATATTCTACATTGATTGTAAATGCTATGAAACATTGTATTAAGTATCATTGTTATAAATTTTTAATCATAAATAAGGTTTGGATATTTTCCTATAAGGAGAACATGATACGCGAAGAGGTGGCACGAGAAGTACTTGATACGTATTAAATTCTAGACCGATTTGTAATGATATGCGAAGAGGTGGCTCGTTTGCGCCTACGAGCAGGCAACCGGACCGACATGCCTGTATGTGTAAGTATATATATTGCCTAATTCAAGGGGCACATTTTCTGTACGTATCGGAATTCTGGCTGATTTTGCATTTTTGTATCAGGAGCACATGATATGCGAAGAGGTGTGGCACGTTTGCGCCTACGAGCAGGCAACCGAATCGACAAACCGGCTGGCATAGCATGAAAGGAGTACCTCTGCGCCTACGAGATGACAATCGAATCAACAAGTAGACTACTATCGGTTGCTGTATACTGATGACATCCGTGCATAAAAATAAAAGAAATGTGTGCAAATACATAGACATAAGTGAAAAGATGTACAACTAGTTATACGTAAGCAGTAGTGAAATAACTTGTAATTATATGGTTACTTTAATAAACAATCAAACAAACAAACGTATCAGATTTTATTCGTACCACCTCCCAACATATCATGTTCTCCTGATACCCAAATGTAAAATCGGCCAGAATTCCGAAATGTACCGAAAATTAGCCCCTTGAATTAGGCAACCTGTACTGACAGGCAAACGTGCCACCTCTTCGCATATCATGTGCTCCTGATACCAGGAGTAAAAATCCGACATTTCCAATCACAATTTTGGAGGAGCGATTTGCAACATTGTTGAAGTTTGGAGAGAAGCGATTTGCAACATTGTTGGGTTTGCAATATTGTGAAAGTTTCGGGAGAACCAATTTGCAACATTGTTGGGTTAGCAACATTGTGGAGTCTCGGGAGAATCGATTTGCAACATTGTGAAAAGTTTCGGGAGAATCGATTTGCAACATTGTGAAAAGTTTCGGAAGAATCGATTTCCAACATTGTTGGGTTTGCAACATTGTGAAAGTTTTGAGAGGAGGGATTTGCAACATTGTTGAATCGGCCTGAATTCCCATACTTACCGAAAAATTGGTCGATTTTGGATTTTGGTATCAGGAGCACATATGATATGCGAAGAGGTGGCACGTTTGCGCCGAAAAGCAGGCAACCTACACTTACAGGTATGTCGGGCCGGTTGCCTAATTCAAGGGGCACATTTTCGGTACGTATTGAAATTCTGGCTGATTTTGGATTTTGGTATCAGGAGAACATGATATGCAGGGAGGTGGTACGAATAAAATCTGACACGTTTGTTTGTTTGTTTGTTTATTAAAGTAACCATATAATTACAAGTTATTTCACTACTGTTTACGTATAACTAGTTGTACATCTTTTCACTTATGTCTATGTATTTGCACACATTTCTTTCATTTTTATCCACGGATGCTATCAGTATACGGCAACCGATAGTAGTCTACTTGTTGATTCGATTGTCATCTCGTAGGCGCAGAGGTACTCCTTTAATGCGGCAACCTATGCCAGCCGGTTTGTCGATTCGGTTGCCATCTTGTAGGCGCTGTGATACCCCTTTCATGTGGCAACCTTTTCTAGCCGTGTTTCGGTTCGGTTGCCATTTCGCAGGTACAGGAGTGCCTACGATATTTGACAATATCGTTAAAAAACTTCAGAATAAAACATGAATGAATCTTTTATTTGATAATACTTTATTCTACTGTACAGTATTATAATAGCTTGTTTTATGATTCTTATACGTATATACAATTATATTATACGATGGTCGTCTTGTAAAAGATTCTGTACGTTACATCAAGCTTTATAATTCCTCACTTATGTACAATATTTGATAGAATAATGATTCTCCTCGACGAGGAATGATCCAGCATCGATTGCGATTAGATGGACATAATTTTTTTTCAATCTTCAATTAACGCTTAGGTACAAACTATGTTGAATTGAGTATTGTGAACTGGTACACGTCGAGGTCATGTAGAAGAACTAATCACTTTATAAAAATGTTACATATTTTCTTTATAATTATTTTTAGTTAAAAGAAGCATTATATATTTCAATTTTTTTATAAACATTACAAATAGTCCAAAGGTATCATTACTTGATATTTAAAACACATGCCTGATTAGAAACATTGGCTCAAGAAAGTTTAAAGTTGGCTTCAACATGACAGCACGAAGTATGCATAAAGTATAAAAGAAAAAGTATAATAAATTACTCTTCAGTCTAAAACGCATCACAATGCACACTTTGCAATCACCTAAAATAACATTTTCCGCGCTGAACAAATTATAAAAAAAACTGTTTCGCAACTCCCTACAAAATCTAGGAAAGAAGAACCTGACCAGTTCATTATGCGAGTATTTCATTGATAACATTATGCAGCAAAACGATTATTAGGTTGATGGAAAAATAATTTCGTTATTTGTATTGTTCAAGCCATTTGACAACAAATATTCTGTATTCTGGACTGAGTTATGATATTTCAATATTAACAGCTAAGAAAACGAAATTACTTTTAAACCAATTTAATACTTAACGATGGTTGTGAAATGCTAAATATTGTACTCTGATAGCTATGTCTTATTACCGTCAAGTACATTAAAACTGTCGAAAGACAATTGGTACCAATGTTACATACATTGCAGATTAGGAGCGAACTGCCAGACTTCGAGAGATTTTGTAAATGATTAAGTTATTTGGTCCATTTGACTCCAATGCTATAACAGATTGATTGGACTTCAAATTTCGATGAAAAAAAATGTAACAAGACACAGATACGGGAATTGGTTACAGTTTGCTTCTTGAAAGTTAACAATTAACGTTAAAGACTCATCAACTAGTGAAAATAAAAAAGAGACTCCGTACTATAATATACAATTTTTGTAAAAAGGAGTATTACTCGACGCTGCAAATCGTCGAAAGATCGATCTTAGAAATCAGGAAAGATTACAAGTTAGCTTTGATCGTTAAAATTTCATTACTTAAATATATCATGACCCATGGAAATGCTTAAAGATTCGACAGTAACGCTATGTAAATCTTTCCCATCCTAATTTTATGGGCGAGATCTTATTCTCTGTTCTTTATCGTTTGATAAAAATGATAATAGAACATACAAAAACCATACATGTTCTGTATAACTTCTCAGTTATCGCGATATACACGTTGTTGTATGATTTTCGAATGTCCTGCGTACGACAAAGACCGTAAAAAAAAAAAAAAAAAAAAAAAAAAACTAAACCCTTAGTAATGATAATATTAATATAACACTAATAGTAAGAACTAATAGGATCACATCTTTGGTACACGATTCGTCAGTTTCAACAAACATTGTTTGCTTTCTACTAATATCTATGGCAAGATGGGCCAAATTAGATCTATCTTTGTATCGGGACTCTTGTCATCATCGTTAATATCATAAGCGTCTGAAACTGGGCAAGATCTATGTTTTCATCATCACTCATGTATCAACTTTTCGTCGAATAATTTTTCACCTAAAAACGACTATTTTACAGTTCCCTAACAGTCTTCATTTGCATTATTAAATTCCTCTGAATTCCTTAATAATAGGTTTTAGAAAGTTCTTCATTCCTCCGACATAACACTTGTCCTCTTTCGCTTCGCAATATTTAACCTTTGGTAAATCATGCTGCATCAAAGAGACACGATATAAGATAATACGAAAAGACAGGGAATTTTAAAGGAACACGATCAATTTCTTAAAACATATCTTACCTAATTAAGCGGAATGTCATTCGATAAATTAACATATACTGGAAATTCCGTGAGTCAAACTCTTCTCAAGGACGATGTGAAACTCACACAATGGTTCAAGAATGTGAACTAGAAAATTTAATAACGTGGTATTTCTCAGAAATGAGGTTTCCTCGTACATGTCTGTGGTGGAGCGTGCTTCGCTCATTGGTCGCAGCATCGAATGAAGAAGCTGCTCCCTGAAACATAACCTAATTAATTATACGAACGAAATTATACAACTAATAAACGTGTAAGCAAATTACCTCGCTGCCAAGCAAATGAACAACTGAAACTTCCCATCTTTGCCAAGTGTTTGGCTGAACATATTAATTTGATCGATAAGATGACAGTAACATCTCAAGGTAGTAAACCTTTGATTACTCTCAACGTGGGCTCGTCTGCCTCTATTCAACCTCTGTGAATATTCGTCCATTTCCTCCAACAAGGAAATTTCAAAATTTTCCTTTATGCGCACTGAAAATAAGTTTGAGAGTAACGAATGATACTGTGCTCGCATCAACATAGGCTATCCTTGAGTAACTTACGGAGGTAATCCCAAACATAAAAGTTTCTCCCAAATATCCTCTGATTTTTGAACCCGAATAAAAATATTTGTTCCAAGGATGGTACAAGACCACCTTCTCCGCAAAGCAAAGCTGTCAGAGAGCCATCTTGGCATTCTCTTCGATAGTGGAATTTTACAATTGCGTTTACGGCTTCTCCTGCAAAGAAAATAAGAGCGTGGAATAATACGAATTTAGAATGAACTTTTTCACTCGTATTTACCTAACATGTGTTGCAGCTCAACTTGAGACAATATCGGGCGCCTAGGTATGCTGGGCGATCTACATCTTGGCGGAGTCGAACACGACTCGACCAATTCCTCATTGTCGATACTGCGGGGCACTAAAGCACCCACTAATAATCTCTCGGTAGAGCCATCGTCTATACCTCTGCCAAGCCATCTACCACAAGGGAATTTAAACGTATGCCCCGTAACCTCATTTCTCACCACTACGTGTTCCACCATCCATTTAGGAGAAAGACCTGTATTGTCGTGTCCTATTCGTAACGTAGAGAGCACACCCAAATTCTTATGCTAAAATTAGAATTACGATTAAGGATTGTGTTCATATCATTTAAAATAAAAATTTAATGAGAATATAAACTTACGTGAAATACGAATTCCAGCGCTCCTTTAGGAATGGGAACCGGATTCGTTTCGCACAGAGTACCTGAGATAGCGATCCAGCTATTCGCGGAAGTAGTAGCTGCGCTTGCTTTTCGACTAGGAAATATAACAACCCTATATGGCAACTTTGTGGTTGGATAGTTGTTAGTGAAACAAAAATAATCGACGGCATTCAACGTTAAGAGATGGTACAAGAATTGTTCCTTTTCCTCTTCGCAGCGAAGGAACGCTGAGCGTTTGTACTGACTCCTGAGAAATTACACGATACAATGTCGAGTCAAAGCATGGTGATAACTTTCATTAGTTCTAACAGTAATAATTAGAGATTAAGTTTATCTGTACCTTAACAATGTGGTGTCCGATAGAAGCGTTTTCAAATGACGAGAAAGGAGTTTCTTCTCCAATGCCAATCGAACCCAGGCTCTGGCGTATCCGATGTGAGTCTTAATATCAGTCATCGCTTGCACATTTCTTATGTCAAAGAGCAATGAATCGGGTAGAGGCCTCAGATGTTCTGGACCAATCTTTCTATCCCCGGGAGATTTATGTTTATCCGTCCCTCGTGTAGGCGAAACATCAGTCTCCAATGCCAGGTTTGATAAATCTGTCATGGTTTAAAGATGATACAAATTAAATTACATGGAAAAGCTGAAAAATGTCCAAAATAATTATTTGTTTTTACACTGTCACTAAAATGTTTCTAAAGATCCATGCAAACAAGTCATGCTTCGATAAAAACAGCCTGAATGCAATTTCCATAGACAAATTAACTCAGTCTTTCGCGTAACTCGTAACAACGATATCAAGAGAAAATAATATTCTGAAATATCTATCTACGTTAGTTATAATTTCAATAAATTAATAAATATGTTCCGCAATATTTGTCGAAACATCAACACCAACGACACGAACATGCAGTTTACTGAGAACCATAAAAATAAAATGCAATGTCATTATCGAAAGTCTCCTGTGGCAAGCCAACGCTACGGCTTACCATTCAAATTCTCCTTGATATAAGAAGCAATTTCAAAAATATTTCTGCCCTTTAAGGATGAAATTAAGCGGTCCGGTAATCCAAAAAACTTATTTGGCGATTTCTTGGCTATTTATAACAGGAAAATAAAACACAAATAAAAATTAACCAAAACAAAAATGTAAATCATATTTAAAAAAGCAAAATATTAAAAAATGTTTGGTTATACCGAAAAGTAGCAACCAAATGTGCTCACTAATATACTTTGTGCAATCTTAGCGGAGAACACATAGACAGTGATAAATAATCGTTTATCGATAATGGGTCACTTACAACTAATATAGTGCAGAGTATCTACGTATGAGAAACTAATCTCTACTTTTAACACTTTATCTTAAATAAAATAAGGCACGTACAATCGAGTCGTTTCCGCAGCACGCACCACGCTAGCGCTGAATTTCCAAATGTGATAAAATTTATTAAGTATCGTGATCACGAGGATGAAGCACAATTATATAACAGATATCGTGAGGCAATAATAAATCATAACTTACCAGGAGAGAGAAAGTTCGGATCTATGGATTTAGTTGATTCGTTACACTCTTCTAGTTCTTGGTACATAGTAAGGTGCGACCAAAGGGCGCTTTTCCCTTGTTTGTTTTGCAATCCGTGGCTCCAAACCCGTTCTAGGAGATCGCAAAGACTGGCAACTAGAGTATTTTCTTCGACATCGGACAACGACTCGCCACCGTGACCCAATGCTACGGCTTCGGAGCCCATTTTCTCGACCAACATCCTCTTTGTCTTTGATTTGCAGTCCTTGATGAAAGAAAAGGTCCATTTAGCATTTAACCTGGTTATTTCAACGAGCATTTAATTCTTTTATTTCCCAAGGAAAGTACCTTGAGCAATTTTTCAACAAAAGTCCAATTGGCTTGCGCTATCAACGCTGGACTCATGTCCGCTGAGAGCTTGGTTTGTGGCCTGGGTGACTGCGTTTCTTGAGGCGCGGGGGGTTTTCCATTCGACTCCATGGACTTCATTTTGTACTTCCACTGGGTTTGTCCTCTCCGACTGCTGTTGTAAGCAATCGAACAATTACAATTGTACTCCGCTGTCGTTAAATTTAGACGAGGGACAAACAATTATAAATTAAAAGTATTTTCCAAGTAATTCGAAGATATTCGATTACGTGAAATTCTAAATGATAATTAAATTTAATTAACGGGACACTGAGACAGTCACACAAAATACACATGCACGTTATACGACTTCAGAGAAGTAGTCCTTACCGAAGTATGCTATACGTGAAGCAGGAAATAAGATAGTAAATGTTAGTATGCATCGATGTAATAGGTGAAGAGATATATTTGCGCGTAATGTGTACCTCTGAGCCGGCTCCTTATTTAACGCAACAGTGTCTAACAATGGAAAACTTCGAAAATACGCCGCCCTATGAGGAAGAATCTCATTGGGTGGGTTTGTTTCGAAATCCACATTCATCAGTCTCTGTTCCAACACTTTTTGCGACTCCTCTATATTTGTACATGGTTCGTAACGAGTCGATCGTACGATGGCCTCGCCAACTTTTTTTCTGTAAGGGGAACAATGAATCTTTCCACAGTAAATATATTAAACGTTAATTTGTTTAAAAAGATATTTAATTTCGTCAGACTCACCTCAAGTGAGAAATTCTCTGATCGAAAACCCGTATATTAAAATCCAGCTCGCTCCACGTAGACATGACTTTATTGTCGACAAGAGAAGCAAACATTTGCGTCTCCAGGAATCTCGATAGAAACGGTAAATGCTGCGTGGGTTGATCGGATAAAAATGTCGCCTTATCAAAAACGTGCATACTATCTCTGTTATTCAACCACTCATCTTTATCCTATAACGTACAGTTAACTTCCATTTTACAGTTGCAATTTAATTTACAGCAATGAATCATGCATGAGTCTCGTATCGCACCTGACTTGGCTGAATAACGAAGTGTTCGTAACTAGAAAAGATCTGTACAAAACGGTTCAAAAAAATCTCCCTAATCGCATTATTAAACATAAGCGTTTCCTGATACTCTTCCTGCGGTGTGAGTATTCTTTCCTTTACGTTATCGTCTATCGAATCAAGATCGTCTACGTTCACGCCTGTAACAAATACGTGCAACGAAAAGAATCTTATATTAAGGGCGAGTATCTTTGAAATTATTTTTGAAATTATTTTTGTAATTGAACGCTTACCCGTTCTTTTAACAATATCTACTATCCTTTGTAAAGTGTCCGATTGAGGCGGTTCCGGCCGATCCCAATCCAGGACATCGTGCAACGAGTGTTTTCTGCGAGGAAGATGAAAACCAGAACCAGGAAGTGTCAAACTACTTGTCATGATGTCGCCATTGTAATGATTTATGACCATGTTGTCAGTCCTATAAAATATTTCGCCGTTAAACGTCGCGTTAAATAAACGCGCGGCAAAGAAGAACGACTTTTTTCACTTACTTTCCCGAGTATGGTACTTTGTACTTGTTTAAGAGAGCTCTAATCTCATTAATGAATTGCGGCCTATGAGGAAACACGGGTAATTCTTCTGGAAATTGGCTATTTTGTTTATCTATATCTACATAACAAAGATTTGCCTGCAATCGAGAAACAAAACATAAAACAGTGTCGAACTAAAACGAGTTTAACATGCGTGTTCTAAACTCTTCTCGTTCAATTTACGTCGAGGAGGAAATTCTAAGATCATCGATTATTAAAGACTGGATCGCTTACTTCGCTAGCAATTTTCAGGACGCCGCCCTCGCTCTGAGCATGTAAACCCATTATGAACGGCACAGGCGCGTCTAAGAAGTGATGCAGGCTGGCAGGCAATATCGGCACGTACACGTGCTGCCAGGAAAATGGGAAGAGAAGCGCCGTTATGCACTCGGATACCACCATCAGCTTGTGAAAATCCGAGCTTCTTAGCAGCACTTGGTTCTCCAATAACACACAGGTAAACAGTTGAATCACGCACTCCGCGCCGAGCCACGTGAACATGTCTTTCAGAGGATAATCGAGCATCGGTAGTTCCTGCAACGGTGTCGGCTGATATATAACTAATTCCAACGGTGACTTTGCTGGCTCTTCGCTGGGAACGAAGAACTTCAACGACTTCCCAGGCAATGGTACCGGCACGTTATAGAGAATATTGTACACGTAGGACTCTAAGCTAAGACCGGGTCCTGGGTGTCTAGGAACACATCTGGAAAAGGAATTTACGAGATCTTTTAGTCTCCAAAAAGAGTGTCGGTGTTAGAGGAGGATGTGGAGGCTTACTTACTTGTAGAGATTAGTGAGGAACGTTTTCGCGGCGTGAAGGTAGGACTGCTGGCATAGCAAGGATATCGATTTAGTCACTAGCAACTTGTCTTTGGTAGAATCATAGTAGCCCAACGCGGCACTTTGAGAATGCGCTGATAGCTTGAAATGCCGTGGCAGCGATCGCGTGTTATGTCCATCCTGGCCTTTCCTTACCCTGCAAAATACATTTCTCTCTCTTAGACGTCATACTAAATAAAAACTGTCTATCGTCGAGACTCATGTCGTCGAGTGTAGGTCGTATTAACTGTATCATTCAAGTACACAGCTATTAAACGACTCATAGGAGACTCACGTTGGCGGTGTACCGTTTTGGCCGCTGCTCAGCTCCGTGATATGCATCGCCTGCAGTGTTTGCATAGCCGCGCATATCTTGCGATTCCTGCATTCCTCGTAGAAGACAAGACTGAACCCGTACGTTCTGTGCCCGTCCTCCTTGGTGAGCACGAACGAGTGAAACGTGGGCTCCACCGAGTGTTTCTGGGTCCGGAATCTCAGCCCGCTCGGCAGGCAAAGCTGAAACATTAAATATCTAATGAGCGACGTTGCACAAACGCCTTTTCATTCCCACCCTCGTCTTTTTCATCCGCAACTAGGACGCTGGCGTACACGGGCGACGGTATACCGTTGATCGCGAGGCGGTTACTCTCCACGTCCTGTTCTTTACCGGTTGTTGGAACTCTCGGGTAAAACACGCCAAAACCCAGTTCCATTGTAACCGCGAAACAAACTTTAAAGGTGCTTTGCGACAACGCGGTGTAAAACAGAGTTCAGCGAGCTGAACTAAAGCTACGTTTTAACACTTTATTCACCGGGAGCCTATTTATAGTCTTTTTAATTCCAGTATTTAGCTTTTTGAATTTATTTATTGTATTGGTTTTTGTCTACTTACAATGTTCAGTTTTGGAAACAGGCTTGGCTTTCAATGTACTATTAACAGTATGGAGGAATTAT
>NC_071982.1:7989689-7993053 GCF_026283585.1 Hylaeus volcanicus
AGACTGTTTCTAAATAGCCCGGTATATAAAGTGTTAATATATACAGTAAAATTTGACGCCTGGGGGCTGTTTCAATGAATTTGAGCCCTCCTATCATATTGGGAGGAGAGAAGGCTGTTTCTTATAATACAGATGATTTCATTTTCGCTTCGACGAGCTGGTTTTCCTCTTTTCATTTGCTCTATGTTTTTGAGTATGCAATTATCCATTATTCATTATGAACGAACGCTATAATAAAACTGTCGTCGTTTAACCGACTGACGCACCATGCAGACAGCATGTTCGTCGAAGGGGTTCCATGGTACAGAGTCCGGATAGTGTCCCAATACTTTGCTCTTGTATGCTCGGTCCAAAGGCGTGCATTGTAGAGAGTCTCCTGAAACAGAAATATATAATTTTTAGTATATTATTCGAGGGTGATGGCATGATAGATCCAATTTTTTTGGATGTTTTACTTGGGTTACTTTCATAATTACACTAGCGCACATGTTCGGTGTACCTGAGTAGCCTGAGAATTAATTAAGGGATTCTCACCTAGCGATAGCCAACTGAATGCAGTTGTTAAACTATAATTGAAATATTAATGAAAATGAACTCTTGCTGTCATTCACGTGTCGTTCGGTGATTTCTGAAACTGGGACTTGGTAGCGTGACAATTATGATTGCAAACAACGTGCTTCGTGAACGATGGACTGTAATGCTTGTTAACGATAAGTGGCGACCGTGACCTTTTGGCCAAATACTTGTACACACGTTCCGTGTTACTTAAAATTCTGTCTCTTTAAGCCCGGCGTCGTGCCTTATCTGGAGATTAAACGAGATAGAGTTTATAAACGTTTCCTAAACGAATCCTAAGAAGAATAAAGAAGAATAAAATTTCTCTGGGCAAAGATTTCGAAATTTAAAGATCCAAAGCTTAAGGGAAATCGGTTGTTCCTTCGCTGTAATTGAATTAAAGAAATTCAAGTGGGTCAATTGGCCGAGGGAAAAAATACACGAGGGTCTCGAGTGGGGCGCAAGAAAAAAAAGAAAAAAATTCCCAAGTTTGAGAGGAAGTGTTCTCCAAGCAGACACGTGTAAGTGTTCACAACAGTTTGCACATTGTTCTCGGTGCGGTCCAAGTGCATCACGGGACCTGCAGCACTCCTACGAGGAGAAGACCCGGCTTCCTTCTGCCTGGGAAAAATTAGAATCTCTCCACGGCAACGTAGGCAACTTGTTATTGAACGTGGTACATATCCCCGAGCGGCTCGACCTGAATGAGAGTGTTGAAGTCTTGGCGACGTTCCAGCTGCTTCGCCCACGATGAACACAAGAGCACCCTTGTACGGGGTTAATCGTTCATGATCGACCAACCACCCAAGAAGACGAAACGTACACGATGCGGGCTCGTAAAGCAAGCCTCGCACGGTCGCGCGAGAGCCTTAAAAAAAGCGACAACATTTTTTAACAGTCACAGTTCCGAACGGTACCCCATTTATTAAAACAAAAACTAGCTGCCAGTAGTTATTCAGACCAAATTTTGAAACTTTGTGCTTTTATGTAATTTTGAACGCCGAATTCAATGGCGTAAAGCAAACTTGTTTGGATTTTTCGATTGGACTTTTTCTTTGAAAAATGCAAAAATGAGGTAAAATTTTGAAACTATATTTTTATGTAATTGTGAACGATGAATTCAATCATGCGAAGAAAGAATGTTTTTGCCATTTTTGAAAACAAAATTTCAGATTTTTCGATCCCACTTTCTTTTCAAAAATGCAAAACCATTTAACATTTGCGATGGTGATTCTGCTAAAAGAGATAGCGAGAGAGAAAGAAAAAAAGAAAGAAGAATTTCATTCTGGGCCTCTGCTAGTGTTCGTTGGGACTGGCTTATATATAAATATTAGGTGGGACGAATTCTTGTGAGAAACGCGGTAAGCGCGGTGTCCCTCTATCGGCGATAACAGGAGGTTTCACCGCACGCCATTGAATTCAGCGTCAAAAACTAAATAGAAGTACAAAGTATCAAAATTTTCTCTGAATAACTACTGCTAACTCTGAATAAATTCCAGAATTCCTAATAAGAAGATAACACATGATCTGACAGCGATAAAAAGATTTAAGATTCGAGTGGATACGATCAATCTGAATTCTACTCCAAACACCTGGGATTCATCGAGCTACATAGTTGCGTCGACGGATGACTTCTCGCTTCAGGTGACAGCTCATCGTCCAATTCACTTATTAGAGGAAAGTTGCCGTAATTGGATCGTCGCCTACGTTGGACCGGTGATGTAATTTACGATTTAGAGGAAATTTTGTCGCATTTGACTGACAGCGCCGGGTAACGCGGATAACGAAATCACTCGATTCGTTTAAGCAGACGCTATCTGGAATTGGCAAGGGTCTGGATATTCGATAACTCTTTATCAATATTTTTTTGTTGGAATCCAAACGCGAAGCGCTGTCGAGCAGAACGTCGCGGAATTTGCATAATTCTTCGGGATTCCTAGACGACTTTTTCCGCGAGGATAGGTCTTATCGTGGCATCTTGAGCTGCACGGTGAAATATTGCACGTTCGTCTGAACACTTTTGGCATCTTTCCCTGGTGAAATTACCGAGGACAGTAGCGCCACCCGTGACAGTTATCACCGCGGATGCAGCCTCGTAAAAGCCTTTATTTCCTTTACGTCGAATCGACCGTAGGCAAGTTACGTGACGAGAGTTCCGGTTGGTTCGCTTCTTCCTTTGGGAAATTCCCTACCACGATTCTTACCGATCGTCCTGCGACTGCCTTTGAAGCATTTTTAGAACTCTTTTTGTCGCGTGTTATCTTTTTTTTTTGGCAGCTATGGTGGGAATCGCTTCTATGCAATGAAACATTTTGCTGTCCCGTTATTCTAACACATCCCCGTTATATAGACACACCACTTTGAATTACTCGAGAGTCGTTCGATTTGAAGATTCTATGTCGAGTACCCAACGCTGTTTCCTGTTCTGAATACTGTTATTTCTGCTCTTCACGCTGATTCGCAAGAAGTTCGTCTCCGTTGACCTTAATATATTATTCTTGACTTTTTAGATCAATCTCCATTCATGTTACTGTTGAAGTTTCAGCTCTACTTCCCGTCGCGTAGGAAAACGATAAACGGGAACCCTCGATCTTTCCTCCATCTTCAGGAAATTCATTCTTCTGGTGACGATAAAATCTTAGAAACTATTTTCTTCGTAAAATTAATATTAATCGAAACCTTGTTGCTTGCTTGTTTTTATTTCAAGTACATGGACCTCTCTCTTCCCATATTGCTCTACACTATGTGTACATCGGAGTTATTGCTCTTATCTGATTCTTTCTCATATTTTTCCATTACTTTACTTTAC
>NC_071982.1:7993063-7995504 GCF_026283585.1 Hylaeus volcanicus
TCTTTCTCATATTTTTCCATTACTTTACTTTACTTCATGTACATATTTCTCTACACTATGTGTACATCGGAGTTATTGTGCTCTTATCTGATTTTTTCTCATATTTTTCCATTACTTTATTTTACCATAGACTTTTCTATACCTTATATTTGGTAGCCAACCCTAAACCCAACCATGAAAAATCAAGACAAAAACGCCCGGGATTCGAACCCAGGTTTCTCAGCGTAGTAGTCGACTACACTACGCACTGCTCTACTGTCTGCGCTTTAATCGAAACCTACACCATCGATAAGTATTGAATTTGAACAGCGAGAGCGTAGCACAGATCCTTCCATTCCAAGATCGTGGAAACTATTTTCTTTGGTAAATTAATATTAATCGAAACCTGCACCATCGATAAATATTAAATTTGCAACGCGAGAGCGTAGATTCTTCCATTCCAAAATCGTAGAAACTATTTTCTTTGTGAAATTAATATTAATCGAAACCAACACCATGGATAAGTATTAAATTTACGACGCGAGAGCGCAGCACAGATCCTTCCATT
This sequence comes from Hylaeus volcanicus, assembly GCF_026283585.1. NCBI lineage: Eukaryota > Metazoa > Arthropoda > Insecta > Hymenoptera > Colletidae > Hylaeus > Hylaeus volcanicus. Next base: position 7,993,611 of record NC_071982.1, read on the forward strand.
CCGAGTAATTAGTGAAGCGATCGTGTTTATCGCATCTGATTCAAGGAAGTTGCAAGAAGATTAACTTCGCTGGGTGACTCTAATTGCAGTCATCAACTCCTCTACGGACTAATCTCCGCTTTGGAATTCCATGAACGATATAACGACGATAATCCAATGGACCGTGCAATTTGGCAGCCGAATGGCTACCGAATGGTTTCAATTAGTCCACCAATTTCTTTCTCGCCGATGTGTGCGACTATGCCATAAACTCGACTGTTTGCACAATAAAGCCCGAAAATTACGTAAGCTTGCTTGTGTTTATTTATTTAAGTGCATGGGATCTCTCTTTCTCCCATATTGCACTTCTATGTGTACATCGAGTTTACTGCACATGATTAATAAACTCGACTGTTTGCACGATGAACACCGAGAATTATTTAAGCTTATTTACTTGTTTTTATTTAAGTGCATGAGGCTCTCTTCCTCCCATATTCCACTACTATATGTACACATCGAGTTACTGCACTTGATTATTCTGCACTATGAACTTCTTCCTCATATTTTTCCATTACTTTATTTTACGCCATAGGCTTTTCTATACCTTCTATTTGTTAACCAACCCTAAACCAAACCATGAAAAACTGGAGAGGACCCCCCGGGATTCGAACCCGGGTTCTCGGCGTAGTGGTCGGCTAGGCTACGCACTGCTCTACCGTCCGCCCCTAATTGTTTAAGCTACCCAGTCGTTTTTCCTTTCGTTATAATCCGTAGAAAGTTAAGCATCGGATTAAATTTCATTTCTCGTTACATATTGGGTTGTCCAGAAAGTTCGTGCCAATTTTTATGAAAAATTCAAAGGCACATTTGAACCGCAGTCCACCTTTTAAGGGATGCACCCACGTTAATTGTTTTCAACCATTCCAATACAAACAGACGTGTACCACCTACCAAAAATTGCCACGGACTTTCCAGACAAACTAATATATAACGCTGCTTGCAAGAAAGTATATTTTTTTGGACTTTCAGAAATAATTTATTTCAAGCACTATTTCTACTTATGCAACGCGTTGTTAAGTGTAACATTTCCGAGCGTTTAAGGGCACCGGTAGCACCCATCGTTTAACTAAGAAATCACCATACAATTTGTTCCGGTCACTTAAGCCCAGCGACGATAGAAGCGCATAACGCGGAGCGTACGACGTATAAGAGACGCGTGTAGGTGCTTTCTCCTTCGACTGAAACTTTATTAACCGCAATCCAGGCGATAGCGTAATAATCCATCTCGCCCTCGGTCGGAACATTCCACGGAATTAAACAGACGGAAGTACTCTCGAAACATCAAGATATATATTTAATAGTCAACAGGCAATGTAATTAATGTATTAAGTGAAGTGTAATTAATGTATTTAATAATGTATTTAATAATGGGTATTCGAAAAAGTTCGTGACGTTTTGCCGCTAGGTGGATTTAACATCGTATATCTTCCAATTTCTTGATACTTGTTTTCGCCTTCATCGAAGTGATATTGTAAAATGTAGCGAATTTTCTCATTATTTATCTCCACGTTTAGGACGTTATTACTGTTAAATCAATAAAGAAATTTGATACCTGTTTTTTCTATCCGTAGCATAAAATATAACCTTTCAAATGACATGTAGCGTGTCCGAATAGATTACGTGTAAACAAAGATATACAATGTTAAATAAAGGCTGGACAAGTAGAGTGATGCGGAGCGTAGCCGACTACCACTCTGAGGAACCTGGGTTTCGAATCCCGGCCGGTTCTTCCCAGTTTTTCATGATTGGATTTAGGGTTGGCTAACAAATATAAGGTATAGAAAAGCCTATGGTAAAATAAAGTAATCGAAAAATATGAGAAAGAATCAGATAAGAGCACAATAACTCCGATGTA
>NC_071982.1:7995514-8026401 GCF_026283585.1 Hylaeus volcanicus
GAGCACAATAACTCCGATGTACACATAGTGTAGAGCAATATGTACATGAAGTAAAATAAAGTAATGGAAACATATGAGAAAGAATCATAGTGCAGAATAATCAAGTGCAGTAACTGGATGTGTACATATAGTAGTGCAATATGGGAGAAAGAGAGCCTCGTGCATTTAAATAAAAACAAGTAAATAAGCTTAAATAATTCGGTGTTCATCGTGCAAACAGTCGAGTTTATTAATCAAGTGCAATAACTCGTTTGTACATATAGTAGTGCAATATGGGAGAAAAAGAGCCCTATGCACTTGAAATAAAACCAAGCAATCAGCAATGATGTTAAATCTATCAAACGCCACGAACTTTAATAACTATTCCAAACCTCGGATGCATAATCACTTATAATAATAACTCGGGTGCTACCTCGTGCGTAACAGCTTTCTAACATCACGTAACGTTTCGTCGGGCAATAAAATAAAAAGTGTATCCCAATTTCAACCAAGAATGTTAACAATATTACGATATCAATGGAAGCGGAGAGCAGGAATTGTGCGTGTCGATGCTCGCGACTGGAAAGATTTATATCGCTATCATTCGCGACGACGCGAACGAACCGTTAATTTATAGCGCGCAATGTTTCACCGATAAACGTAAATAGAAACTGAAAAACCGTAAAACTTCAGTTACGACGCGATTGATTGATTAATGGGGATAAATGGCAGAAGAAGATCGCGCTCGAAGAGGGTCACGAAAAACGAAGCATTAAACGTTAGATCTAGCCCTATAGTGCGGACAGTATTGATTCGAGGGCATGTTGCACGCACGAAACACCGTATAACGAGTACTTTTCACGAACGCGAGGGACAATGACTGTCCGACTTGGAATTTCTTCGGTGCGTTGCTCACTGGCTGCATTTACTTTCATTCATAAACAACAGCGATGTTTCGTTTACCTGTTCCTGTTTCAAATAATAAACAAAATTAATGGCGGTCTTTTCGAACAAACAGTTTTTTAAGTTTCAGAATCCCGCTAACCTTGAATTGTATATATACTCTTCGAACGTCGATATCGTTTAAAATAAAATTCGCTCGCTTTAGAATAATTACTTTTGCAAAGAAAACAGGCCAGATGTGCTTGATACCAATTTAGTACCGCAAGAGAGCCAATCATGTTCCCGGCGGATTCATTTTCATCGACTCGTCACTCCAAATTGCTTTTCATCCTTTCCTCGTGTACCGAACACGTTGTCGACGAATACGCGATAACCTGTCCCGCAATCGATAAACCAATAAAAGTAATCGTTTTCCCAGCGACACTTTTCTTTTCTTATTTTTTTTTTTCAAACTTTACTTTTGCTAAAAATATTTTCCCGACTCCTGTAACAAGGACTTTCTGTAACGAGACCAAAGCAAGGAAAAAAGAACGTTGCACAGGTCATGGATAATTTGAGGAAAAATATTAATCGCCACGGATGTATCCACGCGTCGAGATATACTCCTCGTAGAAGGATTGCGTTACCATGCGAGCATAAAACGTTATTTTTAGACGCGAAAGCTACGCAAAAGCGAGACGAAATTTCAACTCCAGCTCCGGAGTAAATCCTCGCGATAACAAACGCGTTACTATAAATTTTCTATCGTCGTCGAAAGAAGATATTTTCGGTTTCGTTGGATGATTCACGTTCTATAGCGACGTACACGCCGGACACCGTGCCTCGGTGTTTTAACCGTTTGACTGCTAAGCTTAATCGTTTTCACTTGATGTTGTCAAAGACGTTAACAAGACACATTGAAACTCGCAGCGCAAAAGCGCTGCGTCGCGGTTTATCGAGACAAATTAACGCAGCGCTTTTTTTTTTCTTTTTGAAAAAGAAAACTCTTCGTTAAAGAAGACTACGTCGTTCGTGACACGTTGGGACGGAAACGCATTTCGGAACTTAAAGCGATGATAATACTTCGGCGTGGCGAACCGTGTTTCAATAGTGTAAAAATAGAAACATTTCGTATAGGACACGGCAATCATTGCTCTCGCGTAGCTCGTGCATGTGCTATAACGACTTCGTTCTGTAACCATACTTCCGCCCTTTAAGCGCACGTATTTAAGCGACGGGACCCCTTCGCGCACAAATGACCCCGTACACGATGACGTCATTCACGCTCGCGACGCAGAAAGAAACATTCGGGAAAGCCTGAGCGAATAGTACATTTTTCTGTGGCATTCGACGCCTTGGAACCAGAGATGGCGTGAACTGCTACTTTTCAATCACTCGTGATTCAATCACGATGATTTTTCACAGATTGGTAGAGAATATTTTCACTTTTCACGAATTATGTTGTTCTTAGATTATATACGTATTATAATATGGTCTGAAAGCAATGTTAATATAACTCGTTTGTGATTTCTTGAATTGCCGCTAAGGGGAGACAGCGAGACACTAACGATAACAATTAACATGAACCGCTTCTGAAACGTCATCTGCCGGATCACGGTCGTGATCGAAATTTAATCACGACTGCGATCGTGACTGTGTCATCACCGTGAAAAATCACTGTTAGTTAGACGCCATCCTTACTTGGAACCAGAGATGGGCAAAACCCTAGCGTTCGAATAAATCCGAAGTTATGTTTGTCTCGTTTCCTCTTTCCAGCATTTTCCAGAGAAGGAAACTTCGGATTTATTCGATTTGGGTACGCAGGACCCGGTGCCAAACTCCGAGTTTGACTTGAGCGACAGTCGCGGAGAAAGTAGGAAACTCCGGGACAAGATAAGGAGAGCGATACAACAATTGCAGGAAAGACGAGGACAGGGCGATTAGGCTAGCATGATTCTTGTCAAGGATATCGAAGCAAAGAAGCAATATTTTCTAATAATTCTGGTTTCAAAATATTCCTTATACCTTGGCGCATGCCACTGTGAGGCCCGATTTTCGAAAAAGTGTTTGTAAACAAATTTATTCTATAAGAAAAAAGAAACCATGCTTTTATTATTTATAAAGTTTCAAGAGCGAAATTGCAAAATCGGGCGTTAGAGTGGCATGCGGAGTGATGTAAAGAATATTTTAGAAAAAGAATCGTGAGAAAATATTGCTTCTTTGCTTCAATATCCTTGACAAGAATCGTGCTAGTCTAATCGCCCTGTCCTCGTCTCTCCTGCAATTGTTGTATCGCCCTCTCTGTCCTTGTCCCGGAGTTTCCTACATTTTCCGCGACTGTCGCTCAAGTCAACTCGAAGTTTGGCTCTGGGTCCTGCGCACCCTTAGGGTTTTGCCCATCTCTGCTTGGAACCTATTTCTCTTGTCGAGTGACACTATTGCTTTGTGTAAAAGACGCTTGGCTATCTCTTTCATGGGTGAGTTACGACTATGACCAGCTGTGTTCTCAAACGTAGAGGGCGCGACCTCTAGACGGCGAGGGGTCTTACTGCAACAAATACAGGAATGGCGTTACAATATTCGTTTCGTACTGTTTCGTACACGTTTTGCTACGAAAAAGGAAGACGTACCCAGAGAGATTTTTTTGAAAGTTAGCGCAAATTCCCATCGACACTGACAAGCGATTCGAATTAAAGTGCATCGGGGTCTGTTGCATTTTAATGCATCTTTCTCCATTATTCTCGATCGAGTAACTCGCCAGACGATACGCCCGTTTACCCCGTTCTCTGACACGAATACAAACGTTATCGTGGCTCGAAAATAATCGCGATTAAACCGATCTAACCCGAAACTTTCCTTGAGATTCTCTTCTTCAAGTATCGTTAATAATCCGAATCGTAAATGCAACGTATACGCTGAAGTCTTAGATCAATTAGCTAAATTAGTAAGCAGGCTACGCAAACTAGTTCTATCTACCATTAAAAGCAGACATCTTTTTTGCCAAACCTAACATCAAAGCTTGTTTGTATATTTTCCAATTCCTAAACGATAACCTCCACTTATAGCATAAAACAAGTACTGTAATAATCTAACGCTTTGTTAACCTTTTGTACAATCTGTAAAGCCAAAATAAAGCCTTGTTCGATGTTATTAGGTTGTCCCAAAAGTTTCTTTCGTTACGCTCAATTATTTTGTGCGATAGTGTTTATATAAATAGACAATCTAATCTTTCTTACATGTAACAGTAATGGAGCAGAATGAATCGTACGCAATTCAATAATGTAACATTAGACATCAAATATTGTGTTATTATGTAAATATTATTAAATTTATAAATAAAATTTATTAAATATTATTATAAAATTATTATAAAATTTATTAAATTTTATTTATAATAAAACTTATTAATAAAAACGAGAGAAAACTTTTGGGAGAACCTAATAGCTTCTTGCTCCTTGGTCTTCCTCGGTTGTCGCCGTTGTACGGCAGGTATCGTTTGCTATATACAGAGCCAGACGAGTTTAATGCCTCAAGTTTGCGCGTGGCCGGATCGATCGAGTTCTCACTACGCCAACATATTACATAAATTGACGAATGGCCGAGCCTGAATCCGCCAGCGGCTTTCGAGCGGCTATCGCGTTGAGAGACATCCAAATCCGAAGAGTTACGGACTCGATTTATTCGAGGGCGACGTCGTTTACATAATCGTATACGCGATAGACTGATAAGTGTACATCAACTTAATCTATTCGATGGCGGGAGTCAATTAAAAATTTTTTTAGTATCCTTATTATACAATAATAAGGAGTGTTATACAATAACAAGGAGTGAAACGAGAACACGAAACGTAGGGTACAGGATTTGTGACATAGGGTAAAGCGGGTCGTGTGTGGATCCGAGAATCTCGTGGGTTCGAATCTCCGTGCCTTATTTTTCCTTTAGAGTCTAAACTTTAGACCTACGTTTCCTCCTACGCTTCTTTTCTTTCATTTGCTACTTTTCCGTTCATTGGTATCGCGGTCAACGAACGAGCGAATTTCGTTTTCGAAAGCTTTCGCGTTCCGATTAATTCCGTCACTCCGGAGGCTGGTCTCGAGGGTGCATTGCGCTGCATCTGTTGCAGCTGCACGCAGTATCTTTAGAACCCTAGCCGTCTGTTTGTCGTACCGTGCTTCATTCACCAACGGCACTTTTCGGGAAATAAAAGACCTCGAGAAAACCGCGGGAAACCTATTTTCCTCTTTCTAGCTATGGTATTCTTTTTAAATCTAATACCAGAGTATTAGAGTATTCCAGAGAATATTCGTTTTCCGAGAGTATCCATTTTACACGTCTGGACAAACGGGGTGGATGTTCGCGATTCAACGAAAGCGAGGAATTATCTTCTTCTTGCCATTGTTCGCAATTAGCCTTTGTTCGACGCGCAGACTGTACAGGGTGTCCCGCGATGTATGGTACACATCGAACAGAGATAATTCCACGTGGATAAACAACGGGATTGGTTCTTGTGTGCCTACGGATATCAAAGAAAAATATTATCAAAGCGAAACGAACAAATTTAATAAGGTATGGTGTAATGAATGAAATTTCTGGATAGCGATTTCTACTATAAATATTTATCCAAGTTTTCCAACATCATTTTTAGGAGGTCTTTTATTATTTATGTATGCGACACATATAGCCAAACATGCGATGAATTTTCTTCGAATCGCGAAGGTTGGAAGATAAAGAAACCGAGGCGCATGTACATTACACGCCGTGCGGTAAAGGGTTAATGTTACAAAGTAATTCAACGCCTGCTACAAAGTAGGCGTACAAATGCAGCAGAGAGATTATTAGAAGTTATTATTACTGCCTGTCGATCGACGATGAATAATCGGTCGTTTCTCAACGAATCGAAAGCGTGGCCGTGAAATGCGATACTAATCCAAAGCAAGTGTCGCGCCAAGCCCGTGCAAGCAACTTGCATAAACAAACGGTAGAAATAGCGAGCCGCTTTGGGAAGGATCTGTGCTACGTTCTCGCAAATTTAATATTTATCGATGGTGCAGGTTTCGACTAATATTAATTTCACAAAGAAAATAGTTTCTACGATCTTGGAATGGATGAATCTACGCTCTCTGGTTGCAAATGTAATACTTATTTATAGTGCAGGTTTCGATTAATATTAATTTCATAAAGCAAATAGTTTCTACAATCTTGGAATGGAAGAATCTGTACTACGTTCTCGCGGTTCAAATTTAATATTTATCAATGGTGCAGGTTTCGACTAATATTAATTGCACAAAGAAAATAGTTTCTACGATCTTGGAATGGATGAATCTACGCTCTCTGGTTGCAAATTTAATACTTATTTATAGTGCAGGTTTCGATTAATATTAATTTCATAAAGAAAATATTAGGTGTACTGGAAAATAATGTCGTTTCTGGAAATCTGAATACTTATTTATATACTTATCATCAGATCATTGATTTTGACCGATCCTGAATTGAAAATTTGCACGGTAGATGACATAGGGCTGTTGATCGACAATTGCTTAAAAACAGATACTTATTAAGAATGAATTTGCTTGAATTTAATGTAAAAGAAAACGACACTAATAGTTTCAGCTTAGTGAAGTTAGCACCCCAAAATGCAAATTTTGATAAAAATCAAATTACATTCGTTTGTCCATGTTTGTCCAACCACGATTTTCATTTTGAAACATTTTTCTGAAGGGTGGACAAATGAAAATTGTGGTCGGACAAACGTGAACAAGTCGTGGACAAACGAATGCAATTTGATTTTTATGAAAATTTGCATTTGGGGGTGCCAACGTCACGAAGCTAATAGTTTCTACAATTTTGGAATGGAAGGATTTGGGCCTTAGTCCTATCGCACACGGCCGCAACCGATTTGAAATTAGTGTTGAACTTGAAATTTGAAACCGTTTGGCGCTGTTTGTTTTACCTACTCCGCTATCGTTGTTTTACCTAGATCCACGGTCGCATGCAACTAGTTTCAGAGTGGTTTGAAACTGATTGGGTGGGCCGTGTGCGATCGGTCTAACGAAACAAGTGGTCAGCTCCCGACGATGCACGCATCTTTCGACACGGAATTTTCCCAGGAGAGGTAAGAGCGATCTGTAAAGCGACCCATTCTAGCTCGTTCCGAGAAAAATGGACCGAACGAGAGACGCAAGAGCTTCTTGGGAGGATCCGTCGCTTCCTGTGCCCTCATTGTTCGCATCTCGAATAGCTTTTTGTGGCGAACGGTACCAACCATCAGCCGGCACAGTATCGAATATTCAGCGACCAATCGGAAAAGATTTTTCGCAATTTTACCGTGGCTGGTAACTGTTACGATAACCGATAATTATTGTTTATCGTTAAATGCAATGTAATTACTTTTAAATAGTTGTATTATGCATATCGCGGTTTTTGAACGTGTACCGAGGGATTAAGAACACGTGCATTTTTAATGCGGTATACAGTATCCGATTAGTTTTGTGTACAAAACTTTTGTGTAAAATAAGCTTTTATTCTAAAATAGCGATTCTTATAAATTGATAAGCAATGAAACAAATAAATAAAAAGTGCTCAGTCCACGTAGTTGAACACTCACAGTTACAAGCTTTTATGTAAATACAGCTTTGATTTTAAAATAACGATCCTTATTAATTTTTAAAAAATTGATAAGCAATAAAACGAATAAATAAAAAAATATATAAATATAACAGAATGAATATAATAAAATAAATCTTTCAGTGTCAGTTGTATATCTTTAGTTTAAGTTTTTTAATTTAGTTTTTTTTTTATATCAAAACAGTGATTTAATTGATTAAATTTGACTACGAAACAATGTATTGATTATTGTTACCCATGACCTGAACATTTATTTTAACTAATAAATAAAGTTTTACAAATTACACCGACAGATCTATTCTGTTACATTTATTCTTCTTATATTTATATTTTTTTATTTATTTTATATTATTGCTTATCAATTTTTTTCAAAATTAATAAGGATCATTATCTTAGAATCAAAGCTGTATTTACATAAAAGCTTGTAACTATAAGTGTTCCAGATTACCGTGTACTCAACTACGTGTACTGATTACACTAACTTCTTACAGTGTACCAGAGCTGGATAATATTTGTAGAATAAATATTTTAAATACTGTTTCAAATAATAGATTCTTCGTAATCCGAATAAAGTAGTATTTCAAATGGGATATGAAATTTCAGCAAATAAAATATTTTATTTTGATAATGTAAAACGTAAAATAAAATAGTTTATTTTGGTAATCTATAGTTAAAGCATGAAAATAAATATTTTATTTTGATAATCTAACGCATAAAATAAAGTATGTATCGTTTTAATAACATAAAGCATAAAATAGAATACTTTCCATAGTTGTTAATTTGAAAATAAACTGTGTATGTATGATACACAGATGGAGAGAAACTATTTCTTGCAAATATTATGATTTCCTGCGATTGAAGAATATTAATTTCATGAAGATTCTTAATAGAAGTATTCATTGAAGAACTACATTGAATGTATGTTTATAATTCAGAGGAAAAGTACTTCGTTGGTTTTAGATTACCAAAATAAATATATTTTTTATCCAACTTCGAAAAAGGAAGAGTTACTCAATTCGATATATGTATATATATATATATATATATATATATATATTTTTTTTTATTTACACTATAATTTAGTAAAATCAAATATTCCGAACTATGGTCCAAATATTTTCAGTCTTTTTCAAATAAAATATTCTTTGAAATATTATCTTAAAAATTTCTTATGACAAATAAAATATTTTATTTCAAAAAATACTTGCATGATCCGAAAATAAAATATTTTATTTTTAAAAATACATGCACGATTCGAAATAAAATATTTATTTACTATTTACTATTTAAAATACGTATTTTACCCAGCTCTGAGTGTTACTAAACGTAAAAGTTTTGCGCGCCAAGTATTGCCAACCAATGACGAATGAAATACGTAGCAAACTTCAAGCGAACCTAACACACTCTCAATGTTGCAACAAATGATTATTATTACGTCCCAAAATGCCAGTCTCCCGTTACACGGTTGACCTTTGAGCCATCTAATTTTGCTAGGAAAAATAATCGCGACAATGTTTGCAAAATTATCGAACGCTGAGAAAGATCGAAGGTTACAGCCACGAAAACAAACCGTGTCCGTGAATTTCCCGTGCCCTTATCTAAGCAACAGTCCAGCGACGCGTGCATGATTAAAAATAGGAACGTTTCGCATCACTCGAGAATAATATCATAACCTCCAAACGATAAGTAAATAACTCTCCTATATTTTTAATCGAAAATGAAAATGAAGTTTCCGTAGCGCGTTTCGTCGCGAAAACGCTTTACATAAGGGGTAGAGGACGCTTTAAAAATAAGCGAATAGAAATATCGATTCAAGTGACATTAAAAAAATGTGTAATTAAAAATATACGAGATGAACGCTAATCGAGCGTTCAGTTTTCACGCTTGATTCTACTAATTAAATAAAAACAATTAGACGATTAATCATCCACAGCAATTACTTGTGTTTGAAAATATGATCATGTATCGTGCTTTATCTTTGAGATGCATCATCGTATACAAACGATTAATTGAAAGAATGAGTCTTGTATAGATTCGAACGTGTTTTACGAATTAGAAAAAAACATAACGGTGACACATTCAGATGAGCTGTCGATAGAAGTGGATTTTCTGTTGGCCAGCGCTGGCATCGGTTATAATTCACGTGTCTATCACGTGTAAACAAATTAACTGGCACTACCAGCAAACCTAATTCAACGGTCCAATGAACCCTCTTTCGAGGACAATGAATCTCCTTTTATTTCCTTTCGGGTTATACAAATATCCATCTCGACAACGATATCGTATTAACGTAACAATGGTAGCATTCACTGCTTCGAGATAGACTATCTATCTAGCGTTACGCAAACTAGCGATTTTCAAAATGCAACATCAACGGATATTGATTTATTCGATAAAACATGTTCGACTTGACGTCGCGACAATTTAAAAACGTTATGTTAAATAAAACGTCAACGTCAACGTTAACGTTAATACGATCTCCCTGTCGAGTCGTTAAACAAACCGTCGAACGTTCGTAATCGAGATTAGACTCGTTCGAGACTAAACACTCGAGAAGCACACATCGTCTGGCAGAACGGCGTGATTCGCGAATGCGTGTAACCCAGATAAGACTGCAATTCACCGATTTTCCTAAACATTTTACCACGAATAAAATTCGTGTACGTAAAGAAAGGCGACGATCTCTAAAATGACCCTTCCTTCTACAAGGACGTCAGCCTGATCTAATACAAACACGGAAAGCTGAAAAACCGTAATCGAGAAAAATTGTACAATCATTTCGGAACGTTGTCAGCCATAACCGGGTTAACAAAAAGAAAACCGACTCACCGAAATACTTGTCTGGCTCCAAGCCCGAATCTTTGTCCAGTCCGCAAATGACAAAATAATCCGCGAACCTCTGTGGATGTTGCTCGGGTCCGCGCATTATCCCCAGACTCCCGTTCATCTTTTTCCAAGAGAATGTTGTGGCAGATATCACCCACCGCGGTACACGAAGCACCCTCACGAAAACGATATCCACATCGCGAACCTCCACGAAACTGTCATTTCACGCGAGAGCGAAACAACAGCTGATGTTGACGCGTACCTGAACGCAACGCACGACTCTGCGGAGTGCGGACCTCTCGCCGCGAATAATTGATCTTTACTCGGCGGCGTGAAGTTGGCCGCGAGCCGTCGGGCGCCACCGGCGCGACAACTAAAGCGCGCGTAAATTCGAATTTCGAAATGGGTTCATTATCAAACTGCGCTCCGCTGACATACAGGGCCGACGTTAGGGATGGGGCGCCAGATTTTTCGGGACGTCGCAGTCCGGTGTCCCTAGTACAGAGATGGGCAAAACCCTAGGCTTCGAATGAATCTGAAGTTTGCCGATATGTTTGTCTCTTTTGAACATTTTCCAAAGAAGGAAACGAGACAAACATATCGGCAAACTTCAGATTCATTCGAAACCTAGGGTTTTGCCCATCACTGCCCTAGTATACGAATATACCGATATACAGGGTGTCCCAAAAATGTTGTAACACATTGAAAGGGGTGATGCGGGAGGTGATTTGAAACAACTTTTTCCTTAGCGAAAATGTTGTCCGAGGTTTCATTAAGGAGATATTAAGCGAAAACCCAGACCAATCAGAGCGCGAGTATGCCGGTGGAGCGGCCGCGGTAGCGAATGAACGCGGCCACCTATCGCGTAGCCTACGCTCAACCGGCATACTCGCACTCTGATTGGTCGGTGTTTTATGTTAATATCTCCTTAACGAAGCCTCGTACAACATTTTCGCTAAAGAAAAAGTTGGTTCAAATTACCTCCCGAGCCACCCCTTTCAAGGACCTCCAACATTTTTGAGACACCCTGTATATACCCCTGAAGGGGTGCCACGATAATCTTGCCCGGGGCGCCAATATTGCTAAAGCCAGCCCTACTGACATGTTCCGATATATGAAAATAAAGAAAGAAAATTTGTACATACGTACTCCTATAAAGAAGGATGCAATGTTCCCTCAAAGAACTAAGCTTTCATATTACTTCATTGCGATTTTCTGCATCGTACAATAAACATAATTAACTTAATTTAGTAAACTTCTAAGAGAAATATATTTATTCTAAATCTTCTACACCTATGCAACGATTGCTTAGAATCAACCTCCTTCGAACAAACCGAAACCAACCTACAACAAACTTTCAAGTTGATTGTCCTAGAATTCCGTGCAGCTTGTGCTTCTACCGCAATTTTATACAACCAAATATGCTTTATATAAATCGCCTCTTTTTACTGAGAACCAATTACATAAAATAAAAACGATGATAACAGAAGAAACGGACTTCACGTTGGCGTAACTGAAAATTTGTTGCGCCATCTGCGTAATTGCACAGTGCAGAAATGTTTGTTCATTCATGGACAGGTTAGATTCCTGCAATTCAACTTGCGTTTATTAAAATACGATAACACCGTAGGAATTTTAGAATTTTCACATTTTTACGGATGATGGAGGAGGTTGACAATATAATTATTCACTCGTTACGTCAAATAGGCTGGTGAGTTGCATTTCGTAATCGTCGATCGCATATTCGGCTATTTTGACATACGATGTCGACGGCGTTTTATTGAGAACAACAATGGGCGGTAATGTTTATTTGCGTTATCGTATTTCGTGTCGTCGATTAGTATTGCATTTGTTTTGTCAAAATTACCAAACTATAATACATTGTAAATATAAGTAGACGAACGAGAAAGTTCGGAATATGCCAAGTTCTAAATAAATTTTGCCGGCTAATCTTGAAAAAGGTCACGAGACAATAGCGTGTAACGATAAATATTTGATACATGTAATCTTAAGAAAAATGTAAGTGAAATACAATCTTTTTTTTTATCATGTTTTAGTGACATAGAAGAAAGCGTAACAAATCTCAGTGGTTTCAATACAGAATTAGTGGTAGGAGCAACTGTAAGATGTTTAGATATAATAAGACCGGGTCTTGGAGTATCCACAGTTTTACCTGTAAACATGGCAGCCCGTTTTCGACTAGGTGCAACACTTGCTCAAGCGTGTGCAGTAAGATATCGAAATAAAATAATTATCCTCGTTACTTTCCTAATTGCTATTTTATTTTTATTGATACTTAGTTCATCGATTTAGGAATTAGGATACAAAGGTGATATCGGTTACCAAACGTTTCTATATAGTTCAGAAGCTGACCTACGAAGAGTTCTTATGTTTCTCATTGAAAAACTACCAAAAGAATGTGATAAGACCATAAACGAGCCTGTTAGCAATATCGCATTATTAGATAAATCTATAGCATCTGCAATATCGCAAGGACTGTCAGCCCCGTGGTTACCACATTATTGTCATACGAAAGGATTCAGAAATAAAGGCAGAACTGATGCCCCCTATATATCTGTGAGTTTAGAAGTACCAACAACAGATGATGGAGAAGGTAATGTCGATCGCTCTATGCACCATTAATATTACTTGACTAATGATAATGAACATTTTTCTTTATTGCAGAGTATCAAGATTATTGCATACATTATCTGCAATCTGTGCCTAAACAAGTGCAAAATCAACAATCCTTTTTACCTTCTTTGATATCCTATAACGCGAAAGCTCTTCATCCGCGGTCGATGGATATTCTCGATAGAATAAATTGGTTGAATAAAGAACACTCGGATAAAGTTACTTGTGTCAGTACACCGGGTGACGTTAATGTTCTCGATAGGGTGTCCATAAAAAATACAATGATAACTTCCAAAGTAAGCTTCTTAAAATTGACGCGATGTTTGTTCGTTCGTACTATACATAAGTATAATACTATACTTCATCATTAAGATCTTTATTTTATGTATAGCAACCTCAGGTAAAAAACGAGGACATTAAAGAACCTGTGCTTCCAAAACAAGAAACATTAGATAAAACAAAACAGCAGGAATTAGAAGTAGAAAAAATGAAAGTAGAATGCGAAACTATTAAAAGTAATATGGAGGAATTGCAGGATGAGATTAAAAAACTAAGTACTAGCATAACGCAAATAACGATAAACTATCAAAACGAAGAGAAAGAGTTAACGATTAACGAAGAACAGAAAAAGATCAAAGCAAGAATTTACGATTTACTTCAAGACGGAGAGGAAAATATTAAGAAACTAGGGGCAGCGATCGAAGCCACGACAAACAAATTAATTAACTTAGGTAATCAATGGGAAAAACATAGAGTACCGTTAATTCAGAAATACAGACAAGAAAGAGAAAAGCATTCGACGAAAGCTGTAAGTATTATTATAGTAACGAAAAACTGAAAATTGATAGTATTTACCTAAAATCAAAATTTTATGTATGTACATATATATATATATATAGAGTGCAAGTCAAAAGACGCTCGATGAAATAAAGTTACTAAAAGAAAAGGAAAAAGAACTTCAGGAGGAATGTCGTAACAAAGATCAGCAGTACTCGCAATTAGTAACAGAAGTTCAAAAGCTTCCTAAAGAAGTAAATAGATCTGCATATACTCAACGAATTTTAGAAATAATTAATAATGTTAGGAAACAAAGGGACGAAATCAATAAAGTTTTAGCTGACACACGGGAAATTCAAAAAGAAATCAATACGCTTACAGGCAGAATGGAAAGATCATTTACATTTGTCGATGAATTAATATTTCGCGATGCGAGGACAAATGAAGCATCGAGAAAAGCGTATAAACTGCTGGCCACGCTTCACTCTGATTGCAGCGAACTCGTAAGTTTAGTCGAAGAAACAGGTGCCACTATACGAGAAATTAGAGACTTGGAAGAGCAGGTAATATCGGCTTGTTATATAACTGGAATAACTTCGAATTTACATTAAATAACGAAACGTAATATTTTCTAAATATCGTATATTTTTTTTAAAGATTGATTCCGAATCTACGAAAAATGTTGGAGCAAATTTGGAGAGAATAACTGCTGATCTAAAACAAATGAAACAAGAAACGGCAGCATTAACTGCTCAACTGCAAAGTAAATCTTCGTGATTGTTATGTAATCTACGGTACTACGATACGAGTTGTAACAACAACGACCAGGTAAACATTCAATTAGTATTATACACATCAAAATTGACTGCTGCCGTATTTCCACATGACTTAAAAGATCGTATTGTTATATTTACAGGACATTCCTTACAAACGAATACGAAGACCAAATTTTATAGTTTTTAAAACTACAAAATTAAATATACTACTGCCTATAGAGCAGACTTCACAAATCTGTTAAGACTAATTGCTAAATGTGTACCTTGGTTCGAAGTTATGTAAAATAAATATGCTTAAAATTGGGCCAAGCATATGACAAATACTTATTCGATACCGACGCTCAAAAAGGAACGTTATTTGTTACAGAGCCTAATAATTTTTTAGTACACAATTTAATTGTATAATTAACTTTCATATTTCTAAAGAATAAGCAGCTTTGGAGAAATCTACTACTAACATATACGTAATACATATTTAAAAACCACTTCTAAGCGATTCTGTACAAAATATGAAAGATAAATAATATGTAATATATTTTTATTGTCTCTTACCATTATTATCCTCCCACAAACAATTTATGTCAACATACATTTTATTAAATAGTTATTAACTACAAAATTGTATTCATTGTTTACGATGACATCAGAAATTTAACTTCTCTGTTTTCTAACAGTTGGCGGTATGTACTCTTCTTCTTTCTCCAATTTCTTAAGTTTCTTTTCAGCTTTATGCATTTTAAGAACACGATCCATCTCATCTTGTTCCCTCTTTTCTATTTTCTCTATTTCCAATTCTATTTTTTCCTCATTCTCGAAGAATGTTATAAGTTTCTCTTCGTCCTTCAATGCTTTCTTCAATGCAGTTAAATTTTCTATGCTCTTTTGTCGTTCTATTTCTAGTAATTGATCTTGTAACACTATTTCTCTTACTTCTCCCCAATGAATATATTTCTAAAATATTAAAAAACATTCTGCTAATCATCTAAAGGAACTTTAATATATTTTTAATACTAATTACCTGTAATTGTTCGCTTATATCTATCTCTGATTGCTTGTCAACTGCCGATTTAACTTCATTCTCCAATGCTTCAATTAAACTATCTTTACACAGATTTACAGCTCGTAATTTCTCAACTTGGGACATTACATTCTTAAATTCATCTGTTACTTGCTCTTCGGATAGACTTTCATTATCCTTTTTTATCAAATCAAGAACTTCTTCGTAAACTACATTATCTTTTACTTCCTTCAACCACTGTTCTATTAGCTTCGAGATATCATCATACTTTTTATATAATATTAAACCTCTTAACTGACAAGTTCTTCCTAATGTATTATTCATAAACTTTCCATAAAAAGCTAACGTTTTTCCCACCAAATCACGTGGGTCAGTAAGATCAAAATGATCATCAAAGTAAGGATTCCTGAGATAGCGCACGCGCACTTTAATTTCTTCTTTGGAATCATCTACTGGAACCTCTGGCTTCTGCCACTTTTCAGGACTTTCCAAATGTTTGTGACAACAGTACACGCACAATGCGTTAGTTATCGGATTCCCTGAATCTTCTTGTAGCATAGGTAAAACAGCAATTTTTGCTGCGGTAGCATAATCTTTCCTTTTTATGTATGTGTCCATAAGTATATTGTAACATAAGTAGTCGGGAAAAATGCCATAATTTAGTCTGTCGTGCAACACGTTTATAAGATCTTCTGTGCAGTCAACGTCCAACAAATATCTTATGACAGCGTGGTGAGTCGACTCTAAGGTGTTCGACGTTTCAGCGGTTAACCTCAAATTATGAACTAAAGTTAACAGTTCCTCTATTTGAAATTGCTCCTTTACGGTATTCGCGAATATGTCGATGTCGATCGCACTTATTTTACCAGTGGTGGATTGTTTGTGGTCCAAGTCTATGAACAAATTTTCTGGTTTAACGTTTCGTAGTAAAGGAAATTTGAATCTATCTTTCCACGCTTCCTCGCACCGGTACGCTTCAGACAGGAACGTTCGTCTCTGTATCAGAGATTTCTGAATTCTGCAGTAAGCTCTTTGTCCAAATTTCAACGTTTTCAACATTTTCGCTCGTATTCCGTCAGTTACTTATAATATTACGGAAAGCTTGTTAATCGTTCAACAGTTTGTCTCGATTCTCGACACAACAGCGAACATGTGAACCATGGGTTAAACCAGGTTAAAGATAAACACTGCATCTCTGCGTTTCTCAAATTTCACGCTCCCGCCAATATTTATATCTCGAATAATTTAATTTAGTTCGAATGATACGATCAGTTTCAAATTAAATTTTGTCAGTGCATTTATATCTCGAATAATTTAATTTAATTTGAATGATACGATCAGTTTCGAATGAAATTTTGTAGGTGTTTTTTTATCAGAGTAACGCGGAAAAATAAGTAGACAAATTTCCAATCAGAATCTTCGAAACAATAAATAAAAAAAATTTTGCGAATTTTAAAAACAAAACATCTCGAACGCACATCTATGTTCCATATATGTATATGTTGCAAACATAAGATCACTATAATAATCTTCTTTTCTTCTAGTATATAATATGTTTCTTTCTTACATTGATAAAATGAGTCATCTGACACTCATCTGAGATCTTATAAATCATGGATGTATACATAAATTCGTATTTATAATCTGTATTACTGGATTTCCTGCCCTAAAATAGGATCGTGGCCTTTATTCGCGGGCATACATCAAGAATTATTTTAAAGATACGTTTCTTGTAAAATGGTGAGAAACAAATGAATTAGCAAAATGTAGAGGTTATGTTGTCCATAGCACGAGATAGTTGCAAAGCCGTGTTCGACATTTTTTCAGTATTCCTTACTTAATAAAACAGAAAATGCTCACGAAGATAGTATTTGGACCTGTGCTTGGGGCTGCTCGAACAAGAAAAGAGAAACACTACCGGAGAACGACGATTCACGGTAGATAAGGATAGTTAGGTTAGATGTTTGTTATTTCCATTCGATTGTCTACATATTTTGTATGGCGTTATAGTGATTCTATGCGATCCAATGAAGATGAAACAGTGGAGTACATAGTGACTGGCTCTGTTGATGATACCGTTAAAGTTTGGGTACAAAAAGATAAAAGTTTACAATTGAAACATACACTAACTGGTCATTCGCTGGGTGTAGTATCCGTTGCAGTAAGTTCAGATGGCTTGAGTAAGTAGTTAGTTAATCCGTTATCAACAACTAAAACAAAATATTATAACAATAATTTACTTGCAGAATGCGCATCCAGTTCTTTAGACTCCAGTTTAAAGCTATGGGATTTGGAAACTGGAGAGAAAATATCGAGTATCGAAGTGGGTCCTGTAGATACTTGGATGGTAGTATTTTCTCCGGATGATAAATTCATTGTATCTGGCAGTCATTCTGGAAAAATACATTTGTATGGAACAGAGAGTGGTAAACAAGAACAAATTTTTGATACCAGAGGTGGAAAATTCACAATTAGCGTTGCCTATGTAAGCATTCTTCTTTAAGATGCAGCACGAAACAGTTGTTCTTGGTCTGCATTATTATAAAATTTCTATTTTAGAGCCCAGATGGGAAATATATTGCTAGTGGTGCAATAGATGGAATAATCAATATATTTGATGTTACTTATGGAAAAGTGTTACGTACGCTAGAAGGTAGTTTAACAAATTAATTTTAACAATCGGTACTTGACAAACATATTGCACAAATTTATTCTTTCGAGGTCACGCGATGCCAATCAGATCGCTATGCTTCTCACCGGACTCGCAGCTACTTCTTACCGCGTCGGACGATGGGCATATGAAAATATACGATGTGTTAGTAACTTATTCCTTTACAGTAAATAAATTGAAAATATAGCAAAAGGATCGATTATTCCTTTATTTTTCCATACAGGAAAGATGCTAATGTAGCAGGAACTATGTCGGGACATGCCTCGTGGGTACTCGGAGTTGCTTTTTCTCCAGATGGACAAAATTTTGCATCCTGTAGTTCAGATCAGACTGTCAAAGTTTGGGAATTAGCACAACGACAATGTCTACATTCGTTTCATGAACACAATGATCAGGTAGAATCTCCGCATCATGTGAAGTATTTTGTAATTTTATAATACTGATATAAACAATTTGTTTTCATAGATATGGTCTGTGAAATATAGTCCGATAAGAAACAATATAATCGCCTCGGTGTCAGACGACAAATCTATCAATCTGTATGAATGTCCACCTTAAGATAAATAAATTTTCTTATAACGACGAATGAATAAATGCTTATATTTATTTCCTTTCCTTAAAATATTTTACATTTGCGAAGTATTATTTTGCTTTGACATGTGTACCTTAATAAAACGGAGCTGTATATTATTCCTACCACGATAGAAATGTCAAACAAAATAGACATTAGTAGCTATAAATTTTATTGTACTGCAATTATTAATATACAAATCGTTAAGATGTCTGCCAAATCTAAAATACAACGTAACAAAAAAACTGAATTACACTTAATATCTAAGTAAATGACGGGTATTACAAAAGAACTGTGGAAAAGGAGTCTGGTGTACAGACCAAATCTCATATAAAGGAAAACATATAACTACCCCGATGTGGTTCCAAGTTGGAAGGGTTAAATCTAATTAACTCGAACTGGAACAGGGTAAAACACGAGTAATAAATCTCTGTAAATAATGCACATTAAAATCTACTCCATATCGCGCCAAACGGTTTCGTTCTAATGAGATCTTAAATCGTTTCGATGCACGTAGAAGGAAAGATGACGCGATACAGAAGAAAACAAAATATGTTCTTCAATGTCCAAAATATGCAGCAAATTTTCAATGAATCTAAAAGAAAAGAAAAGATATGGAAATAAAATTAATATAAAGTCCATAGCAAAGTTTCCGATTTTCAGACCTGTAGATACATAATTGATCCGTACACACTCTTCACTGTACCTATATTAATTTTAGACAGGGTAACGGTCGAATCCGTGTAGACATTTCTTACATGCAATTTGATTTTACGTAGTACATATGACCAAAATAGAAGCTACATCACCTGTTGATTTTTAAGTAGACTAGAAACTTAAAGTAAAGTTTACAAAATTTTGTTTTTTTTTCTTTTTTTTTCATATAATGCCAGTTTAGCGTTACTTAGACCGCTAACATCGATACAAATGTTACTATCTCTTTATCGTAACAATCTGTTGCGTCGAAGATGTCCAAGCTTTGTCCAAATCTTCATCGTGTTTCTATCAGTCTTTGAAAGTAATTAGACTTTGTATCCGTTGAAGGAATACAAATCAGTTACGATGGAAACAAAATACAGATCTCATTCCTTGCAAATTTATCTATTACAAAGATGTACAGCGACATATCTCCTGCGATATACACTGTGAGTCGTAATATATATAATATATATATCACTAAACTTTCTACATTTTCCATCCACGTTCAATATATACAAAATTGAATAAATAATCAAAGGTAATCACTGCTACGTACTACAGAAATTTTAAATTTCTTCCTAATCGTGGAATTTCTCAATACAATGTATATACAACACGCAAAGTGAATAGGAATGATATCAGAATTTCCAGCTACTATTTCACACTTTGTTCGTATCTCTTAAAAAACTTGCGTTGCGATGCAACAAACAATTATATCAGAGTGACCGTTTTACATTTAAAGTGTAAAAATCAATGAAATACGATGGAGATTTTCCGTGACATCGAACGATGAGGTAAAAAGAAATTATTAACTTACTTACTGAGTACTTGTAATGCGTATCACGCATCGATTAGTGGTCAACGCAATGCGAAGCAAATGTACAATGACTAGCCAGAAATGAAAAAGTGATGCTACAAAAGAAAAGATTAAAATTAAGATTTCCGTTAGTTGATCGGAGAGATCTCTTGATTTTCTTCGCTCCATATTGTTCTGATTAAGTTTTAACAAAAAAAAAAAAGAAATAAAAACATGATTACTTTATAAATATAACGGGCTCTCTTATACTGTCGTTACTCTCGTAGAAGCTGTGACTATGTCGCTGTGACAATCCGTCGTTCCAAACCTATTTTCGCTCTCGTTTTGTGTAATTTTGGTTGTCTGCGAAGGAATGTCTGGCTTCGGATTATAATTGAAAGGTGGTACAATGGCGGAGGCAGGTGTACGCACACCGCCATTGACGTAAGTTTGTGCAGAGCCTTCTGCGTTCGCAGAGTCCACTCTTATGAAGGAACCAAGGCGCGATATTCGTTTCGTGGGGTCTACCTCCACGGCGGAAGACTCGGTGTTTTGCGACTTCCGTAAAATCACTGACGCGTCTCCCACCTGTACAGAGTCTTTCTTGTAGGTGGATGCATCGTTGGACTTTACGGGTATTTTGCAAGGTGCGTCGTTTGAATTCATTCCGCTCAAGTCGCAAGAATTTCTATATTTCGCTTTGCTAGACTGCATCCCCACTACTAATGGTCTTTTCGATTTGGACTTGTACAATGTCGACTCCGTGTCATCGTTTTCCTGGGGTATGCCTTCGAACGTCGAACTACGGAACAATCTGAAAGCTGATGGAGTATTCATAGGAGAAGGTCCGTCCACGTCGTTGGCACAACTGCCTGGCTGCACCCATTGTCTGGTGTCAGGCTTTTCGAATCGTTGCTTGCTCTTGCTCTCCTCTACCTTCTTCCAAAGACTCGCGATTTTGCTCGTCGCTTCTTTCGCTAGCCTTCTGGTCTGTATTCCCGTCGACGAGTTGGAGACGATGCTGGAATTGCTGTTGGATCGTTGACCGAGTGGACCTATCTTGCGGAAAATCTTACCGTTCTCGGCTTGTACGCCGGTTTGATTGCTAGCTGGAATTTTCGTAGTCGCGGCTACTTTGCCCGTAGGCAATCGTTTCGGAGCCACCAGCAGCGGTGCCGTTTTGGGAAGCTTTTCCGGAGCTACTTTCCCGACTTTCGACTGATGCACCTGGTGCGTTTTCGGCGCGATTTTAGGTTTCACCATCGTAGGATATACTTTGGAAGTGGCTCCCTTGATGGGTTTCGCGATTTTCGTCTTAATCGGGGAAGAGGACGTAGAGACCACCAGGGGCGCGTTTTCCACTTCCGGTTCGTCTTTGGTAAACGTACCCTGCCGTTCTAAAGGCTTAACATCTGGCTTGGCGTCGTTTTGAAAATTCGAGGAACATGTTGGAGGCGTGCTGTGTCTTTTCACGGATTTAGTGAAGGTCAACGACGATCCCTTTTGAGGAACGGACGCTCTCTTCGCAGCTGCTGACATCTTCTTCGTTCGTTTCTCTCCGTCTGTTAACGAAGGAATTTTAGGACTCGAGTTTGCCTTTGGAGAATCTTTCATACCGTTACTTGGACTGTTGTTGTTCTGCCTCAGCGTGGTGGCTCGAGTAGCTCTCACGATGGGAGAGGTGTTGCTGCGACCAATGGGTATTCCGCTGACAGGATTCGGTTGCTTCAACGGGGACGACTGAGGCGTCGGTTTGCGCGTTATGGGGTTCGAGTAGAGAGCTTTCCTTCTGCCGCGAATAGCTTTAGGACTCTCCGGCTCGGACCTGTCCGTTGCGTTGGAATCATTGCTGTGATCTCTTACCATTCCTGGTTTAATTATCCTCGGTCGCTTCGTTTCCCTGGGCTGTTCTTCGGCGTTGTTCGACTCGTTCTCGCTCTCGCTTTCCACGGTATCCGCGTACCTGACGTCCTCCTGAGATCTGTTCGTCTCAATTTCGACCGTCTCCTTCTGATTTTGCTCGGATTCCAGCGCTTCGTCCATCTGCTGGCTGCAGGCACCTATCAGTTTCTTCGAGACACCGTTCAGAAATCGCATTCGCAGATTTCTTTCGGACTCCGATTCGTTGGACACCAGACTGATCGTCTCGCAGTCTAACAACGGTTCCTCCCCGGTCTCGTTAACCTTGGTCGACTCGTTCAAGGTGTTCAGCACGATGGTAGCGTTCTGCTGCAACATGATTTGAATTTCCTCGGACTGGGCGATGCGCGTCGCGTTGGACTCGCCACCTTCCGCCGTGTTCGCGGCGGCGTTGTTCTCTGCTTCTCTGAATATGCACTCGGAGTCGTCTAACGTCCTCGTGCGATACCTCTCGCGATTCTTTTTCTGTTCCATACGTTTCTTGATCAGCGTTTTACAGCCAGACAGTTTAGTAAACGTAGGAATAGCAGATTTAACGGCAGACGACGGTTCCGTTTCGGGATTCTCTTGCTCGCGGACATCGGCTTCCTGTTGCTCTTGACTCGGTTGAGGAAAAGGATTCTCTAACACCTGCGTCTGGAACCTGGCTCTGTCCTCCTGCCTACGTTGCTTGGGTGTCAGCTTGGAAAATGGAGAACACTTCCCGCGTGGGATCTTTCCCTCCCGCGCGCTACCATTTTCCTTTTTGTCCCTCTCCTCTTCCTTTCTACTCATCTCCGCGGCTATGGTGTACGTTTTATACCTTTCTTTGGCCAGGGTTCGTTTCTGTTTAGGCGTCAGATTTCTATGCGCCCGTTTCTTGGGCGTGGACTCTGCTGAACTGGTGAGGCAATACTCGGAAGAAATCGGAGTGACTGCTTCGTCGGTGTCGTTGCTACCTTCGTCGATCTTTTCCGTGAAGATCTGGTGCGGAGCCTCCTCGGTGCGCAATTCGACGTCGATGCACAACGTGTCGCTGCAGACGGTTTCCGTGGCCTGCTCCATCGTCGACTCGTCCATTTCGCAGACTTCGTTGAACAAAGATGGCGGATTGATGTTCTCCAGACACTCGCTCAAGCTGTTGTTAGCGCTGCTCTGCATGGCCTCGGCGTAACGCATGCAAGTTATGGAGAGGACGTTCGCGACAGGCTTCAGCAGGTCGAAGACAGCGTCGCTGCTGGTTAAACTCTGGTCTTGGTCTTTGGGATCGGCTACCTCCGACGTGATGCTCGCTACGCTTACCATGCTGTTCTCCATGTCGCCAACGTCTGGTAGCTCGTCCATCATCGACGGTGGCTTCACGCTGTCCAAATGTGATCCGCTGCACTCGTTCAGTAAATTCTCTAGACTTCCCGTGTGAGTCTGAGTCTGATTGAGAGCTCGTTTAGCCACCACGCCGAGGGGAAGAGACTTCTTGCGACAGTTTTTGAAGTCCGTGAAGGACGAAGTCTTCAGCTGCATCGGTGGAAGGGACGTGGAGTTGCATCTGTCTCTGTTAACGAACGTCTCGCTGTAATCGCCCGAACCCGCGTAACTGGCTGTCAAGGACAACAAGCTCCCCATCGTGGAAGGGGGTTTGATTGCTTCCAAGTCCATGGACGTCATGCTCGTCATTTCTAACTCGTTCTTGTTTATCTCCGCGTCTACGGCCTCGGCCAGCTTGATAGCTTCTCGTTGAATGATCTTGGAGTTCGTCATGTGACCGCCATCGCTACTTGCCGTTTCCACGCATTCCGAGGTAATGGTCGTTTGCTCTTCGGGCACGTCGCTCTTGAACGAGGCGATGATAGGAGCGCTGATGCTGATACTGGGGAAGGAGACTTCGTTAGGAGAATCCTCGTTCCACGTGTCGCTCAATATGCTCTGTTTCATCGCGCTGGAATCGCGTTCGCGTATTGCTTCCGTCTGCTGCACCAGAGTCGCGGTTAAACGGTCTAACGAGGCGATCATAGCGTCGGGATCCCTCTGACGCCGATACATTTCCTCTTTCTTCCCGTGTTTCGGTGTGTCGGGGTTCTTCATTGTCGATTTTTGATTTCCGTCGACCTCCTCTCTCGAAACGCCGTCCACTTCGCACGTGTCGTGCATCTGACTGCTCTCACCCGAATAATTCGTTTGTTTCGAGCTACATTGATCTAGATCTTTATTAGATTTCCACGTGGCTTTGTTGTGCTTAATGTTTTCGATAGTTTTCGTTAATCCAGGTTGAATGCACAGTTCCAGGAGCGCATGTTCGGATTGCTCGACCGAGTCGATCGATTCGCTGCTCTCAGAATCCGTTACTTTTGTGTAAGACTGCTGCATAGAATTCTCAGCGATTCTATCGTTCAAGGATTCCGAGACTTTGTCGGTCTCGCTGTCCTCCGCGTTTCTTTCATCTTCGAGAAGATCATTGTGAACCAAGGATGACATATCTTCGTTCGATTGAGTATCCATGCTAGACAAGTACTGCTGTTGGCTCGGCTCTGTGTCGAAGACTACGGTTTCGTGTAATATTGGACTGTTCCTCAGATTCGAAGGCAATGAAAAATTGCAAAGGTTGTCGTCCGTGATCGAATTGTGTACCATCTACATGAAAGAATTCAGTGATAAATTTAAAAAAAAAAAGACATGCTATGGATTTTGGGATAACAGATACGGTACCTTTTGATTCAACATTGTTGTATTCTGGCTATAATCGCACGCAATGTTTATATTTGGCGAACTGCTCGCAACTTTGTTTTCACAAATATCGGAACTCATTGTTTCCTCGCATGCTATTCGATTCGTGTCGAGGCTGTTCGCGGTAGATTCGACCAATACATTGCACTCCATTTGATCTAGAGCAACGCTCGTCTGATACCTGGCTAGATTGCTTTCGTTTCGCGGAATCTTATCAAAATTGTTTCCTATGAATGAATGCCTGTGCCTGAAACAAAACCAAACGGACGGTAAGGCGCGGTTAGGATGTAAAAATACCAGTTTCTATATTACATTTATATGAGATAAAAATGAGATAAAATTCTTTACCTATTATTTTGCATTCCAATATTAATGCAAGCTGTAAGCAGATCTTCGTCGTCCTCATCTCCATCACTGACTTGATCTAAACATTCGGAAGAGTTGTTTATATTTAATGTACAAGGCATGTGACGCGTATCGCCTTTTAGTTCAAATTCCTTACATCCTGAATCGTTAGAAGCCTTGAGTGCACTGATCACGTACGAATTAATTCCGTTTACAGGGAAATTTTGATTGAATTTATCGGTATTTTCGTAAATTTCATTTTCAATTTCGTAACATTCTTCCACATCTGTAACGAGACATTCATGCGTCTTAAAATATTGAAACGATATTACGTAATAATTCAGAGTGCGATTAATTTACCTGATCTAATTTTTGTAGAATTGGACGCCATATTATTTTTCTCATCGTAATGCAAGTTGTTCGACGACATTTGTGTTAACGTAGTTCTCAAACTGTTAACAAACAATAAGGGCATTCATTTATATATATCAAAGGGGAGCAAATATTCCTAACGCAAATATACAAACCTCGATGGACTTTTGGCAGAAGAATGTCCACTCTCTTCAACATTATCGTCCGAGAGTTTCACTTTGCATTCCAAGTTGAATTCCTCTTTATCCTGAAGTTTCCTCTGTTCCTGCATCTTCTTCGTCGAATTCCTCAGTCGATTGTCTTCCTGCAGATCGGAAGCAGACGCGGCTCTGGAGGAGTTCAACGAGATTCCATGAGGTGTTCCCTCGGTGCAGTAGGTCTTCACCGTGTCCTCGTGAATGAGTTCCTGCTCGTTGCTGGCAAAATAATGGGAGCGTTGCTTGTCCTCGTCCTCCAAACTCCTTTCCGCATATCGCAGACTGTAATCAGTCGGTTGATCCAAATCTGTCTCGGCGTAGAACAAATTGCCGTTCGCGACGGTCGGAGAGATGGCTTTCTGTATGTTGTTCAACGGACTCAGCACGGACTTGTCGTAAATGTTGCCAAAACCGACGTCCTTTGCCGGCGAGTCGCTGCTGACGAAGGCCAACGTCGACGGTTTATCGATCCCAGGCTTGCATTGGTACTCAGTTTTCCCGCACACCAGCTCGGTTTCCTCGGACACGCTGGACTGGCTGCCAGCCTTCGACGAGATGCTCTGGGGCAAGTTATCCTCGACCGAAGAGTGGAGCAAGTTTTGGGAACAGGCGGATTCTTGGTCCGGCGCCGAGGACCATGAGATCGTCGAGTTGGTGCACCGGAAATCGCTGAGACCGTTGAAAGTCTCGGACGACTTCAAACGGTCAGGGATAGCGTTCTTGTAACGCAACGTGTACTTTTTCTCGGAGGTTTTCGAGTGACCATCGCTGGTCATCCCCGTGTCGAATCCGACAGCGGAGTGCAACGACGAGGACTGCTGTTTGATCTGGATGTCGGTAGGGGAGAGCCCGTTCATCACGTGACGATTCACTCTCTCGAACATGGTGTCCGAGTGGGTGCTCGTCACGGACCTCATGGAGTCCCTGCTCTCGCTCCTGGCGACCCCGTTGGACTTTACGCTGGACGTGCTGGGCTGATTGTGTAACTGGTACGTGCGCAGAGCTCGCGCGTTGATCCCCAGGAAGCTGTGATCCACCTTAAACATAAATTTATCGTCCTTGTTCGTGGGAGACGTGCTGGGCTCGATGTTGTCGCAAGTCTCGGCTAGGTTCTGATCTATCTCCTGCTCCAGCGCTCTCTGTCTCCGAGCGACCAAGGAGGGCAGAGTTGGAAGCCCTAATCCGCGAGCCGTCGAGTCCAAATGAACCAGATTGTTGCACCCTGGCCTGGCGCTCAACAGATTCTTCAGCGCCGCGCTGGAACCCATAGAGATCATTTTGTGCTTCGAGTGGATGAGGCTCCGTAGCATGGGGACAGCGCCCAGATCCCACAGCAATCGCTGGTCCTGCGGGCATCGAGCCGAGAGGTTCCAGAGCGCTCCGCAAGCATTGCTTACGACCGTCAGACTCGGCGATCGCAGCTGTTGCAGCAAAACTTGAAGACATCCCCTTTCTCTCACGATGGATCGGTAGTCCTCCCTGACCGCAATGTGACTGGAGACGTTCCTCAGTATACCTCCGGCGTTCTCGACGATCGCGAGCGTTTTGGACGGCGCTACGTAGCTTAACATATCCACGAGAAACGTGAGGGCACCTTCCACGGCGCAGATATCTATTTTATTCGTGCTGCAGTGCGCGGAGAGGTTCCAAAGGGCCGACAGAATAGACTTGAGCGTCGATTCCTTTCGACCTTCCATCGCTGCTTTCATCAACCCGGTCACGGCACCGACTTCCCTCAACGTCTGCTTGCTGCTGGTGTCGGCTCGCCACGACAGATTCCTCAAGACGCTTGCCGTCACCTGTCTGAGATCGTCGCTGGGACTTCGCAGCTGCGATACTAACGCCTTCATGAACTCTCGGAAGGAACAGAGGAGCGCTTTGTTGTTCCCGTCCCCGAACGTCAAGTTCGTCAGCGCCATTCCAGCGTACCTGCGTAGAGTGATGCAGTTCGGGTCGTCGCATTCGCTCCCGTGAGCCATGTGATCCATCTCGATGAGCTCCGCCACCGCGTGGAGGACACCTAGTTGGCACATAGCGTGACGATGGGCCTCGTCGAACGAGAGCTTCATCAGCGCGGCTATCGTCGGTCCCGGATGTCTCTCCAAGTCGTCGGGGACCTGTCCCGTTTCCAAAGAAGATCTCAGCGCCTGGCAATAGTCTCTCAATTGCTCTAAAAATCGGAGAACCCTAGCCTCCCGACGTCCGGCTCTCTCGTCGCTTTTAGCATGTACTATATTGTGCAGAGCCCTCGAAGCTCTCTCTCTGGTCTCTGGATCCTGCCCGGGGGCGTGAATCAACTGCACCAACAAAGGCAAGCATCCCGATTGCCTCATTATTAAACAGTTGTCTATCGAAGTGCTCATCGACAGCAGCGTCGCGCTCATGTCCTCTCCGCCTTCCGTGCTCCCCAGCATTCCCAGGAGGTTGTAAACCACGTCCACTTTGGCTCCCAATCGTCGATCGCCTTGCATCTCCGCGGAACAGGACAGCGCCGTGCCGGAATTCGAGGAAAAACTCATCACGCTGGCTACATCCTGTGGGACAGGGTGACAAGGGAAGATCTATAATTAAAATTTCTATTTATAAGATTAAACGTTCTTTTTCTTTAACGTATAATAAAAAGTGACTTACGTTATGTACAGTGGTTGACGGGCTTTGTTGAGTGGAGAATCCCATTTGTTGATTGGCCCAAAGGTCTCTTCTGATGGGCCAGGTCCCTCGATAAGAGGAAGGTAATCTGTGACTCTGCAAAGATGTGTCTGGCTTACTCTCTTCCTCGCTGCTTCCACCTTCATTGTAGCGTTTATTCCTCCTTACGTAAATCTGTAAAAGAATTAAATAAACGTTACATTCAAGAAAGAAAAAAAAAAACGACAGATTGAGTTAAGACAAACCGATAAATAAACCGATGCGGAATCTCGATGGGAATAAAACTGCGCAAGACCGTCTCCGATATAGTATAAGAGAAATAAATAAAATAAATGTCTCGCGCATTTCTGCGTAAATCGCGAACGGGGCACGATGAATTCTCGCGTAAAGGTTTAGGGCGGCAGGGGGCGAGTTAAAGGGCGGCGAAAGAGAAAGGTGGAGAGATAAGAAGCGCGCGAGGAAGAGAAAGAGATGTCGGCGTGTACGTGTGCGTAAACGTGCACAGCGAAGGTAGAGAAAGATAGAATGGAGCTCTCAGTAAAATCAATACGCGGCTACGTTGGCGGACGTGTATATAGCAGGAACTCGTGCTCACAAGCACGAGGGGCACACCAGTGGTATCCAACCATTTCTTCTTCGTCGCAACATAATACCCTCGAAATAAAGAAAACAACTATCCAAAGTTTTCGAGTCGAAGGAATAAGAAAGAAGAAAACAAGAAGAAAAAAGTAATGCAACGCACAGGTGTGTCGAGCCTCCCGAGGAATTCATGCATGCATTACTCTGCGTTACATAACAATGCAGTAGTCCGCGATCCTCGAACGTGCATACAAATCTTAATTTGAACATTTGTGTAAACAGACAGGGTTCGTTGCTCTTTCAATGATATTACAAATTACAAGATGTATTTAAATTTGCTCTCGGCGACGAAATATGGATAATTACGTATGGATCAAAAGCAAACGTATCAATTGAAAAACGTTAGGCTGCAATGGAAGGTGGGTAAGACGCGTCCGGTAACATGGATACGATTACGAAGACGACTCCCCTCCGTTGG
The DNA here is from genome assembly GCF_026283585.1 of Hylaeus volcanicus. NCBI lineage: Eukaryota > Metazoa > Arthropoda > Insecta > Hymenoptera > Colletidae > Hylaeus > Hylaeus volcanicus. Next base: position 8,025,008 of record NC_071982.1, read on the forward strand.
GATTTATGGTCGTGAAAAGAAAAACACTCCATTCAGAACCCATCGCATTCCACCTGTTCTATCTTCGCGTTACAGGTTTCTCCCAACTGAAAAACACCACGTATCTCTGGTTCGATCAATTTCGCCGTCGACTGGTTCTCCCGGTGGACCGGAGATGGCCAACACTTTGTTCGAACAATAGCTCGCGGATCGAACGAACGCGCACGCAATTTATTCGTAACGTTTCGCAGTTCGACGTTCTTTTCTCTCCTAAAACAAAAGTTTCCGAGATGAAATTCAATTACAGGACCGAAATTGGATTTTGTAGAACGAACGATGGATTTATTCTTGTTATCGGAAATTGTCATCTAGATAAGAACGGTGCCCGTCCGTGATTCTAAACACAGCTCCACGGGATGAAAAGAACGACAGTGTGAAAAAGAACGGAGCGAGATGGACGGCGGGAGCAGAGAAGGACGACAGAAAATCGAAGGTACCGATGAAATTTACCTCGGGGCTCGGCGTGGACGACCTTCGTTCGTCCTCCTCCTTCACTTCCGGCTCCATGGCATCCTCCTTGCAGGTCTCAGCGATCGCAGAGCCCAGGTAGAACCTCGACTTGGAGTTGGCTGCATTTACGGACGCGGAGGAGCAGGACGAAGACGTTTTCAGCGCGTTCCTCGACGTAGAGCATCTCGCTGATCCCGCCGCCGCTGCGACGACAACGGGGTTGAACGCTGCGCCGTTCACGGACGACTCCAGCTCGTGCGCCGCGACGCTGGCCAGGGGCGTAGGTATCTCAATGCCGTGGGGGCGCCTCTGGCCCCTCCACGAGCAGACACCTTCCACGCCGACGCCTACTGGCTCGTGGGACACGCGACACTCTTCCGACAGCAATCTTTCTGCCCTCTTGCAGCAGCCCTCCGCGTCCTCCTGGAACATAGAGAGGAATAATTAAGAGACGCTCGAGGGAGTCGCGGATTTCCATCGTTGGAACTTCATCTCGGATTCGATATGCAAATGGATTCTTCCGGGGAAAAAATATCGAGAATATTTCAAACAATTACTAATAATACATATTAAACTCATGGTATCCTTCGGATCCAACCTTGACATTACGAACTCTATTCATCATGGACTCTATTTTATTTGGACCTTGATTATTTTTAACCGACTTCGAAAACGAGGAGGTTACTCAATTCGCAATGTATATATTTTTTTATTTATGGTTGAGAACCATTCTGTTTTCATTTTTCACGGAAAATGTAAAACGGCCAGGTTTTTACGATTTCAGACAGTGATCATAATTACGGGTACGATTGTAATCAAATGTTTCAGAGCTGTGATTACCATTGTAATCTTAATCATATTTGTAATTATATATTGAATCCACCATTTTGAATGTCGAATTTTCG
>NC_071982.1:8026411-8036729 GCF_026283585.1 Hylaeus volcanicus
GTAGTGTATCAATTTTTACACAAATCTAATACATTTCTAACGTACATTTCGGCCATATTGAATTAATTTCCAATTAAATTTGTGATTACAATTGTAATCCTAATCAAATTTGTAAATATATATTGAATCCACCATTTTGAATTTCGAATTTTCGATGTCAGACTTGTTATCAGTGACCGCAAAAACAGTAGTGTACCAAATTTTACACAATTCTAATAAATTTCTAACGTACATGTCGGCCATATTGAATCCGCCATTTTGAATTTTGAAATTTTGATATTAGATTCGTAATCAGCGATCGATAAAAACCATGATATACCAATTTTTACACAAATCTAATAAATTTCTAATGTACATGCTGGCCATATTGAATCCGCCATTTTGAATTTCGATATTATAATGTGAGATTCGTAATCAGCGATCACAAAAGCGATGATGTATCCAATGTTTATACAATTCTAATAAATTTCTAACGTACATGTCGGCCATATTGAATTATCCATTTTGAATTTCGATATTATAATGTGAGAATCATAATCAGCGATCACAAAAACGATGATATATCCAATTTTGTACACAAATCTAATAAATTTCTAATGTACACGCTGGCCATATTGAATCCGCCATTTTGAATTTTGAAATTATAATATCAGATTCATAATCAACGATCACAAAAACGATGATATATCCAATTTTCACATAAATCTAATAAATTTCTAACGTACATGTCCGTCATATTGAATTAATTTCCAATTAAATTTGTGATTACAATTGTAATCCTAATCAAATTTGTAATTACATATTGAATCCGCCTTTTTAAATTTCGAAATTATAATGTCAGATTCATAATCAACGATTACAAAAACGATGATATATACAATGCTTACACAAATCTAATAAATTTCTAACGTACATGTCGGCCATTTTGAATTAATTTCCAATCAAATTTGTAATTACGATTTTAATTCTAATCAAATTTGTAATTATGATTACAATCATAATCGTAATCACGACTCGGAAACATTGGATTACAATCCTTATCGTAATTATGATTCACAACTGGATTCTTCCGGGCAAAAATATCGACAATATTTCAAACAATTACTAATAGTATATATTAAATTCGCGATATCCTTCGTCATTAATCTTGACATTACGAACTCTATTCTCCGCTCTATTTTATCTGGGCTTTGATTATTTTTAACCGACTTCGAAAACGAGGAGGTTTCTCAATTCGACATGTATATATATATATGTATATATTATTTTTTTTCTAATTCGTCGTACAATTGCGTAAGCGACTATACATGTATGTATGTATGTATAAAACCGTTCAGGCGGAGTTTCTGGCGGACATTCGACCACTTTACGGCGACGGAGTAAATTCTTGGGCTATAATTTGTTGCATAACGAAGCGTAGGCAGAGCGTCCTTATCGTGTAACGTCCTCCCGCAGATGATGAGTAACGTGTTATCACTCGGAGTTGCTACTATTACAAATAATCGCCATCCTGAGAACAAGCGTTCTTTGAATTAACTCTTTGCACTCGAAAGGTGACTCTCAGTTACCACTAGGTTTCCTTTAGGTTTCATTTCTTTGGAACTCCAAGTGTCAATAAAATAATTGTCGTTGAGACAAAGGAGACCTGATTTTCATATCTCAAATCAGAGATCTCATTTTCGAAATCAATCTAAGCTTAGCATTCGTGACAATAGAATCGAGTGCAAAGGGTTAATATTACTTAATATCTTTCGCGTGTCACACTTTCGACAACAGGAGAATTCGTTTTCAATCTTGAAAAATAGATACCGGTGGAACATGGTCGAATCGTTCTCGAAAATTCCGCGGAGTTCATTCATTTTTATCCCAGTCAATTTAGCCTCGGCCCCTCTGGCTCGTTCCCTTTCATCGAAGCAAAACAAATATACCAGAGAAAGGAGTATCGCTCGGATTCGTTCCGAAAGCCGCGGCAGAACTTCGGTTCCTGCACTTTCTCCCAGGTTCACGGACGTTGCGCGTCCCCTCCGTCGTCTTTAGATTTAATACTGGTTCATTAGGCGCGGTAAGAAAGAGCTGCGTGCAGCAAGCAATTAACCTGCGGCATTCTAGGGAAACAAAAGGTCACCGTTGCGAACATGGAACGCTCCGTGCAAACCGCGGACTCTATATACATTTAATCATACATATTTAAGATTGATTATCTATATCTATTTATGAGTTAAAATTAAAGAAGCATCGTCGGAGACAAATATCGGACCGTCGCAAAAGTTTTCGCGGTTTCGGCCGCGAGTAAACTCCATCGCGAAACTATCGTGAGCACCGCCCTGCAAATGTAACAATTCTTCGGCGATCTTATTTCTATCGAGATAAAACGGAGAAAACTTGCGCACGGATTTGGAATTAACGAAGAAGATTCCATCTCTTTCTGCATGCATAATTAAATCATCGCGGATCGCCGAAGCAGGTATTGTTGCCGAGTATTTGCCACTTTCACCAGCTGGTTTTCTCTGATAACCACCAACCGCGGGAATAACGAATGCGAAGGACTGCGCGGTACGTTGCATCGAGAATAATAACTCAGAATGCATTTCAATTGTGGGACGAACGAGGATGCCAGACGAGGGTCGTTCGAGTATGGCATCAGAGAGAGGATTTCGGGGCAAGATTGCTAGAGTTAAACTAGATTAGACCTGGATTACTTTCGAATCCTTTGTGTACCGTGATTCATTCTCGAAGTTAGCGTGCACCGATAAGGCAGCTTAATTGGAAAGGTAATCGAGTGAATCAGTGGAACGATGAAATACTCTAACGTTAAATTAAAAATTAAAATTAAAAAATGTTATATCATTGATTCTAGAAAAGTAAATAAGCTGGAATTTAAACGTAACCGTGTTACCATCGTTGCGTGACATATTATTATAGTTGTATAGATATTAGGTAACGCGTTAGCGTTCCGCCGGCGTACTGAATCATTCTTAATTGCCCAATGATTCACGGTACATTCATTTCAGAGACAGTGGCGTCAACAGCTCGTCTTCGTTATCCAGTTTGGAAGTTTATCTATCGCATATCTATTTTTATGTTTTAGAGGTATGTTTGCGTTCTAATCAGCGGATCGATAAATACGTTTACTTTGAACTGTCAGCGGCAGATTTGTTAGCTTTCACCCCAGAAACTTCGTTTCCTTTCTCCTGTTCGCGTCTTATCCGATGATCTTACGCTAAGCAGGCCCCCGTGTAAATGAATGCAGAGACGGAGGAGAGGTTCGTCGCGAAGCGTGTCCGTGACGAAGAAGCGACCAGGTAAACCGTTTATCGCGAACGGATAGCTGTTTTTACGGTTATCCCAGCGAGTAGAACTAGAGACGAACGTAAATCGGATTGCGAGTCGCTCAATCGTGCGTCAGTCGTCTCAATGGAGGAAGAATTAAGATAAGAGGCACCGAGATGCAGAAAGAGAGGCAAGTAAACGACGAAATGGAAATTTACTCGACGCACAGGGATGTGAAATCGAGAAAACCTGGCCAAAAATAGACCGAGTTTACAGATGAATAGAAAAATGGGTTGATCGTGGTTTTTGCGGTAACTGATTACGAAGATATACATAAAAACTTCAAAATTCAAAATGGCGGATTCAGTATGACCGACATGTACATTAGAAATTTATTAGATTTGTGTAAAAGTTGGAACATTATAGTTTTTGTGGTCGCTGATTACGAATCTGACATCAGAATTTCGAAATTCAAAATGGCTGATTCAATATGGCCGACATGTATATTAGAAATTCATTAGACTTGCGAAAAAATTGGTATATCATGGTTTTTATGATCGCTGATTACGAATCTAATATGAAAATTTCAAAATTCAAAATGACGGATTCAATATGGCCGACATCTACATTAGAAATTTATCCTAATCAAACTTGTAATTACAAATTGAATCCGTCATGTTGAATTTTGAAATTATAATGTCAGATTCATAATCAGCGATCACAAAAACGATGATATATCCAATTTTTACACAAATCTAATAAATTTCTAATGTACACGCTGGCCATATTGAATCCGCCATTTTGAATATCGAAATTTTCATATCAGATTTATAATCAGCGACTACAAAAACGATGATATACCCAATGTTTACACAAATCTAATAAATTTCTAACGTACATGTCCGTCATATTGAATTAATTTCCAATCAAATTTGTGACGACAATTGTAATCCGAATCAAATTTGTAATTACGATTACAATCATAATCGTAATCATAACTCGGAAACATTTCATTACAATCCTTATCGTAATTATGATTCACAGCTGAATGTATTAAAATGTCCCAGGTGTAGTATCATCTCTTTACAATTATATAAAAGGACAAAATTTAAAAACTAATATTCTTCTCGGTGTGTCTATTCCACCGATTTCAGAACATCGGAATCGATTCTGCTGCAACTCGTATTTTTATTTTCGACACGATCAAGCAAGGAAGCGTATTTCAGTCACGCGCGGCACGTACGCCGACAGAACACCACACGTTCGTCGTCGTACGTTCCTCAAGTTCAAAAAAGTTCGCCAATCATCGGCGTCGTTCGACTCTCGAGCCGTGGGCGCGTATACAATTTCCTAGCGTCTTAAACGCTCGCGTTAACGCGATAGAGTTACACCACGAGTCCTCTTCTTTGGCCTATTTCGGACCAATTGTAAGAAATAAAGCGACAAAGCTAGCGAACGTGTTGTCTATCGCGTCGAAACAGTGGCATCGTGAGAAGCAATCGAGAATCACCACGGCACGTCGCCGACGGCATCTTAAAACCATTTCGTCAAACAATCTAAAACCGTGGTTTCTAACGAAGAATCTTTGCTTTCCTCGCGAGCAAAGCTTTTACGTTCTATATGTATAATTAATAATACGATACATATTTAAAAGAAAAAAATAGAGATTTCGATAATTCTAATACGTCTACTACCGTATGAATATGGATCAACTTTCGAAGCATCGAGAAGAATAGAGACAACAATAGAAACCAGGTCACTCGTGTAGATATATGAATTAAAGAAACTCCCAGATTAAATCTACAGATTTAAAGTTGCAACGCGGTTAGAAAACAGAGCATACTAATCAGTGGTGCGAAAAAGACGAGAGCAACCTTCCGGTGACTCATTATCGGATGGACGCATTACGTCCAGTAAAAATAAACTCCTTTCGACACGTATTTCAATAACTATCGACGATACGAACAAATTGTTTACATGCAAATTGCAGGACACAGTGGGCTCTATATCGAAACGAAATTTCGGCGTAAACCAATTTTTGTTTATATTAGGGGAACCAGAAAATAATGTCGTTCCTTTTACATTAAATTCAAACAAATACACTTAGAACAAGTTTTTATTTTCAATAAATCACGTAATCGTCCTCGTTATCCTTTTGCTATCTGGTGTGCAAATTTTCAATACCTGATCGATTAAAATCAATTGGTATACAACGAGAAGATAAATGATAAACAAGTATTGACATTCGCAAAAACGACATTACTTTCTGGTCTCCCTAATATTATTAATTTAAAAGATCCTATAGTGCTTTGCAAGACGAATTCATCGACCCTTAATGTATTTACCCGATTTTTTCCACGTTTGGACAATATTTTCCATGTTTCCCTTGCTATCGGTTTCAACAGGCAGATCTGTATACGCAACATCTGATTCGAGAGTAAACCTACTTTCCATGCAATTCCATGCAAAAAGAGGCCAGTAGTCGCAATTTTGCAGATGCGCAATCAAGGTTGAACACCTTACATCATAGTGATACCGTATTCGTCTCCATTTTTTGTTTTTGTTTTTTCTTGCGGTCATGTTATCACATTGTACTTGATATCAAGGACAGGTAGCCCGTAAATAAAGTATTATTATTATTATTATTATTAAAATTCTACTCCCTTGCAAATACATTCTACCTATTAGAAATAGTCTTTAATTGAAAAAAGAATTTTCTACGGTAGGATATGCCAATCTAGGCCGACAATAATTCCTCAATATTGTTACTAGGTACATTGAAAGCTAAGTCTGTCTCCAAATAGAGATGATTGTAAGTAGACGACCTTCGACACGGTAAATAAATTCGAATAGCTAAATACTATGAAATATGCTATTGAAATATAAATAGGGTGTAAATAGACTCCCGGTAAATAAAGTGTTAAGAACTTTCCACGCGACGTGTACTCGAGTACTCGAGCGAAATAATCGATTCGCCGGTTACGTAATGTTACTCGATACAATTTGGTTAACAGTTCTACGAATCCAGCTGCGACAGCACCGAAACAACACAATTAACTCTTTTCGGTCGTATGTCTACTCTCAGCCACCAAAGTCTTTTTACCGTTCCGGTCGTATGTCTGCTCTCAGTCACCACAACAAAAAACAATCTGAATTAATTCCGGCCAGTACGAAACCCACGACCAACTTTAATACGTTCGAAAAGAGTTAAACGACAAAAAAAAAGGAACCGAACGGTTAATAAAGGATATACAGTTAATTATAAAGGATATACAAATCGAACAAGTTACCCGATTAAACCTCGAAAACAATGGTTGACACTGTCTCGACCCCCCCAACACCTGAAATCTATTTTCATCGATGATCGATGAAGACCGGCGAGCAAAGCAAGAGCGGTCCCGTATCGAAGAGAATCACCTTTCTCGCAGGACATCGATACGCGTCGCAGGACAGGTCGCAGTATCTCGATTCCCTTGCGCAGGACACTCGATACACCGCGCCGGTGTCCTCGTCGATCCTCCTCTCCTTCTCGAACACGTCCGTCGTCCCGCGATTCTCCATAATCAGCTTCAAGCGGTTCTTCTCCGTCTTGGCCGTCTTCGGGTTCGTCGGATTAATCGGCGCCGTTTGTGTCGCACGAGGAAGAGGTATCATAGAGCCGCGAGGCCTCGGCTCGAAATCCTTGGACGCGTCCTGCCCTCCGGAAGCTCCGCTCCTCGATCTCTGCTCTCTGTTCTCGCTCGGCATTCTTCTACGTGTTGATGTCAACAACCAAAAAATATACACGTTTTACGACGCCGCGTTCACGTTTCGGTTCGGTCTCGGTTTTGGTTAGGTACGGACGCGTCACGCTACGGGTGTCTTCTTGGTCGAGTTTTTCTTCGTGTTCGTTCCGTGTCGGGAACGATTCCCACGCGTCGCGACGACCGGCGTCCTGTCGTGTCTGACGTCGCCGCACCGTCAGAAACTCTTCTCCGGGTCTCGACCCTCCTTTTCATCCGCCGCGGGACAGCTTCATCGTGCTCCATCGGGCGTCGAGTGCCGACGGGCGCATGCGTCGAAGCAAAGATTTTCAAAATGTCCCTCTGGCATTTCAACACCCCATCTGCCCGCGCCGCGTCAACCTTTCCTGGCTTCCACGCGCGATTTGATCGTTTCGGTCGGGTCCTTCGCGACCGACCGATCGAACCACGCCGAATTCGATCTAACGAAATGATTTCGTTACGGGCGATTATTATTATCGGCAATTCTCGAGACGATTAGAGTTAGAGTCGGTTAGAGTCGTCGCATGGTTCAGCGGTGCGGGTTCCATTTATAGTTGCACGCTGTTACTCGTTTACGGCCCACGTTTTGCCAGTGGTTTCGTAAATCGGCCGGACGCGCCTTTCGCGGCGATAAAGAAGGAAAATCTGTTTTCTTTGTCGGCCTGACGTCAACGTCTCTTATAATTTTCTTATCGAGGTACCGAGACCAGCCTGGAGAAAAGATAAAGCTAGTTTTCTATTCTTTCCTATTTCTATTCTCCCTATGTTCACAGAGATCGTAATAAGCGATGATCACGGGAAATATTGAAATTTATTCGAAACCTCTTATAATTTTCTTATCGAGGACCCGAGACCAGCCTGGAGAAAAGATAAAGCTAGTTTTCTATTCTTTCCTATTTCTATTCTCCCTATGTTCACAGAGATCGTAATAAGCGATGATCACGGGGAATATTTAAATTTATTCGAAACCTCCGAACTAAATGATTCACGGAACGGTGAATGTTAATTAAACATTCGTAAGGAAAATACATTTTCCAAAACTAGATTTTTGGAATTTCACCACACTCCGATGCGCGACTGAACGAGATAAGGTGCAATTAAGGAGAAATAAATTTCGTTAAAAGTAAGGAAAGGAGAGGAATTAGACATTAGACAATATAAAAACTTTCATTTAAACTTTAAACTCTACTTTTCAGGTTGGTTGGAAATATTGTAAATAATGTAAATATCAGGGTAATATTATAGAAATAAAGCCTCTACTTTTCAGACCAACACAATTGTTTTTCCTTGTCAATTCCTAATAGAATAAAGATCCTATACATTTCCTAAATTGCGCCCGGGATTTTTATACGTCTTTTTGGTCACGTCTCGAATACCTCGATTCACGCTTTGTGTCTGCGCGCCGATCTCCGATTCCTGATCGTTAAAACCGTAGCTCGTATAGGTAGCTGGTTCATCCTCGATTACAAAGATGGACGCAGGCCCGTCGCACCGTGAAAACGCGTGCCGCGTCGAGAAGCCAACGCTCGAAAAACTCTCCACGAAACAATCTGTATCGTAACGTCGCGTTCGATTCGTTATTTTCTCGGTTGGACGAATCAAAGAGGAGCCGCGAAGGCAAAGGGTCCTCGATTCGAGGACCAACGGAAAGGTCGATAACGAGATCGACTGTGCGGCCAAAGCTACGCACGGTTTCTCCGCGATGCGGAAATCTCGTGTCGATAGGTCAAAGGGGCCGATTCGATTCGATGCATGCTCGAGTCGGCTCTAAAAATCCCTCCGGGCTCGATTCTTTATCGATTTTCTAGAAAATCTACCTATTCCAGTTTAATAAGAGTTAAAGTTGACTCTTTTCTACTTTAACTCTTTCAAATTCGTCGCAAAGGAATTCCCAACGCTCTCCTCTCCTCAATGTTTCGATTTTCTAGAAAACCTACCTATTACAGTCTACTAACAGTCAAAGTTGACTCTTTACTTATCTAACTCTTTTCTTCTTGAACTCTTTTCTTATTTAACTCTTTCAAATTCGTCGCGAAAGGATTGCCAACGTTTTCGTCTCCTTAATGTTTCAATTTTCTAGAAAATCTACCTATTACAGTCTACTAACAGTCAAAGTTGACTCTTTACTTCTCTAACTCTTTTCTTCTTTAACTCTTTCAAATTCGTCGCGAAAGGATTGCCAACGTTTTTGTTTTCTTAATGTTTCAATTTTCTAGAAAATTGACCAATCTCAGTTTACTAACTCTAACTCTTTCCTTCTCGAACTCTTTTCTTCTTTAACTCTTTCAACCTCGTCGAATTCCCAACGCTCTCTGTCTCCTTAATGTTTGAAACGGAATCGATTCCACGGTCGCACGTTCCCGTGCTGTTTGGATAAGCTCGCACGACACACGCAGCACTCGCGATCGACTCGATGTGTCCAACGCGAACGAAACGTTTCTTCAAGTAACTTCCTTGAGGTCACTTCGTTGTTGTTGTTTTCTTTGTTGGCCGTCGAGGCGAGGATGAACGCGAGCGACGAAACGTAGAAACGGAGATCCGATGAAACGACGATAATACCGGAAGGTTAGAGATAACGAAGCTCCGCGAGAGCGTTTCGGATCGCGTGGTGTTGGTAGCTGAAATAAACTGACGTAGGTTAGGGGATCGAGGAACAGCTGGGCTCGGCCTGGCTGCTGTACGCCATCACTGACTCACTCGATTCCCTTTCCTCTCTTTCCAACGCGCTTCTTTACGAGGTCCCGTCTCCTTCCTCTTTCCACTCTCCTACTATGCCGCTTCTCCCTATCCCTCTGCTCGCTCCGGCTATCGCACAGCTTTTGGATAAATTACGTTTTCTCTTCTCCTATCCTGCCGTTATCTCCCCGTCTCTCTACTTCGATCTTGTTAAGAATGTAACTTTGAATTTACTCTTTATTTTGTTAGTTCGCATGCGAACGCCCTCTCTGTACATTGAGACGGCAGTTAACACTTTATTTACCAGGAGCCTATTTATAGGCTCCTTAATTCCAGTATTTAGCTATTCGAATTTATTTACTGTGTTGGTGGCTGTCTACTTACAATGATCAGTGTTTGGAAACAGACTTGGCTTTCAATGTACCCGGTAACAGTATGGAGGAATTGTCAGCCAAGATTAGCATATGCTGCTGTAGAAAATCCTTTTTCGAATTGAAGACTGTTTCTCAATAGCCTGGTAGGTAAAGTCTTAATACTGGAAAACTGTTAAAGATGGATGGGTTCATCCACGTGTTCCGTATACTTTCGTTTTACTTTATTTTTATATA
>NC_071982.1:8037129-8114700 GCF_026283585.1 Hylaeus volcanicus
TTGTATATATGTATACGTATATATATGTATATATATATTGTATATTGTATATTGTACATTATATTGTATATATATATATATATATACAAAATATAAAATTATAAATATATTGTAAGTATATATACAATACATTTTGTATACATGTATACAAAAATACATATACATATAATATACATATTATATGTATATATTCTTTTCCTGTCAGTACAAATAAAATAAGTTATGTTTGATACAACTCAGGTCTAATTCCTAACAGATCTGTACGGATTTTTACGATCCCTGCGGCTTCCCCTGCCCGTGATCTTCCATACGAAATTACTGTTGCGTCACCTAACGCTCCTTCCTGTTCTATCGAATTAAATTGCCCCCCTCCTTGCTCTCATGAAATTCCCCTCTGTCTGTATCTATACCAGCCGAAGTAATTAGAGGATCACCCCCCCCCCCCCTGAAATGACTTTATTGCTCGGTAAGCTAACCAATCCGTACGCAACGTAACTTAAACATACAAATGGTTCGTACAAATATGACCACCTACAACGTTGTATCTACTTTTTGAAGGGTACGCCATTTCGGAGGCTGAAAAAAGGCCCAACTTTGATCATTAATTTTGAGAGTATCGCGAAAGGTATAGTATTTCTTTTTACAGTGTTTGTTCGACGTATATTGAAGTGTAAAGATAAATTGTTTTAGTACAAGATGGCGGCGACGAACCGAGTCTTGAAAATTCACTTTTTTTTGTCAACTGTGTATAAAATCTGAAACATACGTAGGATTTTTTTTTAATCAAATATTGTAGAAGTACTACATCATTAAAACCTAAAGATTTTAATGAATCGTTTTCTATGAATAAAGATGCCAGAGAGGATAATCTTTCATCTAACATTGTAGACCGATGAAAATCTGTATAGTTAACGACAGAACATATTCAAGTTTTGTTTACACGACTTAAAATCGTTTTTACTGAGAAGTTTTCATATAATTTTACCAAGAGAAATATGATTTACTCTATGGTAAATCCGGCACTGCATGAAACAATTGTATATGATTCGTATAATGCGCAGAAGAATTGCACACAAAAGTTTGAAAACGGTCATTTGACGAGTGGTGGTAGATTTATTGTTAATCTGGACCTCTAAATGAGTCTCTCCTACGTTTCAGTCGCATCGACAAAGTTCCGCCCGCTCCATCCGCCCCTTAAATTTTCAAGGGTTTCCATAAGACCGACAAACAGCGACTTCGCGAAAAAACCCAGCCGCCCTCCCTTAAAATCTCAAAGTTCGTTGATTTTTATTCCTCGCTGCATCCAAGGGTGCACACGCGAACGATGAAAAAAGAAAAAGACGAAGAAAAAAAAAAGAGAGTCAGACCCCGATGCCCCATGGCGTGATACACTTGAGCCATTTCGACGAAGGGAAGAAGAAAGTCTGATCAATAACATCGCCCCCAAAGAGAGGCAACCCCTCTGCAATAACTCCCCTATGGTTGTGGCGCATGCTCACGAATTAAATGCCATCCCTTCTTGCAATTTCACCGTGTTCGCTGCCCCTCCCCCCTCTTTTTCGACGGAGGGTGAGAACGAGGAAAAAAATAAATACACGGAAGCGCATACGCAAAGGGACGCCGGCCGTATAATGCGCGACGTTCATTGATGCTGGGCGAGCCGCGGTGACCTTGATCCTGAAAATATTACGCCAAAGGGCGCTGTCGCGGTGAAAAGTCACGGTGAAATTTTTGTGAACGATTTTTATCGCGGCTCGGAGAGAATCGCGCTGGTGGTCGGAGTAACCGTTCGAGAACAATGGAAACGCGATGCTTTATGTATTTTTCCATGGTACCGTTATACGCTGATAGTAAATATTAGGGGGACCGAAAGGTAATGAACATGTCATTGATTTGGAAAAGATTTTCGTTGAAAAATCGAAGGAATGTTTTAAAAAGGGAATCGATTAACAGTAATGTCTCCGTAAGTGCACGAATTTGTCTACGATAAATGCACAGAAACCAGCACCACCACTGTGGGGTATACCCTTTGAAGGGTCCGGGAGTTCGATCGCTGAATAATGTAAAGATAATCTTGGATCGGATTACTCGGCGAGACAATTTAATGCAACGGCGAAACTTTTTTGTTGTAAAACTTTTACCATCATATTCCCAACATTTTTCTGATTAAAATGCCACCAAACACGACGTGCTTCGCAATATATTTACTTGTAACAACTTGGTATGTATTATACAGGGTGTCCCAAAAATGTTGGAGGTCCTTTTGTAACCAAAAAATCTTTATTTTTAGATCTCGTCCAAAATATGGTTTCCAACGTTTTTTGGAACAAGAAACACGATTCTGAAGTCGAATTGTAGGCAAGCTTTGCGAAAATAAGACTCCAAACCAAGGAAGAAGAGAGATGTATAAGTAAACCACCTGATACAATTTCTTTATCGAGAAACTGATTCCAGAATCGTGTTTCTCGTCCCAAAAAACCTTGAAAACCATATTTTAGGCGAGATCTAAAAATACAAATTTTTGGTCGAAATTTGGGAAGGGAATTCCCAACCCCTTGAAATTTTCAGCTTTTGCAACTATTTATTTTTTTACTCCAGAACCTTAAATGGGAATTGGATGAAATTTTTACCGAATGTCCAGCTTCATAATAGGTATCCATAAAAAAATTGGTGACCCGCTACAAACATTGTAAGGGCCTCAAAAAAATTCATAAATGTTTTTGAGGGTTGTGATCTTTGACTCGAATTTTGAGGGTGATAAAGCCATCCGAGTGTTTTTTACCATCAAACAATATTTGTTGGCCTTCAAAAGAGCTTTCCAACCCCGTGTGGATGGAGTAAATCGGTTAAGAATTGAGGGAGTTATGGACATTCAAAGTTGACAACTCAATTTTGAGTCACGATTTTAGTCAATTTCCCCAGGGTTGTTATAGCAAATAAAAAAATGTTATCCAATCATCACGAAATTCGATACCTATACGTTTTCTTGGCTGCTAAATCCGAATATGATGTTACTTTTGCTTTAAAAAATTTTCCTGGGGCAGTTAGCAAATGTTCTTGGTACCAAAAGCGGTTATTTGACAATAACTGGAGAAATAATTATCCTAGAATTTTTTAACTATTTTTACTGAATTTCTCTCATCGATTTCAATGCGAATCCACTATTAAATTATTCGAATATTAAAATATTCTTTTTTTGGCCTTTCAAATTTTGTTTGGGCCCTCTGAGGACCGTTCACAAAAACCCTCGGAATACTAATCGATACCCTATTTCCTCTCTCCGATATCGAGGTATCGAACTAAACCGGCGCATCGCGGTACTTTTGATCCTCGCGTTATGAAATCCAGTCGCCAACCGAAGCGACCGTTTCATTCGTCGATTTGTTTGCGATTCTGGAAAGCACACTCCGGCGAGCACTCGGTCACTGTGAATTCAATTCCCAAAAACTGTAATTAATACGCGAGCTGTTCGTTTTTCGTCGTTTCAAAATATAAATTTTCAACGACGGCTGGCTGCGAGTTCCAGTGGGACAGTTTAGCGCGGATGCTGCATATTACCTTGTTCGCCACTTCAGCGTATCATCGTCATTAATGCACCGACCTGCGCATCACTTATGGCGTAAGTGCATTAATGCACGATGGACGAGATGCTTTCGGGAAAATTTGGAAAATAACGAGCGTACAGGAAAGCGCATTCGAAATTCGTTGGGGAATTACAAGCTATTTCTGCTCGGTTTCGAAAACGTTGAATTTTTTATGAAAGATTCAACTCACCTGCTGAATTATCGGCCGGTGGCTTCGACTCCTCCACGACAAGAGCCGACTGGTCAGCTCTCCTGCGTGTACACCCTCGCTGGTGTCCAAATTTTGACAAAATCGAGGACGAAAACAATAATTGCTGCGAAATGGAAGAAAGAAAATCAATCGAATGCCCTCGAACCGATACGTTCTTTTTTTATGCGGTAAATACAGTCAAACTTGTTTTTGTGCGGTAGATAGGGACCGCGTAAACAAAAATTTTAATCATCTTTTCTATTTAGATATACACATTTCTATGATTTTTATTTTATTTTTAAACATAAGTGCTCCCTTAAAATAAATATTCCCAAGTGAAACTTTTTTTTTATGCGGTCCTCGCATAATACAATAATAAATTTTCAAATTTTCATTACAAATAAAAAATTGTCTTCGACATGGCATGACAAATTATTTTATATAACTATTTATAAACTTTCTAAATATTTCTTTTTCGTGGCTTTTTTCTTATGCAGTCCCTACCTACCGCACAAAAACAAGTTTGACTGTACATTTTGGATATCGGAGAATTCAGCGTTCGTCATAAATATTTGCTGGTCGCGATTATTCGGTAGAGTGGAACGACGAGTCCAGGCGATAATTGCGCGCGTTAAAAGACACTCTTCTGACGTGGTGAATGGAACTTTGAAGTAAACGCGGAAGCGTCTTCAAAGGCGCCGTTTAATGCTGTACTCACTTGTATTCAGTCAGGGGAGTTTGTGCCGCCTCGTTTTTCTTGCTTCTCTCGCGCTGCCGTATCGCGTTATCCGTCAGGTGTTTTCCTGAAACAGACCGTTTTATGAAACGGTTAGGCCTCCGTTCCTTGAATCGGGACGTTTTCATCGCGATTGTATCGCGCGATCCAAAACTACGGCTACGAACTCTCCCGTGCAAACTCGTGGAGAAAGTAAAAACATCTCGATTTTGTTGAAATGGGGAAAATTTCGTGACGCGATCTGATGAAAAACAAATAGTCTCTTCGGTATTTAACACGTTCGCGCCGGCGTGTACCACCGGTGGTTCATGCTTGCGTATTATCAGATGGCGTGTGCCACCGCGCCGCCCCGTGGCGAGAAACAAAAATAGTAGCGCCGGCGTGTACCACTGGTGGTTCACACTAATATATCCCACCAGGCGGCGTGTACCACCGGTGGTTCACGCTCGAGTGTTTATCAGATGGCATGTGCCACCGCGCCGCCCCATGGCGAGAAACGAAAATAGTAGCGCCACTGGTAGTTCACATTATTATGTCCCATCCGACGGCGTGTACCACACGTAGGTCACGCTTGTGTGCTATCAGATGGTGTGTGCCACCGCGCCGCCCCATGAACGAGAAACACAAATAGCAGCGCCGCCGTGAACGTGTTAATCCTTTCATCGCGTAACGCTTGCCTGCCGCGCTTCTCAAACTTTTCCGGTGCAACGTTACTTCCTTTTCCCCTATCAGCGCGCTTCACAAAAATAATCAAATTCCTTCCGGGGGAACGTAAACCGTCCGAAGACGTTGAGCAGAAAAGTGCAGTTCGCTCGTGACGCAAGTGGTGAGAACTGAAAAACAGGGTGCAACGCTCGTTCATGATTCACCTTGGAACTCCGAGCACGCTATCAACGATAGCAGTCTGTTACTCGAAACGCGCACGGTGTCCTCGAACGAACGGTACGCCGAGAGCGAGAAGAATCTAATCGAATCTAATCGAATCTAATCGAATCCGATCGAATCGACTAAAAATGTGTAACGCTCTCCGACGACCTTTCGAGAATTCCGTTGCGCAACGATTTTCCCACCTTTTTTTCTTCAAGCCTAATGGATTCGGGGTAATCGTATGTTAAGCGATTGTTTTATAGGCTGATGATTGATTTCCTGCTTTAATATTCATTAATCGCGGCCTTTTCTAGACAGAAACCGAGCCGCATTGTATGGTAAACTCGTCAGAATCCTCGCACGCGTCGTCACTGACGAAACCGCATAAATATGCAGTGCATTCACACGTTCGTGTAATTGAATGCAGTTACAGACCAAACAGTACTCGGCGTTCTTTAAATAGACCACGGGCATCGCGCAAATTTCCTAATCGTTTAAAGGTTTTTGCGGCAACAAATGTTTTCTACGAAAATTTTTTACGAAAAAAAATTTTTCAAGGAAAAGTAACCTTGGATTTTTAATCGTAGAAATGGATATAAAAAAAAAATTCATAATGTAAAGAAAGAATATCAGAAATAGAAAAAAAAAAGTACATTTTTTAGACAAAATTTTGAAACCGTTTACTTGGATGTAGTTTTGAACGCTGAATTCAATGGTATACAAAGAAAAATGTTTAAGCAATTTTTTGCATTATTACAAAAGAATCATATGAAAAAAAGTCGGATGGAAAAATCCGTCAAATTTCTTTTTTAAAGACTCCTTAAAAAATAATGAACAAACAACTGTATGGATTTTTCGCTCAGCTTTCATTTTTTAAAAATGCAAAAAAGAATTGCTTAAACATTTTTTTGTTTACACCATTGAATTCAGCGTTCAAAGCTACATAAAATTACAAAGTTTCAAAATTTTGCCCGAATAACTACTGGTGGCCAGTTTTTGCGTCCTCCCGCAACTCGAAATAGTTATTTTTCCCCTATAATTAGGAACGGTACCGTACCATATCGCGTCGCTATTAATTATAATCAACCATAAACGCTCACTTATGTAGTCCATAAGATACGGTATGCTCATCTCCGAGCGTGCAGAGCACGCTTAAAAGAAAATTCCGTTGGACTACCCCTTTTCACATTTCTTTCTGTTTCTCTTTCGGTTTCTCGGGAGAATCGCGATAACCTCTTCAACAAGCTTCCGGGACAACCACCGAGCTGCATCGGTCGGTCATCGTTAACGTTCGATGCGTGAGGGATGGAATCGTCGATCGCGTAGCGATGTTGAATTTATCCTTGCGTCCGAATATAACCCGAAAACCGTTCGCGAACGCTCGACGAACGCGAGGCCCGAATAATCTTTCTAATTTTGAGGTTTCGACGGCAACGTCATCTCGCAACTGTTTCGCGGCTGCGAACGCGTAAGCCAATTATGCAACGGACCGAATGTTACGTAAACTGGAAAAGTGTGTCGCGTTTTGTGCAGGACCGATTCGAGACTGGAGCGCGTACGCGGAACAGCTGGGAAATTTAACGACGGTTGAAACGACTGCGTGAGATTTCAAGTGTTTATGGAATCGAGAACTCGAGAATTTTCGAGATCGAGATTGGCGAAACAGTTCGTTTCGGAATGAACCAACGGTCGTGAGTTTGAAACAAAGGACTGGGAATACTAGGGAATTCAATTTGGATATACAGTAATGCATAGTTATGCAGTTGAACAAGCTCGGGACTGACCTTGTGCAGTTATCGTAGATTTCGTGTATTCTTTGATGTTTGGCGACGAGCTTCGAACGTAGAGAAGGACAGCGAATAAAGAAGAGAACGGAGCGAAAACAAAGTCCCCATTAATACACAAACTCGGGATTCAACTAGTGCATTTATGGTAGACTTCGTACATTCTCCGATGTTTGGCGACGAGCTTCGAACGTAGAGAAGGACAGCGAATAAAGAAGAGAACGGAGCGAAAACAAAGTCCCCATTAATACACAAACTCGGGATTCAACTAGTGCATTTATGGTAGACTTCGTGCATTCTCTGATGTTTGTTGAGGAATACTAGAGAATTAAATTTGGAAGAATTCACGGTTAAGGAAATACAAAGTAATTCCGAATGATTCAAATTCGTTTGAGAGACCACATCTTGTGGCGCGGCCAGTAGACGAGGAAATCGTGCTCGACGGATGATACACGCGCGAAAGCAAAAGACATTCTCGATCCAGGTGCCGCATGGCTTTTACTTTTGACTGTGACAGATCCGACGAGCGCGTTTTTCTCTCGGTCCTGTTCGCGTACGAGTGCTTTGGTATCGCGTGGCACTGGTCCAACCGTTTCGTTGGCTTCTCTCGGCTCCGGCAGACGCCACTTGGCAGACACAGCGCAACCGGACTCGAGACCGATTTCTCATTCGTCTAACGCCGATAACACCGAGGAACTATGCAAGAAATGGAAAACGATCGCGTTCCGTCAAACCTGAACGAGAATAGACGCCGCCAAGAGGAGACAAAACTCCTTTGGCGTGTTTCTACGCTTCGATGATTGAGAGAAATTCGTATCGAGGGGGTTACCTATTTCTGTATCGAGAAACCGACTCCAGAATCGTGTTTCTCGACCCCAAAAACGTTGAAAACCATATTTTGGGCGAGATCTAAAAATACAAATTTTTGGTCGAAATTTGGGAACCCCCTTGAAATTTTCAGCTTTTGCAACTATTTATTTTTTTACTCCAGAACCTTAAATGGGAATTGGATGAAATTTTTACCGAATGTCCAGCTTCATAATAGGTATCCATAAAAAAATTGGTGACCCGCTACAAACATTGTAAGGGCCTCAAAAAAATTCATAAGTGTTTTTGAGGGTTGTGATCTTTAACTCGAATTTTGAGGGTGATAAAGCCATCCGAGTGTTTTTTACCATCAAACAATATTTGTTGGCCTTCAAAAGAGCTTTCCAACCCCGTGTGGATGGAGTAAATCGGTTAAGAATTGAGGGAGTTATGGACATTCAAAGTTGACAACTCAATTTTGAGTCACGATTTTAGTCAATTTCCCCAGGGTTGTTATAGCAAATAAAAAAATGTTATCCAATCATCACGAAATTCGATACCTATACGTTTTCTTGGCTGCTGAATCCGAATATGATGTTACTTTTGCTTTAACAAATTTTCCTGGGGCAGTTTGCAAATGTTATTAGTGCCAAAAGCGGTTTTTTGATGATAACTTGAGAAATAATTTTCCTAGAATTTCCTCGCATCGATTTCAATTGTAAACGTAAAATCAGAACCGACGTCAAAATGATCATTCTAAATATCGATGATTGCAAACAACAGAAACAACAACTACGCGGTGACATTCGACGACCTATTTCTACATTTCAATGACACGAGAAATTTCTCTGTGGAACTTACTGCTTTCACCAGAAATTCTTCGACGGGTCGCGGTGCAATCTCGGCGCAAAACTCGTCTATTTTAACACGAAACGAAACACACGATGCGGGCATTGTTTTTTTTTTTCTCTCCTTTCGGATAGCCGGTTGCTTTATTGGAAAGCTAACGGCGTGGAACACGTTAACGCTTATCGCAAGGTCGATGCACTCGCGGCTAATGTCGCGGCTTACATTCGCGCCTCGGTAAAGAAAAATCGTCGGCAATACGATCGTTACGGTTCGCGTCTCTTTTATTGCGCGAGAGTGCCCCCTGGAAGTCTCGCGTTACGCGAAATAAAAATTTCGTTTGCCGCATGGAGACATTACCTTTCATTGTATGGGCCCGGTAATGCCGCGAAACCGATGTAACCGTTCGAAATTTATTCTCTCCGCCTTGACTGCGGATTTCGCGCGTTTATGGCTGCTCCGTTACGAGAGGAATATATATCATAAATCAACGTAATAATACACGAGTATTTTATTTCGCACGGGTGGGTATATTCTACGCGCGCGTCTCTCGTATTTCCATACGCCCGTAAACGTACAAAATCCGCCTGGCTATTTATGCTCCCTGCTACGTCCAGCTGTTTTATTAGACGACAATTTTCTAATGCTTTTGCATCTCTCGAAACTGGTTCTGTTACTCGGAGTGTCTCGCAGGTGCCTCGCTCACCTTTTTCATAGTTCTTCTGGCCAAGGGAGAAATTGTGATTCACGTCCGGTGGATCGACATTGTCGAACAGGTCGGAGGACAGCTGTCTCTGCAAGCGGATCGTTTCATGCGTCAGCTCGCGAACTTGAATCAGCAGTTCCTGATAGTTCGATACCGGAAGCGTCATTGCTGTGCTCTGTGCCCTTCACCGCGCCCTTGGGCCCAGTTCTTACACGAACAGCCATCCGATTCGAATTCTGCAACAAAACGAACGCTGCGCGTTAGCGAAACGATATCTATTTGGGTTTGTCGCGATTAATAATTTTCAAGGATAAAAAAATCATGGTACGTTGCGCGGCAACGACTCGTTTCGATCCCAAAACCACTCAAACCCGTCTATGCGCGGTACTCCGCGGCTGAATAACTCTGAATCACGTGTCGTTGCAATCGCAAGACTTGGTCGCGTGTATGTGCGTGTACGCGCTCGAGTGTAGCACTCGTTCGTGCTTAAAAGAGCTTTTGTCGACGGGGAGGAAATCCAGCGATCCCTTCTCCTCTGACGGCACTTGCACGGCCACGTGAAAACCGCCAACGCGAACAGAGGGAACCCCAATGTTGCATTCCCGTCAACTGCTCTCGTTTCGCGGATTTCAGAGACGAGCGGAATTCTTATCCCCGCCGCGCGAGGAGATGTACGTTTTATCGTTCGAATTGCAATTAATACCTGACAGTGTTAAACTCGGTAAATAAGGGAGATTTTTGGACCGGACTATTCTTTATTTAGCTGAAATTCGTTTATATTATGGTACCACGCTGAATACATTTTTGGGAATTTTTGCAGATTTTTGTACTGTGCCAAAAACAAGTTACGAATTTAAAAAAAAAAAAAAATATGAGAAAAATTATTTTTAAATTAGAAATAGAATAGAACAAAAATTCGGTCCGGGGTGGGACTTGCGTAATAAAATAGGAAAGAAATCAAAGTTTCTTGGGGGGGGGGGGGGGGAGAAAAAAGAAGAAAATGAAAAGTTTCAAAATTTGGGAAATTCAAGTTTTTTCCTTGAAAAATCAAAAAATTTTGTAGAAGATTAATTTAAATATGTTGTTTTGTATTTTTTTCGTAAACACATGTTGGGGGAAAAACATCTAATTTGGTCAATTTTTGGCAGTGCTGTAGTTATTTGAAGAAAAAACATTTTTTTTTTTTTTAAATTCATAACTTGGTTCAGTACGAAAATCTGCAAAAATTCATAAAAAGGTATCCAGTAGGGCAGTATAATATAAAAAAAAAAAATTCCAACCAAATCAATAATGGTCCAAAACTGGTCGAAATGGCTTTGAATGGCCCAAAAATATGTGAATGTATAAGCTTATTTCATATACATGTTAGGTGAGCCGGAAAATTTGCAATTTTAAATACTTGTTTATCGTTCATCAGCTCATTGATTTTTATCGATCTGGCATTGGCAATTTGCGCACCAGATGGCAAAGGGCTATTGATAACGGGAGGGATTGTACAGTTAATAATTAAAAATAGAAATTCATAAAAAATTTGTTTGAATTTGATGTAAAAGAAACGACATTACTTTCCAGTACACCTAATATTTATAATGAAAAATTCATTTGGTAATATCGAAGCTATTATTTAATTTAATCAAACCTCTTCGATAAACATTTACGGGATTGACTGTGAAATATACATAATTGACAAGCGTACGATATTATGTAATAATTCTCGTATGATTCCATTACGTTAGCACTGAAATGGTTTCGCTTTGAAAAGCTGAATATTGCATAGCACACGCGTCTTCGACGTTACGCTAATAAGTATCCATACCGTAAAAAAAATATTCAGTTAATCGAGTAGTCGATAGTCGTCGTCGAGCATTAACACGTTGACTGCCAGAGAAATATTTTTGAAAATTTCTGCTACGATTAAATATTATTCAGACTATTGGAGACTACATAATCAAACATCCGACGTGGTATTTATTTTTGTGACTTCGTCAAAATACACGAATTACATTTAAATTCGTTTCCTGTGAAGCTTAACTTTCAGAATTAATTTTTTTAGTTCTTCAGTGAAAAGCACTGTCATCCACATATGGGTGGCGTGGCGATCAACGTGTTAATGGTATCGAAAGTCAGATTCCACATCCATTTGTTTCTTCGTCTGTGCCCGCGGAAAGGGGTCAAAATACTCTCTTTTTAAGAGACGCATTCAGTGAAGTTTCTACCCATTTCTTGTTGCAATCTAGACTGGTTCCAGTCATGGACCGCGAAGCGAAACAGACGCGCTCTGGCAGACCCGCTACGCCACCATTCCGCGATATTATTTTCATGAACTGTGGCTCCTACCGCGGGGTTCATCTGGGGCTTCCAAGTTTTCGCATTAAGACCAAAGTAATTAAAATTTAACGTACCAACGCCATACGACGATTGAATCTTACCTCGCCTCTAAAACGTTGTACATCGTAAAAATGGTCGATACGTTATCTATAGTATATTCTACGCGTATCTATTCTATAAAATTTTTTCTAATGTTTAGGGGTAATAGCTTAATTTGTCAAATTTCGTAATAAACTAATAAAGTGAAATTACTCGTTACTCGTTAGGTGTAGGGCTAATAAAGATCGATACTTTTTTATTTAGAATTGGGCACTCTACCATATTTTTGTATAAAAAATATACTATTCCATTTAAAAAACTGAAGGTCACCTTCGTTTCTCAGAAAATAGTACAAACACGAAAGATCTATATACCTGGTTACATTGCACATAAAAAGCAGTATAAATTTTTCCTGTTTAATTTTTTTTTGTCATCTGTACGTTTACGAGAAAAACACTGGCTAGTAATATCCTGAACACCCTGTATATACATCAAACCTGTCGTTTAATTTAAAGAAATTTCTTCAATAAACACAGAGGATACATTTATGGGACACTGTATATTGGTACGAGTCCGCAGTGGTATATTGAGAGTACTTGGAGCACCTGGTTGCCCCATTGCCAGATCGTTCAACTATAAATTACATGTTTACCTACTCTGGCCGTTTGACAATGTATCGCGTTCCTAGGATCACCGAAATTCCGCGAAAGCTAAAGCCTGACCAGGTCACG
The DNA here is from genome assembly GCF_026283585.1 of Hylaeus volcanicus. Taxonomy (NCBI): domain Eukaryota; kingdom Metazoa; phylum Arthropoda; class Insecta; order Hymenoptera; family Colletidae; genus Hylaeus; species Hylaeus volcanicus. The sequence continues at coordinate 8,049,748 of NC_071982.1, forward strand.
CACGCGAGGGGCGCTACGTACTCGAAGACTCCATTTTGCAAGCGCATAATGCCAAAACTCTGCTCCAAATATATATTTCGGACGGCGTTGTCCTCTTTGCCGTATTACCTGGAATTTATTAATGCGGTCAACAATTCGTCGTACAGTCGTTGGTACACCTCGAAGATTATACAAGTTTCCTCCAAATGACACGTGCACTACTTTCTTAATATTTGTTTTTAATATTTGTATTTCGTCATTTTTTCATAATTTTTCCATCATTTATTTCATCATCAATATTTGTATTAAATCATATGTAAATAATGATTTAGTTCAGATAAATTGTAATTAACTACGACAGTTTTTCGATTCACTTTTACCCTAGATAAAGTTACGTTCCTTTTGAAAGAAACACACACCGGTTACGAGTGTGTTATTATATCAGAAGCTTGATAAATCTGGAGTAAAGCTAGGTAAATTCTCGTCTACTAACTCGTAACACGTTATTCTGCGGAGCGACGATTCTCTCATTTATATTATTCCCCACACGAGACTAACATGATGCTAAACTGACATTCAGAAATGATCAATTCTCGCAAAATTTAACAGTACGCTCCAACAGCAATTTTCTGTCAGGCAATCATTTTATATTACAATTCGCAATTAAAGAGTAAAAACGTACAAGCTACACCGTTTAGAATTTTCTCCAATTATTCGTGCTAGGGCATTTGAATTAATTAGTCACACGGTATAAATTTCAAAATTATACGTGTCCCATTCAAAGGTTTCCTCGCGATTCGTTTCATAAACAGTACGACGAATGATTGGAATCGTATTACTCGATCGATTCACCATAGATAAACGGTTAAAAACTGGTTACCTTTCAGACATCCGCCACGAGGATTCCACGAGTCATCGCGTCGCAAAAACTGTATCCTAATTCCCCGCCAGGAAACGATTCTTCCTATCGCACATGCCGAACGAGAAAACGCACTTCATGTCATGATAGAAGGAGCGGGAGAGTCGATAACAAGAAGATGCAAACGAACACGCGCACACGATACACGCAGCGAAACGTGGACGCAAGAAGAACCTTCTCCTTCCGCTGCCGTTCGAAGACTCCTGATCCACGCTCGACGCAGCCACGACGATGCTAACCTCCCCGCCCCTCCAGCCGCTATCCCACCTCCACCACCGCGATGGAAGTTAATCGTGGCGGAGAAACCCCTCGTGTCGTTTCTACCTATACAGAGTGAGGCCGTAATTCCCGATGCGATCGCGAGCAGGCCGAAACTCCTCCACAGATGGGAAAATTCTTATCTAAACGAACATTTCGAACAACGAATAAAAGAGAAACGGTATTTTGGTTCGGTGAGTGGTTACATCAAGGATTCCTTGAAATTTTTGATCCCAACACGCTGGAATAAATCAGGGGTGAGTGGATGAGAAAATTCTTATCTAAACGAACATTTCGAACAGAAAATGTTTCTCATAAAAAAGAAACGGTATTTACAGCAAGGGTCCCTTGAAATTTTTGATCCCGACACGCCGGACTAAATCAGGGATGAGTCGGAACGCGGTCCCCGAGCCATGTAAAATCTTTACAATGATAGATTGGTTGGAAACTCGCGAGAGGGAGAATTGAATACCCATCGCTACTTGTATCCCTCGTTCCAAAGGATGTCATAAGCTACGAATAATTATCTCCCACCCTCCAAGGGCACCCCTTGGCATTTCCCGGAAGAGGATACAGAGTTAAACTCGAAGATGAGCAAACATAGCGTAACCAATTATGCTCGAGCAATTTCAGAGTTGAACAACCTTCTGCGACACTCGACTAACGTTTGCGAAATTTGATTGCTATTAGACTACTCTGTGACAACATACTACAAAAACAAGATCACATTGCGATTCGAGCACGTGTATTGTCAACGCGATGAATACATCATCGTGTAGAGACAGGTTCATTTTCTTGAGAAATTATTCTCAGGCTGCAGATTAAATTGTATGACGCACGCTCGACGGTGAAAACTAGTTCCACTTTCGTTCCAATTTTTTCCTTGATATATCGAAGGTCGCAAGTGCACCGAATGACTCATTACGTTTCCACGTTGCACGTTCGAGGATGCAATCGTAGCGAAACAAGTACGTACATGAAACGATAGGGTATAGGAGCACGACACAAGGAGATCGTACGAAGGTGAACCAAGGGTCAAAAACAGGAATCGGCGAAAATAGTTGATACTCCGATGTAGTATCCGATGTAGTACTCCGATAGCCGAAAAGAAGAATGAATTTAACACGGTCACGCCGGCGTGTACCACCGATGGCTCACGCTCGCGTGTCCATCAGATGGCGTGTGTCACCGTGCCGCCCCATGACGAGAAACAAAAATAGTAGCGCTCGGCTGTACCACTGGTGCTTCACACTAATATGTCCCATCGGGCGGCATGTACCACCGGTGGGTCATGCTCGCGTGTCCATCAGATTGCGTGTGCCCCCTCGCCGCCCCATGGCGAGAAACAAAAATAATAGCGCTGGCGTATAGCACGGGTGGCTTACACTAATATGTCCCATCGGGCGGCATGTACCACCGGTGAGTCACGCTCGCGTGTCCATCAGATGGCCTGTGCCACCGTGCCGCCCCATGGCTAGAAACAAAAATAATAGCGCTGGCGTGTACCACCGGTGGCTCGCGCTCGCGTGTCGATCAGATGGCGTGTGTCACCGTGCCGCCCCATGACGAGAAACATATTAATGTGAACCACCAGTGGTACACGACGGCGCTACTATTTTTGTTTCTCGTCATGGGGCGGCGAGGTGGCACACGCCATCTAATGGACACGCGAGCGTGAACCACCGGTGGTACATGCCGCCCGATGGGACATATTAGCGTAAGCCACCCGTGGTACACGCCGGCGCTGTTATTTGTGTTTCTCGGCATGGGGCGGCGAGATGGCAGACGCAATCTGATGGACACGCGAGCGTGAACAACCGGTGGTACATGCCGCCCGATGGGACATATTAGTGTATGCCACCGGTGGTACACGACGGCGCTATTATTTTTGTTTCTCGTCATGGGGCGGCACGGTGACACACGCCATCTGATCGACACGCGTGGCAGATTGCGTGTGCCACCTCGCCGCCCCATGGCTAGAAACAGAAATAGTAGCGCCGTCGTGTACCACCGGTGGCATACACTAATATGGCCCATCGGGCGGCATGTACCACCGGTTGTTCACGTTCGCGTGTCCATCAGATGGCGTGTGCCACCGCGCCGCCCCATGCCGAGAAACACAAATAACAGCGCCGGCGTGAACGTACTCGAATATTGCATTATTCGAATCGTACATTTGTTTACGCGTTTCCCGTACCGGGACTTCGAGTCACCTCTGGCGAACGTAATACCGCAATTGGTCGACATAAGGTCGAGTACGAAAGAGGATAAACAGCATCGAATTCCTCGATGGTTAATTATAGACGCAAGGTTCGCGACAAAAACAGAGAGACGCCTTGGTGAGAATGTCCACCGGTTTTCGACGAGTACCATAAAAGTACAAAGCTCCATGTGCGACCGGTGTCTGGTTAGTCACGAAGAAAAACCGTGCACGTTCGCGAGACCTCGTTGCCGTCGCATTCGTAAACACGTGCTGGACGCAATTGCTGCGACACGTTGGATCTACATACTCGGCGTAAAAAATGTGACACGAACCCACAGCACGTAACTAAAGTACCTGGTGTTCTTTATCCGATTTATTAACTTTACAGGATGAGGCGCGACACGTGGTACAACCGAGGAGGTGATGCCACCGATACACAGGGTGTCCTATTCGTTCCGAGTAAGATACTGCCGAGATGTCTCGAGGCGTTAACCTAACTTTCGCAATTTATTTCTTTGTTATTTTTGAGAATACTAATACGAAATAAAGCTACAGGTTTGCTGTACTCAAGGTCTTCCAAAGGACACGCGAGTCGTTGAACTTGTTCCGATGCCGGTTATAATGTCACGCGATCAAAAACATATTTCCATTTCAAGAAGTATGACCTTGAAGCCTCTTGAAGAACGACCTCGGGAACAAAACTTTTCCCGTTAACCTAATTGCAACTACGAATCAAGCGCGTACGTTTAATTGTACGTTCGTCGACTCATTTTGCGTTACAATTTATTATTTGATTTGAAAGCTTTCTCGAGGGCTCATCTTCGCTACATATTCGCGCGTTCTACAGAGGTTTCGTTGTCATAATTTCCCTCTCGAGGCAGAAACAGGAGAGAGCACTCTTGGCGTGCGTGCGTTCGGGCTGCGTACAGGAAATAGAAATCTAATACGTTCGCGATAGCGTCGACCGATACTCCCGCTGTTTCACCTCATCCTGAGAATTAAAACGCGTCTCGCTTCCGCGTGCGAACGAAACTAAAACAATCGATGTATCCTTTCGATACCCGCCGTATTAATAGCCAAGTCCCAATTTTATTTCTAAAAAGCTAGATGCTGTATCTAAATGTGCCATCAGGAATGATTACGTGCCATTATAATCGCGATTAGCTATACATTTCTGTCGATCGTTATCGCAATCAAAGATAAATAGTTATCAAAGATAACTAGGGAATGGCGTACGTCTCTACGAGGAGTAATTATATGCCAGCGTAAAGCTGCGGAGAAGCCACTCACGGATCGAAGAATTCATCGTCTCGTATTCTCTGGTTCGTTATCTCGGGTGCTTTAATTATGTTCTTCAAAGCAGAGAGACACTCTCGCTCGTGACGTTCCACGGGAGCTTGACGTTAATAAGCACGTCGTTAGATTAGCCGTTTGAGTCGACAACGCGAGGAATCGATTCGTGACCTATATGATCGTCCCTTTAGATCGAAGCATTCGCGAATCGGGAGAGACGAAAAACATTCCGATCGGCGCTTTCGTGCTACACCACATGATAACGATTAATTACGCGATGAAAGCACTTCTAATTACGCAAATGTATTTATTAAATAATACAATTTCTAACGTATAATTGGCTGTTACCGATACCGTTAGCGGTCGCTGCTTTGCAATTACGGGGCGCAACGTTTGATAAAGAAAATGGCACATCGACCTTTCAGTTTTATCGACACTGTGTGAAATAAATTGATGGAATAATATTATTTAGTTTATGCAAAAATGTATCACATTGTGTATTAAACAAAAGGCTGAGCTCTATCTCAAAAAATCAAGAGGACGGGGCGAAAACAGTAAGGTATGTCGACGAGACAATTTAATTTTTATTATTAACTTTTTTGTTGTAAAACTTTTACCATCATATTCCTGACATTTTTCTGATTAAAATGAGTCCAAACACGATATAATTCGGATGATATTTACCATGCATCTTTTGTTTAGTTAGTGTTGTACGATATACAGGGTGTCCCAAAAATGTTGGAGGTCCTTGAATCGCCATCTGAATTTTAAGCAGGGGAAGATTTTAAACCTCTATAGTATTAATATTAGTAAACAACTATTTAAGGGAGTAAATAATTTATATATACACGGTGTTCTAAAAATGTTGGAGTTCCTTGAAAGGGATGGTTCGGGAGGTGATTTTAAACAATTTTTTCCTTAGCGAAAATGTTGTTTCAAATGACCTCCCGAACCACAGCTTTCAAGGAACTCCAACATTTTTGGGACACCCTGTATAATACATACTAAGTAGTTACAAGTAAACATGTTGCGAATTACGTCGTGTTTGGCCTCATTTTAATCAGAAAAATGCCAGGAATACGATGATAAATGTTTTACAACAAAAAAGGGCTATACCTCCCAGTGGTGGTCTCTGTGCATTTATCGTAGAGAAATATCTATATTCAAACCTGTGTGTATCTTTCACGAAAACGTATCATAGCCTTGTGTCCTTCATTTATATCTACTTAACTTTTCACCAGTATTTCTCGTTTCTATTTTTCATTCCTAACTAAATAAAGATAGTTCTTCTTACTTTTCATAATTAAATAAAAATAAAGATTACTAGTATTCAGTGAATGTTTATTCGATCCCATATTCCAAGTCGAGTAAAGTGCACGTTGTAACCAGACACGAAACTAGAGTTCTCCTATTCTTATAAAAAAATTTTCCCGCGTGCATCGCGCGATGGGATTTCACGAGAGAAAGTTCCCCGTTAGGAAAGATAATGCATTAGATTCCGGGTATTCAATTAATCGCGTGTGTCGCTTTCACACTTTTTGCTTAGAGGAAGTTGGTTGCATATGCATGGGTGTCTCGGCTGTGCGTAAGGTCGTTCGTTATCGTCGGCCATTTAGTTATTGTTTCGATACAATTATTTCAAAAGGGATACGGAATTACATGAATTATTCGGTGCGAGAGATTTATATTTCTATGATATCGTTTCGCGTCGCTGAATTCGATAACGACGCAGCCGGTGCACGACCGGTAGCGTTAATTCGTAGAAGGAACACGTAGAACGATAACGTAGCAGAATGAAGGCGTAGAGCGCCGTCTGCAATGCTCCGTGGTCCATAACTGAAAGCAGTCCGGACTGCGTTAAGAAACAGGTAGATACGTTAGCTGGACATGCCTCGCGAAAGAGGATCTCCGCCTGTTTTCTTCCGCGGTTGGATGAATAAGGAAGAATATAAAATAAAAAAAGTCACGAATCTCGGCGTCTGCGGTGTCTAATAATAGCCTGGCTCAATGTTTCTCTTTCTAGGGCGCGAACGAGGTTTTGAAGAATCGATAAAAGTCCTTTACACGTGTGGCGATATGTCTATTTTTGAAACTTACGACATCGCCGAGTGGCAGGCTTTGGGATAAGTCACGTGGCACCGAGGTAGCAGTTAGAAAGAAAGAAAAAAAAATCACGAAACGCACGGAAAAGTCTTACGTATACGCGGTACCATCGTACGGGAACACCGTGCATGGTGTTCCGCGCTAAATTAGCCTGCCTAGAAATAAAAGCTGGCAGCGAACCGTTGCAAATGGCACGTTTCTTCCAATCCGCATTGGCAGATTGCCGGCTAATTATTAACCGAGAGATTCTCAATTATGCGTCAGGCCGTTGACCTGTCCATTCGCGAATGTCGCCGCGGTGAAAACTAGAGTTTATCGGACGGACAGTAAGATCGATCGAAGCACGTATGCACTATTCACGTGCAACCGAGTCTAGACAGTTGACTGCGCCGTTTTATGGTCGCCTTACTCCAAAATCGTATTCCGAGAATATAACTGCACGGACACGGACCCTTTACGACTCCCGTTGAATTTATTTTCCTGCCCTTTGGCCGGACGCGACGCCGTTTCGTCATTTAGAACGTTATGTCTCTGTTAACGTTACGTCACTGTTATTTTTACGTCGATTCAACTAAATACATACAGTGTGTGTAGAATGCATTCGTACACCGATCAATTTCCCATAAAACTTTCGTGTGAAATTGTAGTTTCTCAACTTCCTTTTTTATAATCAATGATATTTTACATTTTCTCGGAAGTCTCTAAGATAGATATAGTGTAGTATAATATGTAGTATAGTATATATAATAGAATTTCCCATAAAACTTTCGTGTGAAATTGTAGCTTCTCAACTTCCTTTTTTATAATCAATGATATCTTACATTTTCTCGGAAGTCTCTAAGATAGATATAGTAGGTATAATATGTAGTATAGTATATATAATAGAATTTTGAAGTTGTAATAAAGGTTCTAATAGAGGATTGGAAAAAGATCCCACTTCGAATAACTAATAATTTACTTAATTTAATGCTTAGAAAAGTTACAATAATTATAAAATCAAAAGGAAATCCCACGAAGGAAGTACTATATGTTAGGTTGTCCCAAAAGTTTCTTTTGTTTTATTAATAATTAATATATACACGATATTGTATGTTTTATGTTACATTACTGAATCGTGTACGATTCATTTCGCTTCATTACTGTTACAGCATCAATGTCTAAGAAATTAGATTGTCTATTTATATAAACACTGCCACAGAAAATAACTGAATGCAACTCACGAAAGAAACTTTTGGGACAACCTAATACTTGTAAATTAAAGTAAATTTCTTTTTTTTTTTTATGAAGTTTATAACTTAAACAGTTGTACGAATACTTGTTGCTTCGACATTTCTATTGATTAATTGTTTCTTTCTTGTTAATTTCGCAACTTATATAAACAGCTATTTTTTTTTTTAACCTATCTATTCTAGAGATTTTCGAGAATATGTAAAATGTCACTGTTTATAAAAAATAAGTTAACAAATCACAATTTTACACAGTTTTTTTTTTTTGGAAATTGATCGGTGTACGAATAGTTTCTGCACCCACTGTATATCGGGAGCGGGAAAATTAATACAGCAGAGTATTTCAGCAACGCGTCCGTCAACCTTGTTTCGTTTAGTTGCTGTATTCGGCTATTTTTAACTTTCGTTACGGCACCCTGGTATACATAGGTGTATAACCCGTCCCTGGTATCGTTCGTTAATTGTGGACATAAGTAAAACATAATCAAGTCAATGGTATCGGAACGTAAGTCTTAATCAACGAAATAATCGATCGATTTGAATTAAAATTACGTACAATTCATTCACATTCACATTCATTACGTACAAGAAGGAACTCTGGAAGTACGGATTGCAAAGATTTTACGAGTCGATGAAAAGTTTTCAAGTGCCATGAGTCGAGCGAGTAAAGAAGTCGGTTTCGCGAAAACTGTCCGTTAAAGTTCTAGGCTTGTTAATCTTCTTTTATTATTCTACGGACACACTTTCGAAGTAATTAATCGATAGCTACGAGCTCCGATTGCGGGTTGGCCGATGCATTTCGAACATTTCAAAGGTCAAAAGGTCGTTAACCAGACAAACTCCAACCTTTAGATAAAATTTAGATCGATGAAAATGTATAGAAATAAATCTGGTCGAATAAATAGTAATCGTTAATTGATGAGACCGAGTAAGAATAGAATTCTAGAACGATCATCTTGCTATCTAGCTATTGTTTTATTGCTTATCAATTTTTCCAAAATTAGTAAGGGTCATAATTTTTGGACGAAAGGTTTTTTTAAATAAAAGCTTCTATACAAAACTGCGGGTACCCGTTATTTGTTTTATTGCTTATCAATTTTTTCAAAATTAATAAGGATTGTTATTTTTGGACGGAAGCTTTTTCTTAAATAAAAGCTTCTATACAAAACTAATTGCGGGTACCCGTTATTTTTTTTATTGCTTATCGATTTTTCCAAAATTAGTAAGGGTCATAATTTTTGGACGGAAGCTTTTTTTTAAATAAAAGCTTCTATACAAAAATAAATGCGAGTTCCCGTTATTTGTTTTATTGCTTATCAATTTTTTCAAAATTAATTGGATACTGTGTACTCGTATAATTCGTATTGTATTTTATATGTATTGTTTATATGTACTGTTTATGTATTTTATATATTCAATACCGCGATCTGTACTGTCTAGTATGGTGGTTTCCGAGCTAATTTCATTTAACCATTTCCGAAGTGACACGCGCACCTTCGCCACGACACTAACGCAATCTATCAATTTTTCACGGAATATTTGAAATACTGACTCCCCGCGTTCTTTTCACCCTTCCGCGTCTTCGTCTTCCTATATTCTTTTTCCCTCTCGTTGCTGACCGATCAATTACATTCGAAATCTCGATTCTAACGTTCCACCTACACGGCAACTTCGTATCGATATTCGAAGAAAAAATATGGAGGGCCGGAAGTCGAACTCTTTTCGCATTCAAAAATTGTTCCTATCTAAACTAAATAGCTGCTTTACCCACTACTTCGAAAAAACTTTGAAAGTTTCACCCCTCGAACATGAATATATCAATCAATAAAACTGTTACGCATCAAACATTTCGAATTTTCTATCTATACTATACATATATCGAATTCCCAAAAATCGACGATTTTTTAAACACTTGGCGAAACGTACCACCGAAACCGTAACCGTTCTATCGAATAGACGTCGCAAATAAATATGACTATAGACTGGCTTCACTCGTTATCTATTATTCGATTAAAATGCGATCTCTGGATTGCTTGAACATAACATCAATTCTGTACTCACGTTACGGACATTCGCCACGAGGATCTTCCGAGTCACCGACCTACGTTACATCGGATCATCTTCGGTCTCGAACAGCGAGAAAGCATCTCTCCTTTAACACGCACTCGGGACTCACGGGGACACCGCACGCAGGAAAACACAACCGAACGCGTGAATTTGTTCGCTCGGTACGCGTAAGGGAAATTCGTGGGTAAAAATAACACCGAGCAACGGAACCGAGAGACGAACAGAAAGAGATCTGCCTCCTGCTGTTGTCGTTCGAAAACTCATGGTGCCCGGCTTGATGCGGTCGTGTGCTCTCCCCACCCCCTACTCTCCCGCCCCACTTCGATGAAGTTAATCGTGGTCGGAGAAACCCCTCTTGTTGTTCGTATTTCGAACCTGACTCGCCGTGGACACAATGATACACGTGTATACAATGATACACGTGTATACGTGCACTAACGCTGAAAAGTTCGGTGCACGCGTCGGTGGGAAAGATGTTCTTAAATTTCACGCTCGGAGGGTGGTGGGATCGATACCTTCTCTTCTGCGTACGTTTTTAAATTTACACATGCACCCAGACGCAATTGAAATATCGTTAACTCGTGCATTCCTCGAGTATACGAACGAAACAGATGGTAGATTTTTCCTTAGAGAATTTTTTCCTTGCGGCGAATGAACGGATGTTGCGTAAAAATGTATTAGTGCCATTAACGTGGCCAGCAAGCGTGAACCAATCGTAGCGAATGTAATCGATACCAAGGAAATATATCGATATACAGGGTGTCCCACAAATGTTGTAACACCTTGAAAGTGGTGGTTCGGGGGGTGATTTGAAACAACTTTTTCCTTGCGGAAATGTTGTCCGAGGCTTCGTTGAGGAGATATTAACGGAAAACACCGACCAATCAGAGCGCGCGTATACCGGTGGAGCGTAGGCTACGCGATAGGCGGCCGCGCTCATTCGCTACCGCGGCCGCTCCATCGGCATACTCGCGCTCTGATTGGTCAGTGTTTTCCGTTAATATCACTTCAACGAAGCCTCGGACAACATTTTCGCTAAGGAAAAAGTTGTTTCTAATCACCTTCCGAACTACCCCTTTCAAGGTGTTACAACATTTTTGGGACACCCTGTATATACAGGGTGGAGGTGATTTGAAACAACTTTTTCCTTAGCGAAAATGTTGTCCGAGGTTTCGTTAAGGAGATATTAAGCGTAAACCCCGACCAATCAGAGCGCGAGTATGCCGGTGGACCGCCCACGGTAGGCGTAGGCTACGCGATAAGCGGCCGCGCTCATTCGCTACCGCGGCCGCTGCAACGGTATCCGCGCGCTCTGATTGGTCAGTGTTTCCCGTTAATGTCTCCTCAACGAAGCCTCGTACAACATTTTCGCTAAAGAAAAAGTTGTTTCAAATCACCACCCGAACCACCTCTTTCAAGGTTTTACAACATTTTTGGAACACCCTGTACAATTACGCATTCCCACGTTTCATGTACGGACTTTTTTATCATTTAAATGTTGTCTTCTTCGTATTAAATTTATTCTATCTTGATCAACTGAAAACAAGCGTAATTGTCGCTAACGACACAACTCGAGATTCGTAACGCTAATTGGTAGTCGCTGGAATTTTGCGCGGGAAACAAAGATGTCGGTCGTTCTGTTCGATCGAGCCTTCCTAGATCGATATCGTTCCCGAAATGGTAGCACGTTAAATTCAAAGTGCTATGGAAATATAGTTAGAGATCGTTCGAGCACGCTATGCGGGGTTATCAAAAAATTCGCGGAGGTTATACGCTAGCAAGGGGTCACGATTATGCGATAAGACGTACATAGACTGTAAAGTATACGATTCTGCGTTACCTCGGTGTACATACGTCCACGATATTGCAACTGCGCCAGCTATCTATGTGGATAATTCGATCTACGTAATCGCGATTCCGTATCACGGAGCATATTTATTTACCAATAAAAGCACTTTGAAAAATTTGGGCTCTTACTCATCAAATGGCGTACTCGTCCGTAATGATTTTTGATGTGGCGTACGATTTTCCGTCATCCATCCCGCTCGGCTTTCTTCCTCGATGAAAAGGACCTTTATACTGCTTTTCCTCTCTTTTGGCCACCCTCTTTGCCCTTCGATACACGTGACTTGTTCTGCAACACACTTCCATGAATAAGTAACGTGACAGACGAGGAGACTATTAGAATAGTAGGCGGGACCTTAGGGCGCCTCACGCAAACACTTGTGCATATATACTAGCCTGCTTGCAGGATTAAAACCTTCTCGCAAGAAACATCAAAGAAACACATATACTTGAAAACTATGTATCGTTTACGAATAGATCGAAACTAATTAAATAAAAATAATTCTCTCGGCTGCTGCGTTCCAAGCACGCAGAAACGTATTCTATACGAAAGTACAAAAGGTAATTTAATGTACATGTTATCTTCGAGTACAATTTCGTCTGATGAAATTATATAAATCTTTTATTCTGGATTTATCGAAAGTCGATGAAGGTATAAAATCGACAACTTAGTTAACTATTTAACCGGTACTCGATAAAATACATTTCCGATTTCGTGGGTCATGCGGTACACGTAGAGGAAACTGCTTAACATTCGTCCAACTCGTAAGCACATGTACTTAATAATACGAAGTCAAAAACGTGATGAAACTTGTCGATTTATCAATCAGCTTCGATCGGTACTGGAATTGCATAAAATTTATCGATTTCTAGGACGTTAATACGCTACTGCATCATAAGCTAAGAGTATAAGATGCGAAGAACTATTCTCGTTGATAGTTATGAATAAATAAACAAATAAAATGCAAGAGCGACGCAAACGTTAATCAGTTTCCTACAGTTTCGTGTACACGGCCATAAACTAAAGCTCTTAATAGAAAGGAAACTTGCACGCTTTTCAGGTTTCTCTTTACACAAGAGTTTCTACTCTGTGATACGGCGCTTCAATCGTAATGACGCGAGTAATTTCCGGCCACGTTAAAATAGCTTGTTTGGGTGAAATTTTGGCCGGAGCTGATTAATGGAATATTGTTATTTATAAATTCATTCGAATTTAAATGTGCGTGGTATAGTGTATAGGCTGCAGTAGGCAAAGAACTGATAAAGAATGGACTACTGGTCGATCTGTTTGTTATTCGTTTCGTTGTTCGGTACGATATTACGAACTGGTGGCGTTGAGCTAACCTTCGAACTGCCTGACAATGCGAAACAATGTTTCTATCAGGAAATCGAAAAAAATGCAACAGCCATGCTCGAGTTTCAGGTATGCAAATCGTCCGTCTTTAAATGAAAGTAATTTCGCAATATTGTGCGGTCGGAAGACAATATTTGCCACGACGTAGTAGCATTAGCCACGTTCGCACTTTAGTAACCTGTTATACAGGATCGAATGAGCTAATTAATTTTGAGTCTTGCAGGTTGTCACGGGTGGACAATACGACGTAGATGTAACTTTAGAAGCTCCGAATAAAGAGGTCATTTATAGACAAATAAAAACGCAGTTCGATTCGCATCAATTTACAGCGTCGGTGACTGGAGCTTATAAAGCTTGTTTTAGTAACGAGTTTTCAACGTTTTCACACAAACTTGTCTACATGGATTTCCGAGTGGGCGATCAACTTCCACTCGCAGGTCTCGGTGACCATGTTACCGTCATGACTCAGGTAAAGTATCTTTTAATTGCATAGTCTTATTAACTGATATTCCCTACGAGCTATGAAAGTACGACATTTCTATATTTTATATTTGAATAGAGAGATATATATATTTCTTCCAGATGGAGTCTTCCGCGGAGAAAGTCCATAAGAATTTGAACAACATTCTAGATTATCAAACTCATCATAGATTAAGAGAAGCGCAAGGTCGTAAACGCGCGGAAGATTTGAACGGTCGTGTACTCGTATGGTCTGCCATAGAAACATTTACAATGTTACTTGTATCTGTGGGCCAAGTGATGGTTTTAAAGACTTTTTTCACGGATAGGAAGCCTTAATACATTCTGTGGTTTACCACCGAATAACGATGTTTTCTTGGTCCGCGATAGAATAAATTATCCATTTGGGTGGTGCAAAACAACATTGTACGTAATGTTCCAAAAGTTCTAGCAGTCACAGTGCCATGTTAACATTGGCCAGTTGTTTCTTACGCCCTTGTTTCGTTGCGGACATGGCGGTACAACTCTGTTAACAGATGGAATATTCTAATAAGAGAAACTTATGTGTATGAGGATGCTGTGTATGCCCGTTCATGTGTGTATTGTTTGAATATTAAGTTATATGAAAGATAGAAGGTTTTTATGGATATCTGCTCAGAGTTATAACAGAACATGAAAACAATCTGGCTGTTATATCTCTTCCAATGGTGAACTCTTAAGTTGTAATTATACTTCGGCACTGACAGTGTAACAGGCATTGTCATAGAAAACACATTTTTCTTACTCGTGCATATGTAACATAATAAATTAAAATAAATGCGCGTATTGCTCTTTGTAATTATTTCCAATTCCTGAATCCCACTTGTTATATTGTATATCGAATATAAACTTCAGCTCGGGTACCTCGGGATTGCTACACCCGTCTGTAACTACAATTAAATGTAGTTACAGACTCTGAGGGATTTCTTAAAAAAACGTACTATTGAAAGGTAGGAAATGATATACGTTCCCGTATTTTTAATAATATTTTGTAAAAAATTTTGTTGCGTATAGTACATATGAATTTAAAGTTGAAATGCATATCTATATACGTATTCATATTTTAATACGGTATTTCGTCATCAAAGTCGATGCCGTCTTTCCGGAAATACGTAAGACACGTGTGACTAAGACAGCCGGCATCGTATCCAAAACGTTATATCCACTTTAAAATGCTTAAACCTGCTCTAACCATACAAGCAAAAAATAACAGCTGTTCCCAGCTGTTATAACCTATTAGAAAACAGTTAGGAAAATTAGAACAAAACGTCACGAACGTTTAGTATCATGGAGGTAAATATTTCTTTACATTAAAAATAATAAACTATCAATTATTAACTTTTACTTTATTGTGTTTTAATTAGGAGCAAAATATTTCAATTGACATAAACACTGGGAAGTTATTGGAATGGCTAATCAGTAGACGACACTGTAACAAAGATTGGCATGCAAACATTTTAGTTATCAGAGAAAAAATTAACAATGCGATACAAGACATGCCTGCTCACAATGGGATAGCGAAACTATTATCCGGCGCTTGTAAGTTGGATTGTGTTTTGTATTTGTATCGTGTTTATTATTTGGCTTATATTTATTTTTACCCTTGTAGATATAAATTACTTTCATTGTTTGAAAATAATAGAAATTTTGAAAGAAACTGAAGCAGACACAAAAAATGTGTTCGGAAGATATGGATCGCAGAGAATGAAAGACTGGCAAGAAATAGTACGGGCATATGAGAAAGATAACGTGTACCTTGCAGAGATTGCACAAATATTTATAAGAAACGTTAATTACGAGGTTCCAAGTACCAAGAAACAGATTCAAAAATTGGAGCAATTGCAAACTGTACATCTTTACTTTAAATATTCATTGTCCATAATTGCTTCAGTTCATAGATGCTTCATAAACAATATAATATTATACATTTATAGGAATTAACGAAGAAAGAAGCAGAATATAAAAAATCAGAGAATACAGCCAGATCAGAGTTTAATTTGCTCTGCAAGCAATTAGGTATTCAGGGCCACCAAATTAAGCAAGAATTAGCAGAGAAGATAAAAGAACTTCCAGAGATTTATGAAAAAATTGGGAAAAAAGTAAAATTGATAGAAAAAGCTGTAGAGTTTTACTGCAGTTTTGTTAATTACACTTTGGGTAGACAACACGACGGCGGTTGTGTTCCCATGTTAAAACATGTAATTGGTATGTCGTAATCTAATTAAAATAGAGATGGGTGAATTTTTATCTAGAAACAATGATACACTTCTACTATGTATCCTAAATTTTTCAGACAAAGGAAACACTACCACGTACCAATGGATTTATGGGGAACCTCCATTATCGATTACCGAGCCATCTTTAAATATATGTTCCGAAAACGATGACTCGGAGAAGAAGAAAGACGAAGACATCGATAACGGCGTACGTACATACTTACAGATGATAAGTATTTCGACTAATTATGTTCGTTTAACAGGTTTTAAATTACAGGGAATTGATTTTGGTGAAATCAGTTTAAACGAAGGTGACGCGAATTTGGGCGACGATGTTAATTTAGACGCCGGAGAAGAAATCGATTGGGGTGATGGAAACGTGGAAGTCCCAGCTGAAAATATAGATTACAATATTTCTTTGGAGGAATCTGGTATAGTTGTGGAAGCAGCTGGTCACGAAGGTGGAACTGCGACTGGTACCGAAGCGTACACGGTCCTCGATAATCCATCTACCAGAAACGATTTTATCAACCAATTATTCGAAGTCTGTATATTTCTAATCGTATTCTTAAAATTTATTTGTAAGATTCTTTTGTAGATTGTACTATTTTGTTTACAGCTGGAAGCATTCTTTAAATTACGTTTGTTCGAACTGAAAGGTAACGATAGCGTGAATTTCCTAAGCTTCAGTCAGCTGTCGGATTCATCCTCTATTTTGCAACATTCCACGTTAGAGAGCACACAGACTATGTTAGACAACGTTCAACTTGTATTGTCCGAGATTTTGGATACTAAAGTTCAATACCTGCACAACATTAAACATTCTACAAGATACGTGGATGTTTTAGTAGCGTCGTTGAAACAAAAATTAAGCTTAATCGATAAAATGATAGCTTCGCAAAAGATCGTGAGACAGAAAAGAGACGATGCGGAAGAACAAGCCAATGCTCTTCGACCTCTCCTACAACTTGTTATCCAAAGGACGAAGGAATTGCAAACACAGGTATTTTCGATGATCTTTCAAATATGTTCCGCCATGTAAACACTTCTGCAATATTTCCTTTTTCTTATACTTGCAGATAGAACAAGATATTTCGAAGAGATATAAAAACAGAGCTGTACACTTAACAGGAGGCATAAGTAATTTGTAAATAATCGAAAGGAAAACGTGGAACGCGATTAATGTAAATATGATTCTATCGCGAGGGAAACGGTGTGAATGGTATTATATGCTGTGTAAAGAATTTATTACATACATAATTTATACCTCGATAGGTGGCTAATCTTCTAGTGATATATTAGAGATAAAATAAAATGAAATATTATTTTCACATAGATATATAAATATATATATATATACATATCTTGCTGCTTTATAATGTTACAGGCGAACTTTGTACCTTCGATTATACGATACTTATCGAAGTACGTACTCTCGTTATCTTTGGCATATTTACAAAACTCTATTCATTTGTTAATCAATCCTCAATTCCACTGTTCCGTGATTCCGTCATGCCAGTAATTACATGACCATAAAAAGATTTTGTACCAGTCTCCAAGGCGACGAGGTGCACACAGCTTTGGTCGTCGGGCAAGGGTAGCGTTTTAAACATTCGGCGAACGTTCGATCGCATTCGCATAATCGTTGAGCGCACGATCCAGATCCCCCCCAATTCCCGTGTTCAACGGCTACAATGCGAACGGAGATAAATAATTATGGTATCGATCGAATAACGAAGAAAAGTAAATTCAATTTAAAACGAACCGCATACGGGCTTATAACCGTGGTAACATCTCCAATAATACGGTACAAAGTACTCTGAAAACATTGGGCAATCAGTAGCATCGTAGCACCAGTCGTGCATTTTGCAACACCTACAACAAGGTATTAAGTTGCAGTTGAAATTAATTAATTTACGTTTCTAAAGCCAGCCGATCTGAAATATATTTATCACCTACATTTTTGCTCTGGAACTTGATGAATACCTACCTATCTATCCCATCTATGACGTATCCAGAGCCCAGAAAACCACAGTAACACCCGTATCCTTTATAAGCTAAAGGATTGCATCCGGTAGCACAAACTACCATGTTGTAGAGATGTATCACACCCCTTTTAAACCTTTTATGAGATAAAGTCGCTTCGTTGTGCGTTCTAAAATAAAGTAGATCTCTGTACCCAATTTCGAAACGTCGACTTCGTTCCAATTTTACGACGAATACCGAACTTACAATAACTGATTACCCTTCGTTTCGTTGTACGTAAAATTAACAGATGGGAGCTCGCGTATGTATACATTTTCCTTCTGTTCTTCCATAGACACGGAATCCCATGGTTCTCTACTTCGCCCTACGCGAAGATTTCCTTCCTGCCATTCATTGGATGTCTCGTCATTGTTTAATTCATACACTCTGCTACTTTTAATCAACCTCGGGACACTTACTGTATTCCTAGCTGTAAACATGTTCGTATAATTTTCTTGAACAGAAATAAAAAAACAAATATACACATAGAATCGGGTAATCTCCTTTTTCGAAGTCGGTTAAAAATCGTAATGGATCTTTTCGAAGTAAAATATTTAATTCCGTAAAAATTTAGTTTCCGTAAAAAATTCTCATCTTTTTCTACAATCGATCTTGACGATCTCATTTAAAAACGAGATTCTCTTCCAGTTTTTTCGACCGTACATTTCTCCGTTTCACGCTGGTTGCGCCGTGATCTGCAAAAGTGAGGCACACTTCCGTTCGCAGTGTGCTACGCGGTACACTTCTACCGAAGAATTGCTCATCTGTTACCGAAACCATTTCTACATTCTCCGAGGATATTTTCAAAGTATTCGTTATCCTTTTATTGACAAGGGGAAGCTCGGCTGACTCACCCTGGGATTTGGCAATTTTTTTGCCTTAGTTTCGGAGTAATGAATTTGTGTCAAATTGAAATTTTGTTTCTAAGTAAAACATGCACATTTACCATGTTTGTTTATTCTCCTTTCTCTATTATTTCAAATGTAACTACTTGAACTAAAAGTCCCTTGAAATTAAATTTATATTAATGTTTATAATTATTTTAAATTGTTTAATTATTTTAAAAAGTAGAAATTTGAAATACCGTTAATATTATTTCCGAAGAAATTTTAATTTTTAACAATTGACGATTCGAATAGGTTTTTATGTTGCCCATTACAAATAACTTGTATTATTATTTCAAATGTAACTACTTGAATCAAAAGTCCCTTAAAATGAAATTTACATTAATGTTTCTAACGTGATAATATAATTTCTACTTCTAAAATTTGCATACTGTATCGATATCATAAAAAAAAAAAAAAATAAATAAATAAATTTCAATTTTCACGAAGTCATTACTCCAGAATAACCATAAAAATTGGCATCGAAATTCCAGGGTCCAGATCCCAGTCACCTGAGCTTCCCCTTGGAAGTATTAAATCGATTCTACATTTTCAAAGTATTCGTTTATAAATCTATGTAATTATAATCTTTTCCTAACGAAATTTATTGCTAGCGATCGATACTGTTACATACCACGAGAATTGCAACAAGACAATGTCAAGAGTATCACATGCGACAAGACGAAGAATCTCCATCGATGTTTCGCACGAGGCATCCTAGACCAATGATATATCCTTTCGAGATTCATCGAATAAGTTCTAATGTCATGTCAGCTACGAATGGTTCCGAACTGCGTTCGAAATGGTACGAGTTGAGAGTTCTCGTACAGAATGATCGACGGAAGGATCCATCGAGGCTCGTCGATCGTGGATCACGGACAATCGGTTCATCGAATTAGCTTTGAAGTCTCACATGTCGTAACGATGTTCTGGCGCGTTTAAATTAAAATTTTTCCGTTCAGATTCTTACAGATCGCGACTAAAAAAGATCACGATTCAATTAAACAATCGATTCCTCGGATTCAGTTGATTTGTTGTATATCAATTTGCGTAGATCGTGTAATCGTACGTAGTTTTAGTTATTTCGAATATATGTCGCATTTTTCTTCGTTGGTCGCAGTAGCACTTGTCACTGTAGAAGAATCTCTGTCTTTCGGAGTCCTGTTTCCACAGGATAGCTCCGGTGTGCAGCAGGCGAGCGAAACGAGCACTGACCCGACTAATCAAATGTACCTGGTCCAATGGTTCCCTCTAGTATTTCTCCTTCCACCATGAACACGCTCGACCCCCGATTCACTGTTCCGTTGAACTTGTATGACCCCCGGTGTCTCTCGCGACCGATCCTCCTCATCTGAGCTGCCACAGGGCGCTCCGGCGCTCTCTGAGAAACCTACTGTTACACTTTCGACGATTTCCGTGAAGAAAAGGGGATTAGAGACGCGTTCACCTATTATACCACCTCTTCGGCTCGTTGCCGCGACTTCCTATCGTTGTGCGCCTTATCAACGCGCTTCGGACTCCCAGGCCTCCTCTTCGTTCTCTTTTCGGCCACGAGAACGGTTGCATACACGAAGGGAACTCTCGATTCCGTTGCACGTAGGTTTCTATCGTTACCATCAGATGAGATCTAACTGCAGATATGACCACGGTTTTAAGTAGATCGTGTTTTTCTCGAAGAGCACAGGGCAGACCTTTATGACCGTGTTACAAATTTCTCTTAAACATGGTAATCTCTCTGGTAATCCCAGTACTCGCGTCTTTTATTTATTTAGTTTGCTCTCTCTATTTAATTCTTTATTTACTGGTAGGAAGGAGTCCCGGACAATTTTCCCATGGTACCGCATTAATTTAAACGCTTTGAAAGCTATCGAGTTCGAGTTTTTAATTATTGTATCACAAGCGAATGTTGAGAGCTACTTGACTTCGGCTTTGTGTTTTAGCACTTTTCTCGTACTTATCTTACACCAAGTTCTTTCTTTTTTCTTTTTTCTTTTGATGTCCTTTTATTTTTTTCCATTGCTTATCCTTATATATGCCATATATAGACTTTTCGATACTTTGTTAACCGGGTTTAACCCAACCATGAAGAAAAACCGGAGTGAAACAGCCGGGATTCGAACCTGAGCTCTCAGCGTGGTAATCGGCTACGCTACTCACTGCTCCACTGTCCGTCTCAATAAAGCGCAAGCTTTTTTTTCTTTCGGAAGCTTGTTAGAGACAACAAATAAGACCTATCTGATCTATAATATAAGATCAAGATGGACGCCCAGATTTTAAACACTCTTGAGAAATGAAGTAAAGGTTAACAGTATCGTACAATGTTTGCAGGACTCTATGGAATTGAATCGTTGTTTGACATTTACAGTGAGAGGATCTGATGACTTGCTGCATCTGGCGGTAGTTGAATGCTTGTGTAACGCATGCTTGATACAGAGTTGCCGATTTTTATCAGATGAAATTTCATATCGTGGGAGTATCGTAATCTCGCGATTAGAAAGTTCCGCGTGTATATTACAGATTGAAAATCTGGAAAAGTTGAATCAATCGAGACCAGAGTAACCGAGCAGAATTGATCACCGAGGATTAATTTCTTCGATTTTTCTTTCTTTCTACACGCTTCTTACCGCCTTTTTCCTTAATTTATACACGCTCGATGGTCCGCGACGATTGCGAGCGATTAGGTGGAATAATTACCCGTATGAAATCCCCGCTCCCGTCTAATAAATACCGCAAGGAAAACGATCGTCAGAAATTTCGAGCTTCGCGCGATCGATACGCAACCAAATAGAACAATGGCCCACCGCGAAATGAACGTTGCAAATAGTTTCACCCGCGTTAAATATCGTTCGGGCCTGGTGCGAGCGTCGTTTCCTGAATTGCGACAGTTCTCTCGGAATCGATGGACCCCGCGATCTACAATTATTTGCCCGACCGTGACGTTTCATTCCAACGTAATCGTTCGCTACTTCTCGGAATCGTATTACCAATCAATTCTAAGGAAATTAACGCGTTCACGTCCGAGGCGCTGCTATTTGTGGGGCGGCGCGATGGTACACGCCATTTGATAGGCACGCGAGCGTGAGCCGCCGGTGGTACACGCCGCCCGATGGGACATATATGGATTTCCTTCCATTCAGGGCAGAAAGATACAATTACATTACTGAATAGTAGTATCGAATAGTAAAAGAGTCTACTTTAAAAGAGTGGACTTTAACACATTCAAGCCGGCGATGTTATTTGTGTTCTTCGCCATGGGGCGGCGCGACGGTACACGCCATTTGATAGGCACGCGAGCGTGAGCCACCGGTGGTACACGCCGGCGTGTTAAAGTATCTTACAAAGCACCCGAACGGTTCGACTCTCTCCCACTCTTTTCTTTTGTTGATGAATTACGAAATTTTCATTAAAAAATACCTCCACGGTGTTGAGAACGAGAACGTAGGAGGAAAAAAAATTGTTGCGACTTCTAATTGTACTATTCTGTCCGTCATTAGGCCCGCAATCAGTGCCGGATTTACCGTAAGGCTAAGGGGGCTTGGCATCATATTTTTCTCGGTAAAATTGTACGAAAACTTCTCAGTGAAAACATTCTGTGGTCATGTAAAATAATTTGGCAATTCGTAACGTGGCAATTAATAATAAATCGATTCTCGAAGAATTTGAATATGTTGATACAGATTTTCATCGGTCTACGATATTAAATGAAGGATTATTCTCTCTGGCCTCTTTATTTATAGAAAATGGTTTGTTAAGATCTTTAGAGTTTAACGATTTAATAATGGATTTTGCAGACATAAAATGTAAAAAGGAAACTATTTTATTAACTATAAATAAATAATTTGAATAGTAAATTTAATGTTTTCACTGTATAAATAGTGTGTATTTATATTTCATGTAGGTATATATGTGTATGTATATATGTATACATATATCCAATCACTGACTTAAAGGGTCCTCTACTTCATTATTCCCAGGCCCCTTAAAACGTAAATCCGGCACTGGCCGCAATATCCCGTCCGCGACGGATCTCGCAATTTTCAATGTAAAAATGCATTCGCAATTTCGACGGTGCCCAAGTAAATACACGCTTATCGTGACGGTTAAGTGCCGGCTTTGTTCCCTGACAAATTACCAGCCTTTTTAAGTTGTGCAACCTTAAATGGATAGATTGCGTGCAAACTAATCGTCCCCTGTTTTCTTGTGATTCGCATTCTTCGGAGAGCACTTTCTCACGATGCACGACCGTGGCTACGGATCTCGAAAATTCCCGTACCGCGTGGAAATGGAAAATTTCAAATAAAGGATGCCACTTCGAGAGACGAACTATTCGAACTTAATCTTTAAACGAAAAAAAAAAGGGTTACAAGAGTTTCTAAATTTCACCGAATTTTTTCACGGTAAACGTACACTTTCTTGAGATTTTAGTTCGTTTTATGTATGTAAACTATGGTTTAGCGGCCGCTAACAAAAGTAGAGCGTCTGTGAAACCGAGTGAATCGTAGCGTAATTTTTCAAGGCGTATCAAGGCTGCACTCTTCTTACCCTGAATTCAAGGCGAGCGTAATATGAAGGATTTTAACGCCACATTATCATGCCATCGATTGCATACTTTCGGACTTTCACCGGTGTTGTTATCAACCGAGAACAGGGAAATAATGATAAACAGGGAAATTTCGCACGAGTTCAGGAAGAGCAATTATTGCTGTATTTGTTTCAGAGAAACTTCAAAAAACTTTCGACTTCGTCAAAAAATAATTGCGGTTTGAACTTATAGACCGAAAAACGTAAATACGTTGAACCATAATTTTACCATACCGACCCGAATAACGTTTCATTCGCGGATTCGAAACGCAATTGAATCCGATTGATCGTCCACCCCCCCCCCCCCTACCCCACCCTCCCCCGTCCCCGCATAGTATTACGCAATTTTCGTGGCTTTACTTTCAATGTCGAGCAGCCGTAATGATTAGCTGGCTTAACTTTCGTTCTTTTTCAACGCTTTCTCGTTCCTCGATCTGGCAAGTGAGAGGTTAGGTTCTTTTCACTCCGCTATTATGTACGTTCTTAGAAAATGTTTCGGTCAGGCGAAGCGGCGATTGCCTAGATATTTAAACGTGGCTCAAAGAAAAAAGGGTTTGACCAGCACGAACTCGAGAACGCGAGATGGACAGTAATTTCGTGGGAAAGTGATCCGAGAAAATGCCGGATTTACGAACTGTTTGCGGTCACGAAAGTGCATTGGACAGAAACTACTGCCCTGTGTCTATCGTAGACTAATTTATTGCCATTGCCTTTCTTTTATTTTTATTTTAGACGCGCAAAGCATACTTATGCATTGAAATTATGAGGTGATAATCCTGTAATCTGTAAGAAACTATTTTTTCGTTATTAGCCTATCATTAACCTTACATTAACTAGCGTTTACGAATTATTAAGTAACGTTCGAATTCTATCGATTAATGATCGAAACACGAAAAATGTATTAATTCTGTGTCTTACTGTGTCGTACTATTCTCGTCACGCTGAGTTAGACATTTTAATGAACGTGCACGACGTTGCACGTCCACTATTTACATTTATTAAACTCTATTCAAGAATATAGAAACTAAATAACGTTGAATAACCCTTCAAATTATCGATAAATTTCTATTTCAAGTTACGTGAAAATGCTTACCCCTCGGCCATGGATGCTTTCGTTTCGACGTGATTGGATAGCGATTTGGCGGGAAGGATGCTGATTGGCTGACGAACCGGCTGAGCAGTTTTCTTCGCCGATTGAATTGTTCCTTCGATCTTGTTACGACGCACATAACATTTATCTGCATTTATCGATCTACACACTGAACAGATGTCTTGGACTTTACTAAAAACAGAGGCTGTAACTTATTATTGCACTGTATCGTTGAGAATTGATCTAACAAACAGTAAAACTAACAGAATTGATCTTTTATAGCAGATCGTTTTACGCAAGTTCGTAACACAGCTCCTAGTTCGCGACTATCGCAGCGCACTCTGTAGTTAACAAATTAAACAATGGCCTCTGGAAGTTGGCCCTTCAATTTTTTTAAATAGTTTTACGACGAACGATAAACACTATACATAAGACGATATATATACAGGGTGTCCCAAAAATGTTGTAACACCTTGAAAGAGGTGGTTCAGGAGGTGATATCAAATAACTTTTTCTTTAGCGAAAATGTTGTCCGAGGCTTCGTTGAGGAGATATTAACGGAAAACACTGACCAATCAGAGCGCGAGTATGCCGGTGGAGCGTAGGCTACGCGCTAGGCGGCTGCGCTCATACGCTACCGCGGCTGCTCCAACGGTATACGCGCGCTCTGATTGGTCCACGTTTTCTGTTAATATCTCCTTAACGAAGCCCGGACAACATTTTCGCTAAGGAAAAAGTTATTTGAAATCACCTCCTGAACCACCTCTTTCAAGGTGTTACAACATTTTTGGGACACCCTGTATATATATATATTTTAAGTATATTACACATATACATATATTACGTATATGTATATATTAATTATAGGTTGTCACGAAAGTTTCTTTCGTGAGTTGCACTCAATTATTTTATGTGGTCGTATTCATATAAATAGACAATCTAATTTCATAGATATTCATGTTATAACAGTAATGGAGCAAAATGAATCGTGCACAATTCAGTAATGTAACATAAAACATAAAATATTGTGCATGTATTACTTATTAATGAAACGAAAGAAACTTTTGGGACAACCTAATATATTTTAAGTATATAAGTATATTTATTGCTTTTAAACCGAATATGGTTTATATAGCATATACGTTACATGAACATATTAACATATTGCTCTGTGTGGTTACATTATTTTAATGAAATGAAATGAAATAATAATAATAATTATTTAATTTAAATTTAAATTCGCTTGATAAACTCGAATATAATCAGCATATTATATTATAATCACTGAAATATCTTGTACACCGATCGAATATCTGGATATTCGATTAAAATTATGTGACATTCATATTACTCTCCTTTAAACTTATATCATTTTTATTTTGTTAAAGAGAAACTAGAATCCTATGTTTCCAACTGCAGAGAAGTATCTCGGTAGAGGAAAGACTAGCAGAAATATTTAGAAAGCATTTTCTAAGCATTTCGATACGGATCAGAAACTTGAGGAATAACCACTGGAATATTATATAAAAAAATGATATTCGAATATATACCGAAATATTCAGCTGATTGTATACATATATATCAAGAATTATTTGATGTGATGTTCTCAGCCCTCTGGTGATGCGTCCTGGACTGTCCAGGCTGGACATCATCGGATAGTCACATCAACATAAAAGTATAAGATCAAAATAAATAATAAGTTAAAAATAATTTAAACCACTTAGCGTTGGTAATTTTCTCTCGAAAAATGAATCGCTGATTATACATAATATCCTGCGAAGTTAACTACCAGCGTTAACATCTTGCATTAGTGGATATTGTTAATATATGACGGAACGATTACTTCAAAACATTGGACTAAAAGTTCTGTGCTACCTAATATGCACAGAATTCAACGTATTTCGTTGATCGAAGGATTCTATGCAAAGATAATACATTAATTGAAACTACAAAATAAGTACGCTACTCGTTATTGCGAATGTGTACGAAGACGTCATAACCTGTACGGTTTTTGACGATTTATTGTTCTTAACATACATTAACTGATAAAGACAGTTGGTTTATAACGTAACACATGTTACGTATTTTAAAAAATTAATAAAATAATGTAATACAGAATGTGATAACGAAATTTGAACATTTCGAGTGAAACGACGCTGAAATACATTTTATAGTGTCATTATGACGCGTAAGTGTGTAATATGTAAAGAAACCAACTACAAGAATACTTATAGCTTTTTCTCGGCGCCAAAGGATCCAGAGACACGTAAAAAGTGGCAAAATGTAATTTCCATAGAGAATTACGCTGTCACAGATGATACATATGTTTGTAGCAAACACTTCAACGAAGATGATATCATTACACATTGGGTTAGCGGAGTGCCACCACATGTTATAACTGTAAGATCCAATACCACTTAATATAAAATTAATAATCGATAAAAATTGATAATTCTACCATTTACGGATTTTTAATCCCGACAGTATTTTATAGCTCCCCTTCTTCTTATAATTCTAACATTTCCACAGATTAAATATAAAAAATGTAGATTACGTCCAGGAGCAGTGCCTAGCAACTATCACGTAGAAGGAACCGTGCAAACGATCAAGCAAGAACCTTACGATCCTGATATAAACATAAAGTATTATTCGCCATGCAAGATAAGAAAGATAAGTTCGTTGGATGAAAAAAAAAGAGATCATCTCAAATCTAAAACTGAAAAGTCACAAATAAATTGCGACGAGAATCGTAAAACTACACCTCGTCGAGAACTATTTCATAAATTAGATGATTACGAATATAATTCGAATAGAATCTCTTTTATTAAGTTGGAAATGCCAGAAAATGACTCGAACGCGAGTAAGACGCACGAAGAGTCTAGAGTTCAAGAATGCCTTGAGAAAAACTTAAAGCAAACGAAACAAAACAAACAGGTATATGAAATAGAGGAAACCATTCTTCCCCATCAAGTTTCGACGGAGGATGCGAATTTTGAAATTAAAAAGGAAGTACAAGCTCAGACATGCAAAGATCATAATTACTTGTCTGTGTCTAAAAAAGTATTAGAATCTGCCTCTAAAGTTTTCGATGTTTCCGAAGAAGACGGGGATCAAAGACCCGCAAGGGAAGATTCTAATTCTAAAGAGAAGGCGGTGTTTAATAGCTTTCTAGAAATAGAGCATTTGTACGCGAAACGCCAAATAGTAAAGGATGTTAGTTATGATCAGTTAAACAAATGCTATTCTATGTATAAGGATATCGAAGACATTGAAATTTTATTCGAAGATTTACTCGAAGTATGTACAGAATTACTACTCCCGCCTGGTTGGTCTTGTTTAGTAACTTCGAAAGGCGATGTTACGACGATAGTGTATCTTTTCATGGCAATGACAAAAAATGGGATGCCTTTCACGGAAAAACAAGTTTTTATAAAGAGCGATATGGTATTGCACTGTGTCGCCGTAAATAGAGAAATTAATCCGCTCATTCATAATTTGATAAGAGAAGGAAAACATTTAAAAGTACAAAATTTATTAGATGTAGAAGAACTTATCGACGAGTTCGATCAAAGAACTATTTGTCAAGGTACGTATACTTTTTCTTATTTTTCTGTGAAGATAATTCAACAAATATTAAATATTTTTTTTATTTTTCAATTAGGCATACGTAATACCAGAGTGTTTAGAAAAGTATCCAACATAAAAGTAGCTTACAAAGATGGCATAAAATGGAGACATATTTCGTGTCCATTAATAGTGAATAATGATTCGTTAAGATGTACAAGATGCATTACTTTAGCTCATAAATTACAACATAGATCAAAAAGTTCTAATTCTTTTTCTTGCAATCTTCCTACATTTACGAAGAAGAAACAAAAAATACATTCACGTCGCCAAAAATCCAAATGTACAAGAAAACACGACCGTAGATACGAATTTATAAAATTAAACAAGGAATAAATAATTTTAAATAAAACCGATAATAAATATGATCCCCAACTACACTTTGTACAACAAGTACAATAAATTGCAATAGATACCGAAATTATTATGGATTTTTACTAAAGAAACATTAATTATTTTAAGTACAGGGATAAAGTAGAACGTATTCATAAAAAATTTCTTTAATTTTATTAATTTGGATTTATACAATTTATACTTTAAATCGGGCTATCCAAATATAAAAATTATATACATTTGTAATATTGATTTAATTCATACAGAAAAAAATTACAACACTAAACAACTATCAACGCTTTTTCTGTGGTCTAAAATTACTTTCTTCATTTTTTAAATTATCTGAATACACATTCCTCGATTTTTCATTCTAAAATGACCAAAAATAATGTATAAAATTATGGAACTATATTTAAAAAAAAAAAAAAAGGAAATTGTTCAATGTTCATTCAATTTTACTCTTTTACCTGAGACCATTCCATTTGTAATTGATGTACTAACTTTCGCGTTAAAAGACCTTGAGATATCAGAGCATCAGTTACGTTTCCTTTCCACTCATATTTCGGTGATCGAATATCTGCAATACGTGATGTAATAAAATCTGTATAGAGCCATTAAATAGTAGTATTTTCAAAATTAAACAAATTACCATTTCTTTCTGTCGATGAATCAGTCTTAGTTTGCTCTGTTTTGTCATGTTTCCTACCTGAAATTCAAGAGAATTGAGTATCGTTATACGTCTATATTATCTGTTATACAAAATATGTTATATTTTCAAACAAAGTATACTTTTTTGAGGTGTCTGGAACGATATTTTCAATTCCTGAATTCCTGTTTCGATGATTTTGTCCAATTGTCTTTGTTTCTCTCGAATCTGAATGCCGTCAGGAAATATATCTGTAAACCGATAACTTCACAAAGAACAAATGAGGTTATGAATTTTGTATACCAAACAAGAAACAAAATTATCATATCACCATCACAACCACTTACCTAAACCAAAGATAAATATCCATAACATCGAATACTGCTTCCAAGTGCACAAGATCATTTATAGTTGTTGGTGTTTTTAGCGGCCATTTAATTTGATCAGCCAACCAACCAAAAGTTATTTTATTGTTTCTGCTACATTGCCGGGCAAACTGTATTACGAATTAGAACACTTGTCATATATAAGATATGGTAAAGAACAATGTAAATGTTTCGTATTTACCTTTAAGAACATGCTGCATACAAACGGACTTTTTCTATTAATGGGCGCACAACAAAACACATATCGCATACGAAGAGATAACGGTACATGTTCTATTATGTCAGCGAGAAATTTAAAATCGTCTAAATTGCAAATGAAGTAAAGCGAGTCGTCGACTTCGGACAAGGCGACAAAAATATTCTGAAAGAAAAGAATTATACTGTAAGTTCCAATAGACCGCGAATATGAATTAAATGAACATTACAATAAGATTCGATAGCGTTGTGTCTGGCAGGTAATAAGCATATAACTCTATTTGATCAGCAGTGGGATGAAGTCCAGCCTGTTGTATTTTCTCTGGAGTCTGTACTAATAATTTTTGTAAGATAGGAAGATCCTCAGACCTAAAAGTTGTAACATAACCCTACAATATAACATAGACATGTAGTGATATTAACTTGCATGTACAGTTATTATAAGTTTATCCTTATTTTAATAAAGGGAAAACTATTTACTGTTGTCCATTGGGTTTGGTAGCGACCGGCGCGTCCCGCTATTTGTAGCGCGGTTGATACCGAAATCGTGTCTATTTCTTTCTCTCCTTTTTCGTTAACAATTGGTTGAAAAACAGAATAAAATATAATTCTACGAATGTGTCTGGAAAAATATTAAAATATTACTATGTAAATAAAGAAAATGTATAATCGTTAACTTACAAATTAAGGCCCATTCCTATCGCATTGGTAGCTACTAAGATCTTGCACGGATTCTTTGGATCGTTAAACTTGGCCGCTTGTGCAAGCTTTGTACCTGGTGGCAAACTACCATATATCACTGCTACCTGCTTTCCCATTTGTTCGATTGTTTGCGACACAGTAAATATATCATTTTTATTAAAACAAACTATGCAATCTCCTGCCCGTACATTGCTTAAGCTATATAGTGCTTTGTCTTCTATAACGAGATCGGTCAACCGTTTATACGTGTGCACTTCTACCGTTTCTCCCGTTGTCGCACATATAGATTCTATCTGTTATAATAAATCTGTTGTAAGTCTATATTAATAAATAGTTCATGGGCTCAAGATTATAAAACTCACTACAGGTATAGCAGCAACTTCGCCGCATAAATGTATTTCGTCCGCAACAAGGCCCAGAAGAGCTCTCGTCCATGCCCATCCTCTACTCGGATCGCGTACTAATTGGATTTCATCTATTACAGCTACTTCGACTACAAAATTCATTAAACGTTAATCACACAAATTATATTTATTTATAAACGCACGCCTTAAATAAACAATACTTACAAACATTTTGTACATTTACCATCTCTACAGAACATGCAACATGATTTGCAGGAGACATTTCATTTTTTGCATAACTCCTTTCTTCCCCTGTTATTAAGTCACAAGGTGTACCCTGAAATTATTTACATTTAACGTGACGAAAGTAGTTCAACAATAATTTCATCTACGATACTAACCATCGTGTTGCACTTGTTAAATACTTCGACTGCTAATAGTTTGAGTGGTCCACAATAAACGCCCGATTTTGCGTTCATAAACCTTTGTAAAGCGTGATAGGTTTTACCACTATTTGTAGGTCCAGCATGAAATATAATTTTTCTGGTTTTGGCCCTTGCTTGAGTATACCTTTGCATAACAGAATTCAAGAAATGATATTTACATATGATCAATGGATCACGAGAAGGTGACAAGTTTCTATTTAATGTTGATAGATACCAAGTAGGTGGATGTCTGAGATCGCTAATTTTCTTAAGATCGTCTAGACACTCAATGTGTGGATACAATTGTTTAGTAAAACGTATAAAGTAAGGAAATATATCTGTAATATTTCCAGCTCCGTGAATTATGTCATTTAGAATAACATGAAGATCTACAGGTAGAGAATTGTTTTGTAGACAATAAGATCGAAAAGAACTCAATGCCGTGGTTATGAGAGTCTCTGGAAAAAAAGTAAGCGTGAGATAAAATATTACAATCTAATGTTTTAATATGAAGAACATTATTAACGATAGTTACTATCCAAGCCATATTTTAAAGCTAAATCTTTGACCGACTGCTTGTGCCCAAAAGTGGACAAAACTTTGATAATGTCGGTTTTCTTCAAAACACCAGTTAACTCAGCACCAACGTTTAGATCGTTTGGATCTGTTTTGACAGGAACAGGTCGGAATAACGAGGACATCGACACGTTGCTCTTATCACTTTTTTCCCTTGCATTGTGACCAAATGTTACCGTAGGCTTTAATTGTCTGGAAATTAAATGCCAAAAAGATAAGTTGATGTAATCACTTTTAAAGGATCCTTTTAGGATTACAGAATTTTTAAATGTAATGAAATAACGAGAACCTCAAACATGGTGATATTACTGAATTACTGCGTCGTTTTAGTTGTTCTGTAACAATACGCTTGAATGGAATCATTTTTGTAACCAATTTTGTTTGCTTTCATATTCTACAAATTTATGATTAAGAAACACTGAATCTCGTGGCTAACCTCGAAGAGTACACCACGAAGGTTAAGGTAAAGCAAGGTAACTTTGGCTAACTCGGGCGTTTAGGCGCAGATGGCGCCACTAGCGAAAAGCAACACGTTTTCTAGCGGGAATAGTACAAACTATTTTCACTACAAACTTGGGCATTTTGCCACCGATTGCGCCAGTGGTTACATCAACTCGTCATCTAGTGGTGACAATGAGAACAATGGGGGAAAAAAAGAATTAAAATTTAAACCCTGGTTTTACAAATATAAACGTATTCTGAGCAGAGATGCGATCAGGTCTATCTCTTTGAGTATATATATAGTATATTATATAGAGAAGATATTATATAAATAAAAATATATTATATAAATATACAGGGTGTCCCAAAAATGTTGTAACACCTTGAAGGAGGTGGTTCGGGAGGTGATTTGAAACAACTTTTTTCCTTAGCGAAAATGTTGTCAGAGGTTTTGTTAAGGAGATATTAACGGAAAACACTGACCAATCAGAGCGCGAGTATGCCGGTTGAGCGTAGGCTACGCGCTAGGTGGCCGCTCTCGTACGCTCCCGTGGCCGCTTCAACGGTATACTCGCGCTCTGATTGGTCAGTATTTTCAATTAATATCTCCTCAATGAAGACTCGAACAACATTTTCGCTAAGGAAAAAGTTGTTTCAAATCACCTCCCGAATCACCCCTTTCAAGGTGTTACAACATTTTTGGGACACCCTGTAGAAAGTATATTCTCTATATACTCAAAGGTCTATCTCCCATATAAGGGCCAATCATTACAATCTTCAATCACTACCAAAGAATAGAACTTAGAGATAAAATAGTCAAGGAAATAGATGAGCCGAACCAGAATGTGTACGAACTACTAGTATTAGATAAACTGAACATTTATAAAGCTATCATTAAGTTTTTAAAAGCAGCAAACTTAGAGATGCAAAAATTAAGACTGAATTCAGTTGATAGAAAAAAGCGTATATTTAGGCA
This sequence comes from Hylaeus volcanicus, assembly GCF_026283585.1. Taxonomy (NCBI): domain Eukaryota; kingdom Metazoa; phylum Arthropoda; class Insecta; order Hymenoptera; family Colletidae; genus Hylaeus; species Hylaeus volcanicus. The sequence continues at coordinate 8,082,937 of NC_071982.1, forward strand.
ATCATTATATAGTAATACTGTTTCTGATATGTTATCTTATGTATAATACGTAGCATAAGTAAAACCAAAATGTGTATTATAGGAAAAGTGTAAGGAGTCCGATAGAACTACACTATAATAAAGCATAACCTAACCCTAACCTCCCATTGAAAATTTTATGCAATTTTAGACTATGTTGATGTAGGTATCGGTAAAATGCCCTGGATCTATTAAAATTTTGGTATGTTTTACGAAATTTATTTAAATTGTACAATGTTAATTCATATTAAAAATTGTCCATGTGTTCTTTTGTTTCCTCCTTTGATCTATCAGTCAAAAATGTGCGTTAGGAAAAATTAAATCCTTCGTACAATTTTCCCTGTAAATTTAATGTTATATCATAAAGATGAGTAAGTTGCAACAACTCTAAACCTTATATATGCTTTGATCCGTCATGTAAAGCAAAATCGTCCACACAGATAAGAAACGTTTGTGTAATGGAAAACTGTGTTCGAGCAAAGCTGTACCAACTTCGTCGGAAGTTCGTGTTTGCTTAGGCTCGTCTCTGGCGAAAGCATTTTTCGAATATAGTCACGACGATACGAAAAACCTGTTGAATTTAGTAGCGTCGGAAAAAACACCGAAGCCCTGTTTTACGATTCCAATCGATGATCATTTACACGAGGACGTTGCGTCGCCGACCAACGACGATGTCATTAAAGCGAACGCCCATGAGAATATATTGGGTAACGTTACGAGGAACCAAACCTATTTGACGTAATTACAGCTTTGAATAAACTTATTAGAAATAGGCGAAGACCTGTTAGAATGCTTTCGGAAGAAGATCGAAGAAGATTTACGAACGAAAATAGAAAGACAGTCGCAAGAGAAGTTTCATGTGTATCAGGCGAAAAAAAGGAGGGAAGCCGAGCTAAAAACGCGGGAGTTGCACGCGAAATATGAGAATTACATTAAAACCGTTCAGGACGAGTTACAGGAACAGCTGGAGGTATTGAATCTTTTTACGATATCTTATTTTAATTTGTTTTTCACTTCGTATGTAGTTTAAATAAATATGATTATCTAGCGATAAAAAGCTTAAGATCGAAACTACGCGTGCTACGCCTCAGAGGGAAACAAATTTCTCCCGATTCCTTTTGAATATTATACACACACAGAATCGCTCGATTTCTTTTACGAGTCCATGATTTTCTATAGAATTTATTCTTTTCACTGAATCGAGTATATTTTTGGTCTTCAGGCAGAATGGGCAAACGCTGCTGAGGAATGTGCCAAGAATACTCAGAAAGCAGTTGTGCAGGAACGAATGAACGTGACCCATGATATGATGCAAAAGATGAGAACCGAAATAGCTTATGTCGTACAGTCCTTATACAGAGAGTTCGAGGATACTTTTCGAGCTCAAAGAGAGAACATAATCGCTGATTTCAATGGAATTATGAGGTTCATAATTACGTATTAGAATTTTATAGAGAAATAAAAACCATTTGCGCGAGAAAATCCATGTTCTGCGATCGTACTGCCACATTCTCCTCGATGAGAGACCAACCTTTATTTCTCCCTACGATAGACATAACATAAACTCAACTTCCTAAAATATATGTAGGGAAACGCATGTAAAATTAAACGCAGAGAAAAGAGAATTCGAGTCGAAAGTGGGCAGAGATTTGTACGTTCAGAAACACCAGCTTCAAATGCAAAGTACCGTAGATATAATCAATACCCTCTGTTTGGAACGATTACGATTTTGTAAAGAAAAACATACCATACACGAACATTTTCAGGTAGATTTCGATTTCGTTTGCAGGTATTAGCATTAGTCTAAAACAGAATATTTATTTATACGATATTACGCCCAAATAGAAACAAATAGCCGGCTTTCACGAATTGATCGCTCAACTGAAGGATGTTATATGCCTGATGAGGCAGGAGATTATTAATTGTTACGTTGAGAAAAAGTCGTTGGAAGAACAACTTTGCGATGTCGTTAAACAGTTTCAGAAGTTCATCAATTTTATATTTCACGCTGTACCGGGACAAGCGGAATATTTGTTGCCATTAGAATTTCAACGATCGATAGTCTCAGACAAAAATAAAGAAGAAAAGAATAGCAATAGGTCTTAAAGACCTATCTAGGTATACCAATGTTAACATTTACGGAATTTTATAGTAAGCTCTCTGCATATGGCATACCGTATGCGTAGTTAAAGTTATAATTTAATGAAAATGCGCGCCTCAAATGAATTTTTATCTCAAAAGAATACACTTGGAGAAATCTTAACTTGATATAATTACAAATTTTTTTCTTTTCTTCGTATCGACATATACTATTATGTTTACTTCAATTTCGATATTAGTTCGCATTGTCAACGCATACCGAGAGATTATATTTAGAAGGGCGATACCATTCCGGGTCTCTCTGGAGACTCGATATTCTTGGATGGAAGAATTCTCTTATCATAACATTTGTTTGTCCAACCTTGCTTCGCGGTACAGACGAGTAATCCGAAAGACGCCATCCATACACCCAACTTGTACAGTCGGGAAAGAAGTAACGATCTTCGGGAATATCTTTTAATCTACGACGATCGATGACAATGTCAGCATGAAACTAGTAATTGTACAGGCCAAGGCACTTGAAACAGATTGTCACGTTTACTTTGTTAGACGCAAAATGGTTCGAACAAATCTTGCTTCATTCAAAAAACTACAATTTAACGTATGTAAACGACGAAATTACGAAAGTGTTTTGTCTATTCCGTTACGGTTAAATATTTTCATTCGTAGTTGACCTTTAACGACTTTGAACCGTAGGTCATTGTACGCATTTCAAAGCGCTCTATTAAAAGATACATAAGAGACCATATCACGTCACGTAGAAAGGCGTAGTTGACCTTCGTATCTTCTTTACACGTTCGGTTAGTTGTAAAAAAAAAAATAACTACCCAACATCAGATTATTTTGCAAGATTTGTACGACGCCTCTTTGTCCCCTTTAATGGTAAACGAGTTATTCGGGTGGCTTAAAAAAAGTATACTAAGATACTTTTGGTGTTGTTACTAGGTTGTCCCATAAGTTCTCGGACACTTGATGCTTGAAATTCTTTATGACATTTGATCGAAATCGGAATTGAACAATTGGCAGAAAGGTGGATGAAAAGTATCGGAAGCGATGGCATTTATTTTGAACAATAAGTATTGTTTGATTATAATGTTATTATAAAATGATTGATCGGTAGCAAGTGTCCGGGAACTTATGGGACAACCTAGTAAATATAAATAGATAACGCTGAGGTAACGAAAGAACTTGAGGGTAACGTTTTGTTTTTCATTATTTTAACCTTTCATGGAAATAATTATCAGCGTTGACGAAGCTTGGAGCGTCGTGGTATAAAATTGCTCTAACTCGGGGATCGATCGGTTTCATTATATCCATATTGATGGAACCATCAGGTTTGAGCGGTCTCCAATTAGGCAATGGTTTTGGGAGTATCTATAAAATAGAAAGCCGTCGCTTAACTTACGACGCGCAACAAGAATAGTTTGTACAATACGTCACGTGTTTGCGTACAATGCCTGTGCTCGATTGTTTCAATGTGGATGGTTCGATTATCTCCTGAGTTTCCGTCGCTTTTAGATGATCTAGCAATTTCTGTTGATTTTTTAGAAACCATTTGATCCGTAGAGATTCTTCTTTCCGTACCATAGCCACGTGAAACGCTTGGCAACGGGCGTTGCAAATTCCTCTGGTCGGCATGATTCAATTTAGTTCGTCGCGCACGATAATCTGCGTAAAAACGTAACAAAGAATTTGAATATTACACCATCAACCCGGAAAGCTTAAATTCCGAAAGAAAATCTTTTCACGTATCGTTAATCAATTATGCATTGCCCTGAAGTAAAATTACGAAACGACGCCTCGATGCTTTAATGTTTATTTCATGTTATTCATGAGCGAATTCTTCCATTAGTATTGTTTATTATACAGCAGGGGAGAATTATTGTTATATATGATTTTCGTACTTTAAAGAATTATTTTATTTACATCGTTATTACATATAATACGTCTCGTTATACGAAGATCAATTATCTTTTGCATGTGCTATCGTTATAAACTTATACGTATAATAATACCAGTGGGAGCATTGTTTTATGTACAAATCGATCGAAAGGAAATTAGTCGATTCCAGAGGCAGAGAATACGTCTCTGCTGTTAGAGTTAATATCGGAGAATGCATAAATACTAAATAGTATGTTTGTTAATTTTTAGATAAATAATTGATGGAAATTGACTGGTTACCTCGTGACTTCCGCGCAGAAATTAGAAACTAGATTTGGAATCTGACGACAATAAAAAGTGGGCTGCTGGTATTACGTTTCGCTAAAGCACAGTGAGTATTTATTTAAACACTTAAAACAAAATTTTGCGCGATAATAAAATTAAAAAAATGACTGCAAACGCGCAAACGTTTGCTGAACACCGGATATGATTCTTTGAACGTATGTTTATTTGGAACATGTGAATTTTATACGTATTTACCTGTATATCGTATGTGCACAGATATACCGTATTATAATCTGAATGATTCAGACTGAATCTAGCTGGCCAATTTCACGAAAAAATTTCTTTAAGAATGGTACAAATCTGGCGACATAGAAATAATTTTGAATGCCCTTTTAGAAAATAGTACGTACATTGTCGTAACGTGTATATGAAAAAAATATTTCTACAAAAGTGTTTACATCGTATACACTTTTTACGTGCTTAAAGGCCACCGACGTATTTTGTATAGTATCAAACAATGACGTATCGATGAGTTGTATTACGGTGCCGTAACAATAAATAAATATGGCGTGAAATATGAGTTCTCACGTGATATTACTTCCTCTTAAAGTCAACATCAAATGACCCAGTAATCACAGCCATAGGAAGCAATATTGTGGTACATCATAATGTGTAGATGCAATGTTGTTTATATTACAAACTGACTAAGGAGCAATTATTAATTTGTACTTGGATAATCAAGACGAATTGTGCTTATAACACAATAACATTGCCGTTTCCTTCCTAGTCTGTTCTTTCATACTGTACATACTCAAGTAACATTAACTTATCTATATTGCTCTACAAAAATAATTACTTTACACCGTTCGCAGTTGATCTAGACTGCTACTATAGTAAACAATTTCTCCTTCGCATAAATCTAAACATTTTCCTTCTCACGCAAAACTTATCTAGAGGTTCGTTTCGAAATCCGATGTATTACCTTAGTAAACTTACGTTTTTCTCTAAACTTAGAACGTGCGCTATATTTTATATAAATATCAAATACTAAAATTTTACATTTTTATTCGAAGCAAATGAGAATTTTTTTTTTAAATGTGAATCCGTAAGTCAGAGATTATCTTTCAATTGTGCTGACTTAATTATGCTATGTACAAGTTATCGTTAAATTTTTCCATGCATCCCACTGTTTTCTTTTAAACCTAAGCATATGGTACAATGTTGAATATATATAATCTAGTTTATTATTTAAGCAGAGCATGTCTATCAAACCTAACGTTTTCAAACAAATGCTCGTATTAGTTTTTTTTCATTTGTAACTTGTTAGATATAACTTTGCTGTACTGAAGTGAAATACTCTTAACAGTTCTCTTTTTGTACAAAATACGTATATATTTATTTGATTCAAAATTAAATACGACTCACCCTAATGGACAATTATTGTTACGTTTCGATATTTTTGTATACATTAAATAATTTATGAGTGTCAGAGATAGGTTCACACAAATAGGCTAACATATAAGTTACTTTATAACAAAAATACATAATTTTTTCATAAATAAATTGAATGTGATTTACAAATAATTTTGTGGTGTTTTTGTTATGTATTGTAGTCATAAAGTAATAAATTTCAACGTGTTGGACAACAGTTGGCAATACTAGTATCAATGAATATTTCTCCTTCGGAGTATTATAGCTAATTGTTGATTTCAATTTTGTTGCTTCTTCCAAAGTAATGTATGACACCGGTAGATAGTTTGTCTAATAGAATATTTGGTAATGTTTCATAATGTTATAATACGAAATAAAATAAAATACTTGTTATCTAATTCTTTGCTTCGTATTTATCAGTCAATTCATAGTGTTCAATTTGTTTCTGTTGTTGATGTCGCGATTATCGTATCATTTGTTTTACTTTTTGCGCAAGAAAATGCAATTATTTCATTACGATTGGAAAATGTTATTTAAAATAGTCATATATTAGGAAGTAACTTACGAAATTTTCTGATGCCTCTTTCATACTAGAGAGCCTGCGTCCTGCACTTGGCTCAGGCGTGGATTTTTAATTGAATGTACTTATTCTTTATGAATTATTATACACATGTAATAATACCACAATAACAGATGAATTAACAAAATATCACTCTTCGTCGATAAACTCTTGAAATACGAAAAACGGACGCTTATTCTTCATCCAACAGTGTTCCGGTGTAAAAGCGACGTTAAACAATTCAGATATACCTAACTTGTAGTCACATCGAGTAACATTGAGGTCGGGGAATTTTTATTAAGGTATACGCTTACGTCTTGAAAGCGACTAGACCTAGACAGGGCAGCCTGATTCTGATTTGTACCAATTGCCTCATTGTCAACTTCTGGTCCACAATAAGCATCGTCTTGTTTCTCGTGTAACACGAATTTGAAAGATTCGTATCTAGAAAATGTTTAAAAAAAAATATTTTCATTACGATACTTCGATTTAGTTTTAAATCGATGTAATTATTAACCAGTGCTGTATACTTACATCGTCCAACAAATAGCGGTTGCTGGTAGTTGGTAAATAACGCGGGCATTTAAACCACGGAAGTAACCGCGTGCCCCGCCGTGTGCATAGACTTTCCTAATAGCATCTATCATACCTTGAGCACGTACACCGTTTTGGGTATTTAAAAGCGTCTTACAAACATCTAAAGGTGTCGTGATTGCAGCAGCAACAGCTCCTGCTAATGCACCTACAATATATAAACAAGTTTTAAAATAAAATCCACTTCTCGAGAACGTTAATGTCAACGTTTTTTAGACGAGACGTACATACCAGATAACATGTGCGCCAAAGGTTTATATATGTGTCCTGGGTTTGTGAAGACTTGCGACATTTCATAAGTCACGAAGTGAATCACTTGAAAAGGTACATTCATAGTCAGCTGAGTCGTATAACTTCTATAGAATGCATATATACCTTCAGTTTTATATATACTCTTTATACATGTCGTGACATTTCGATATGGGGAGTCATACATTTGTAATCGCTGTTTAACCACTGGAATAAGATAATTTAATTCTTCATTGAATAAAATTATAAAAATTACGAATCACATTTAGCTCGTTGTATTTCCCAAGAAAGGAAAATTACACAAATGTAGCATTATATAAATTAATTATATTGTATCGCGAAAAGGTTTAAGAAAATTTACCTTCTGCTGGATTCATCACACCGTCGTGAAGAATCGTTGCTATAAAACCAGCGGTTCCATACGCCGTCAAATTAAATTCATTGTGACTTCTCGAAATCAATAGCTTATCTTTAATGATTTCATAGCATGAAAAATATAATGCGTGAGCAGGACCAGCTCCCACAACCATTACACTCATACCACGAATCGATCTCAGAAAACCTTCCTGTCGTACCATTTTAGTCCAGACATCTCTCATTCTTCCTCCGGCACTTTGACCTGGAGTAAATGCCTGCATTCTTGTCTAAGTGTTGACAAGAAATAATGAAAAAATTTAATAAAAATCGATATTCTTATTACTTTTAACAGAAGCAAAATAAAAAATAATAAGAGTTTTCAGTTGTTCTTAACTTTTAGACCTTGTAATTTTCATTTTGTTCTATCATATAATTTCATTGATAAGTAGATGTTGATAAGAGGATATCAAGATGTCAAGGTAATCTTAAATATCATGACTTGCAACTATTACAAGATAAAAACATCGGTTGACACTTCTCAAAGTATATGTAAACAAATTTTAAGATACTTTATAGTATGATAAACAATAGTGGAAATAATAACACGTTGCAAATTTTATGAATACAAAGACATTGAACTTTAAAATCTTTATTTTGTAATGCACTGCTTAACTGACAACAAATTGTAACGTGTTTAAACCTATGCATTTTCTGACAGTTAAAGGAGGAGTAATGATATAGGTTGTCGGCAGAAAGAAAACTAAAAATAGAACCTACTGCAACAGACCGAAGAAACTTGTTATATAATGAATGTTTGAAACTCATGCTCTGCTTAAGAATTTTACATATATTAATACCATTTGTAATTTCATTTAAATTGTTTAAAAATTACAAAGTAATCTTTGCTTTCACTGTCATTTGTGTACAATTATTATTTAATGTTTAAATTTTCTTAACTTTAGTGCAACGTATATTGATTTGTAACGTGCAGATCAAATAGCAAAGTTACAGGTCGACAAAGATTACACTACAGTAAGCGTATTTATGTCCATTAAGAATTTAGATGGTCTTTTTTAGAGTAACCGTTTAAAAATAATTATGTAAATAATGTAAATAAATTAACTGTACATTAGAACAGTAAAGTAACGTGGTGAAATGATAAGAATGCTTAATTAAAAAATAATGAAGGAGGCGGTACATGAAATATTATATTTATTTTCATTACATAAAGTCTTTGATATTGCCTGTCAGCCCAATGTAGGTACTAGCATTAACTTGTACAGACAATTGTATTCATAGTTTTGATAAGTAGCCGTCAAGTGTATGGTAGCCATACGATAATAGAACATAATTACTAAATCACTCGACCATTAAGTTGATTCATTTTTTGAGTACAACAACCTAGCAGTACCTGGAAATAATTACGAAACAATGTTGGCTGAGTTCACCGCACAATTTCCTTTGCAGTGATTTTATAAGAGACGGTAACAATCGTGCAATTGCAACGTTGTTGCAAACCGTCTGAAAATGCTCGATCGTACTTATCATGAAAATAAAAGTGTCTTCACTATTTACTCGTGATTACATACGATGACGATACACGCGACTCGCTCGATTCCTGGGTTTCCACGAGGAAAGTGTAAAAATTCCAAGAATCGATCTAGCGCCGAAGCCACGAGTCTGTCGTTATTCAATGACTGTGCAACTTACTATGTCACGGTATCGAATGTCATCGAATCTTCTTAGAATGCACAGAGGATCGAATATCGTGTACGGTTGGAGGTTATGTAAAAGTATCGTACGAAAAAATGGATAAAAATAATTACCTTGAGACAGTCAAACGGGTACATCACACAATGTTCCATAATTCCGGCCAATGCACCTGCTGTCATGTGCACGTACACGGAAGACGTGGGCAGAGTTTCGTATTCTTCCGTATGCATGGTTTTCGCGAGGCGTCAACGCGAATTCCAGCTCACAGACTTTAAAGTGCGCACTTGTTATGCACTCTGCCGTAGGACGAGCGAATGGACGCACGGTTTTTCGGTCCGCGACTGAAATGCCGAGAGTTACCGCTGGTGTAGCAGCATTTACTTCATGATAGAAACGACTGTCCGATTCTAAACGTAATCGCTAGCGAACGTTCGTTCGTTCGTTCGTTCGTTCGAAATGACGAGACGTAATCGTACACGTTGATCGAATCTTAATGGAACCGTATTGGAATTGAAAAGACTCTGCTACCCCCCGATACGCAAACTACAATGTGCAATCCCCTCCACGTACTCGGGAACGCTAAGAAACTCGTATTCTGTCGGACTAGGCGCGATCGGTACACAGAGAAGTCCAGAGGTGTACAGGATTTACGTGCGACCGTTTACTAGACTAGTTACGGAACTGGATGCATATCGGCATTTTTCGCGATGTTGCACAAGTTAATACAAGTGAGGTTAGGCATACGCGCACGTGTCGCGCATGCGTCGTAGTCACCACGTGGTTCGTGCATGCAGTGTGTTACGCAGCAGCGGTGGGCTTAATAAATAGTCTGACACTCTCTATAAGACGTGTTATGCATCTACATTCAGGTGCATGGTGAACTGGTGACGTATCGATACTATCGACGCTATCTTCTTATCGATAGAGATGGGGTGCAAAATCACTAACCGTTATTTATCACAGTGATCGCAAAGTCACGATCACGATGGTGATTTAATTTCATTCACGAGCGTGATCGTGGTTCTTTTATATTGCTAGAATTGCGTGATCACAATTCTCGATCTTAATTAAATTACTTTTTATAAAATGTTTCAATATACATATTAGGTCGTCCTAAAAGTTCGTGCCATTTATACTTCTATTTCTCAAATTAATATGTTGAACATACTCTTAAGTGTCGCAAGAAAAGATAATCTGTCTCATTTCACAATAGTTTCTCACCTCTCTCACATAGTCATTATACCGTTACCATCAAATTTCTGTGGTTTTTTATTAAATTTCGACACAGTCTTCGACACGAACTCATGGGACGACCTAATAGTTTGCACAAAAAATCCGCATATAATATCAATTTCAATTTCCTTTATTAAGTAAATTAGTAGATCATTTATTTTGTGTGGTGGCTACTTCAGTCCCATGCGAAAGAATATTTTCTAAAGCAGGATTACTTTTAACGAAAAAAAGAAACAGATTGCAAGCAGAGAAATGATCTATGCTATTATTTTCGAACAGCAATACATAGTTACTTATTTCATATTATATATATTTCATTCCATTGTTATTTTGTTCTTTGTATTTTATTTATAGTATTCGTATTATGTTTCATGTATTAATTATATTATTTTCTAACAGTGTTACATTTTGTAAAAGTCTAAAGACACTTACAACTAAACTAAGACTTTTAATTCATAATTATAATTATATAATTATAGACGTGTAATTATAATTATAATTATATATTGTCTTATATTCATTACTCTTCACTGATCCTCATTAAAGCATTCCTCTATTTACTATTTACTATTTTCTTTACTTTACTTTATTTTATGCGGTGTAGGTAATTCGCATTTTTGTTTTGATGACGTTAATTACATACTTGTGTAGAATATATGTAGAATATACAGGTTAGGGTGTTTTTCATTGCGGTGCATTTACATTTAGGCTGAAGATTCTAACAACGCGTGCAAGGAACGGTTATGTTGTTCACCGATCAGAAGCGATCACGAAAAATCACGAATCACGAGTGATTCACAAGTAGCGATCGCTTGGGTACAACGCGCGCTCGTTACTTGATGTGTATCAATGTTCGATACCGGTATTTGTACAAGGAGTACATATGATAACCACAAGAGATCGAGCAGGTATCGAATCGCACTTGAAATAAAGAAACGGTACAATAAGCTACTTTTTAAATAATTTTTACTCCTTTGAACTCAGTGTACATGAAAACAACGAGAGCGATCGAGGAATACACCGGGAAAGGTCACATTCTGATTGATAGCAATTGATATTTCCGGTCTGTTGTGTATTCGATAACAACCGTTCATCATTTTATATTTCAGGTAAAGAAAGGAAAGAGTTTCGATGGTAGAAATTGAAAAATAATATAAAAGAATCGTTTAATTTAAATGTATCAATTGTGCCTCAAATCGTCCAAGTTAAACTAGCCAATTGTCTCTGGTTCATAGCGGGAAAGTCCCAGCATTCAGATAGATTACCATATATGCTAACGAGACCCGGAAAATGTCAGCATTCGTGTAATTTGTTATTGCAAATTAATGACTCATGGACAATCGGCTTCCGTCCAACTATCGACGTTGCTCGTCGAATTAGAATATATTAAATACATTTATTTCGTATTTTCTACGAACATTTTTAAAAGGTGCATTCACGCTTCGTCTAACGTTCGAAAATCTAAGAAAAGTTTCTAACGAAGTAGGTCACATTGCCAAGATAAACGATCAATGAAATCGAAGACTTTATTTAATATTTACACACGCTTGTTAAGACACGCTCCTTTACAACATTCCGTGGACAGTTTTACAACACTTGAGACAATGCGTGTGTTGTATAAACACGTAGAAGGTAGAGTTACGTAGGGTATGATAAATTGTTCACAATTTGTCATTCTATTTATAGAAAATCGCGATTACGAGGTATCGTATATACGCGTTTCGAGCATTGTTAATTCTACCGTGGTAAAATTGATCAAAATAGTTGCTTTAATTTATCGTTTCGTACGTAAAAGTTCGGCTTATGTAATAAATTTTTGAATAATACACGAGGGTCTTTGATCGTATTGCATATGTATTTACGATGAGCCCGGTTAAATAGCAAGGTCGTATCGATATAGTTCCACACAACTTAAAAGACGGAATGATTCGTCAAACGACAAAAACTTCAAATATATACGTACAGCTCAATTATCTAACTATTAGTTTCGTGGATTGCACGACGTTCACGTAATCCTTTTTCTCTGTTATCACGTATCGTCTAATATCGTCGCACGTATGCAATTTTATTATAACTTTATCATTCGCATCGTTTGCTAAATAAAATGGAAGCTTTTTTCACACACATGAAACGACTTCCAATCGGGGAAACTCTCAAGTAAAAATCGGTTCTCAGATAAAACATTATCTTCTGTTTGATTGTTGAAGATAGAGGAAGGTTTTAATACTTATGGACCGTTTAACATGTATACAAAAAATCGCTTTATTTTAAAGCAATCATAGTAGTAATGGTTTTATAAATTTTTCTGGCTACTATATTACATATGGCAATAAATATTTTAAAAAGTTGGAAAAAATATTCTACAATATCTTCACCGTAATAAAGTGCAATATACTCCTATTTTTATATACACATTTATACAAATTTATGCATGTACAGAATTGAGAACACGCTTATCAATTAATTTAACATGTTTGTAAAAGTTTAATATTACAATTTCAAATATTCAGAATGGAAAACGCTGCGATGTGCAATTATTGATGTAGCAAAAATGAATGATTCTTCTGCATTATGATTTACTCGTTGCCCTTGTTTAATTATCTTTGAAAGAATCAATCATTGAACCTATTGCTTTATTTTATTTTTAACATCACAGAATAATCGGCACTAACTTCTATTCCCTTTGTTGAACTTAATTATAAAGAATATGCCAGCAAAATAGTTTAAGAAATGTAAATGATATTATCGCTATTTCTAGGGATCCATTCATACACCATAAGAATACAAGATATTATTCAAACATCATGATTTCTTCCATTTTTATCTTATCAGGCTTATATTCTCAGACATACTCTTCATCAACTTATCAGTTATGAGAAATAACATTTCAAAAGGAAAATTATACAATAAAAGTACAAAACTTTTGCAATCACATATAAAACTTACTTTAAGGTATGAATAATGTGTTTGTAAATGATGTATACGATAATTGTCTAACGTGTAATCCTATAAATATATTCTGTACTCGTTCAATGTATTGTTTATAAATACATTAATAAGAATTGCACAGTGTTAATTGCAGACCTGTGTGTTATTTACGATAGATTGAGCTTTACACCAAAAATTTAATACAAGTAATATGAGGAAATATGAATTATGCTTATTTTTTTTATAAATGAAAACTATACAAAAATATAGTACCAAAATACAGCCCAAAATATAAATAAAATATACATTATGCGCGAGAACTTACTCGTGTGCTTATTTAAAAAAAAAAAATAATAAAATTTTTTCGAGTGAATTTGAATCAAGTATTGTAATCGTATATGTTTATATTTTTTCAAATTTCCGAAGTACAGTACGAGTGAATAAGTGCTATTAAAAAACTGTCTATTTATTTAAAAATATTTCTTAAGTGCGTATTTTCGTTAATACTGCATCCGGTTTAATATTTTTAAATAAATGGTTGTTACCAAACTCATAAGATTTTTTCCGAATACATGATTCCTTAAAGTATTTTACACTCCCAGTTCAACGCATAATGCCAATTTACTTTCTAAAATTTTTAATGAATTTAAAGAATGTCAATTCATAGAAATCATTCGAATTTGTTTAATGTAACACATGTTTAAAACGACTTTAAAGATACTAATTTAAATTTGTTTGCATATAGAATAAATTTTATGTATCCTACAATGTGTATAATAATCTACAGACGTCACTTGGTCACACCGTTATCTATATTGAGTTAAAAAATATTTGATTCAAATATAGTGTAGAGTATATTACTAGAACCAACAATTAGAACTTCTTTTTATATTACATAAAGTAAAACATAATTTAACACCTCAAACTACGTGCTACTAGCTATGCTTGGTTAGATCTCCTACTTCTGCGAGAAGAACTTGAAAATAATGGACGTGGTTTGTATAAGTCATCGCTTGAATAACGTTGACTGCTTCTATGCCGGCTGCAATTACATAACATACTAATTACAACATTAACAGTAATTACAATGTGAACAGTAAAAACAGATTCATACCCCGAATAGAATGTTCTATCGCGAAATGTGTATAAAAAAAAAAAAGAAAGAAATCTTTCTAAGATATTACATCAGCAGTACCAACTCAAGAGTAGATAAAAGTTAGAAGTGCTCATCGTAAAAATAATTATTCTACATACCCTTTATCTTCTTTAATTAGATTTGACGATGGTATTTTTTCACTTGTCGCAGATACATCGCTTTCCGGACTTAGGGGCATAACAAAGTTTTCTCCGTTTAAAAGTCCTTGAGGAGTACAAATGTTTGCTTGAAGTCTTTGCTTCTTAGGTGCGACAAGTTTCCTTTTTTTTATACTATTCAAAACATCTTCGTTTGGTAAATTTAGCGCCCTTTTATGACCGTCGTTGTTATTATTCGAGTTATTTAATAATATATCCGTCAAGGGGCTAGTTGAGTGTTTGCGTTTCGGTAAAGGAGGTGCCATAGCTTTCGGTACCGACGACACAACTTGTCCTCCTAAACTCTCTATTATATCTTCCAAAGAACTACTTTCTACTAGTTCCAATGATTCTAAGAAATTCGAGAATTTTTCTGATTGTTTGTTATCTGCTTTGAAATAACGACAATCTTCGTTCTCTTCGGCTGTCGTCGATGTAGATTCTGCAGACCTCTCGTCGCTTGTTACATGATCTTTAACGATGGATCTGCTTACTTTAGAATAGCTATTATTTAGAATATCCTGGGAAATGTTATCTTTATCTTTAGGCTTCGACAACGTAGATACTTCCACGAATCTTTTATCTTTTAAATAATTTACATCGTCTACTGAACCATTTGTTGCGTTCAACTGTTCTGGAGTTTTATATTTATCATTATATTCGTCTGTATTACCGTCGAAAGAGCTAGATTTTTGAAATATTAAATGTTTATCTAATTTAGATGTACTAGGTTCGTGCTGTAACTCATTTTGCTTGGAACATTTTTCTACGCGGACATCTATATTTTCTGATTCTGTTATATTACTTTCTATTGTTTCATCCATCGCAGAAGTCAGCGACTCTTTATTTTGTAACTCTCCCTTCCCCTCGCTGTTGGAAACTATTGTTTGCGCATCGCTTTCTTGTTGCGAAGGTACGTTTTCTAGCATCATATTAGGAAGCGTTTCGCTCAATGATTGCTGTATACATAATTCCATGTCTGACAATTTTAATTTTAAATCGGAACGCGTTTCCAATAACTCCTTTGCACCTGCTTCGCTTTGTAACATCATTATCGATCTTTCTTCCAATGTCAAATTGGTATGGTTCTCAGGATACGGCTCTTCGTACTCCTCATCTGGTATTTCTATTATTTGAACTCGTTCTTCGTCTGGTACACTTTCCAAGTTGTCAGTATTCACGGCATTCGATTGCACCGGAGCTTCTACTTTTTGCTGGAGTTTTTTCTCTATCTTCTTACTCTCTTTCAGCTTCTGCTTCTCTATCTGCTTTCTAATTTTCATTAATTTCTTAGCCTCGTGTAAATTCTTTGCAAATTTTGGTTTCTTCACTTTTATTTCTCCTAAAGCATTGTTGCCGTCGTCAAATAACTGTCGTTTCTTCAGGGGCAAGTTGATGTCGTTAGATTCCGATTCGTGTTTAGTATGCGTTTCGTAATTACTACTATCGTCTGTTTTGCACTCTGTATACAATTCTTTGTTTAATTTATAATCCTGTTCTTCTAACGACAATTTCAATTCATTTGTATGCGCTTCCTCGATGTTATCCGACGTTTCGCTACCAGAATTACTCATATGATTTGTTTCTTTGGATAAGGTAGACGCATTTGATTTACTGTTTGCAATGTTAGAATTGGAAGTACTAGATTGTGAACTTTTACTACTAGACCCGTTTGATCCATCTCTATCCGTCGAACGCCGATCGTTAGAATTTTTTCGTAAACTAGAATGATCATCTTTCGATTTGGATTTCTTTTCATCCTTTCGCTTTTTGTCCTTATTTTGTGGATCATTCTTATTATCTTTTTTATTATCCAATTTTTCATTTCGTGTCGAGCTTTTATTTTGTATATGATTTTTTATATCTTTTTTACCATTTACCTTTTCACTGCTCGATTTAACATCTTTCTTTATATCAGATTTTTCAATTTTCTCTTCTTTTTCGTTCTTTACAAGTTTCCTTCCATCTTGTTTATCAGATTTTTCCGTAGAATCTGATTTAATATTTACATGATTTTTCGACTTTACATCTTTCGAGCTACGTTTTTCATCTCGTTTACCCTTATCTTTCGACTCGCTTCGTTTCTCCTTTCCATCGACTTTATCGGAAGTTTTTATAGCTTTAATTTCATGAGAACTTAACGAAGAATTTTTGGAAGAACTTTTGTGGTCTTTTTTATAAGATTTCTTGTCCTTCTGAGGGTCTCTCTTTTCTTTATTTTCCTTGTTCGGCTTTGTTTCTTTACTGTCTTTATTTAATTTTTCTTTCTCCGTTAATTCCTTCTTTTCTCGAAGTTCCCTAATTTTTTCTTTATAGAGATCTTTTAAATCCTTTCCTTCTTTACTAACACTGTCTTTCTTATCCGTTTCTTTTGTTTTATCTTCCTTTACCTTGACGTAACCATCCTTTTCCAAGTCTTTATTTTTATCTCCACTTTCTCTTGGTTGATCGGTTTTCTCTTTGGATTTACTTTTGTCGTATTTATCGGACTTTGTACTACTATGACTTCTTTGCTTCTTTTTCTCGCTACTCCTGTCCCTATGATGCTTTCCATCTTTTGTGTGATTCTTTTCTCTTGATTTTGATTTAGATTCGCCATCCCTGCTTCTGTCTCTGTTATTCTTTTGCTCGTATTTGTCTTTTACACTACTATCTGTCGCGTCGCGAGAATTTTCTTTCGAGGATAAATTGTACTTAATATTTTTAGAATCTTTAACATCGTGCACATCTTTGCCTCTATTTAATTCAAAAATATTTTTACTTTTATTTTTACTACATTCGTATTCTCTGACGGCTTTAAAATTGTCTTTAACTCCCTTAACATCACATTTGTCTTTATTGACTTCATCTTTTAGAGCATCCTGTATCGGCGTCGACGCATGATTCGAAGATCCAAAGTCTGTCACGATCGACAACCGAGAGTCCGAAGAGACTTTGCTTAGCTGCGAATCCTGATTACTATAATCAAAATTATCTCTAGATAGTTCGTTACAGTATTCAGGGCTCCTTGATCTGTGGCTGGTTAATTCCGATATTCCCGATAAGTGTGAATCGTTAGAGACATTAGATTCATTTAAATTCATAATATCTATAGGTTCAAAAGTAGGACTGTCCTCCTCGTCTTCTTCCGTTTTATCATCAGACCTCCCAGACGTATTTAAATTTAAATTACTACCAGTCTTATTAAAACTTTTGCCACTTTCATCTAATGTTTTCTCTTCGAATGAGATTTCCCCATTTTCCAAAGTATTACTTTTGTTTTTCTCGTTCAGAGCTTCTTCCTCTTCCAATTTCTGTTCGTAAGACGACTTTTCATCTTTCTTCAACTCCAAATCATCCATGGGGTCCATAGACTCCAAAGACACATCTTTCAAACTATTTTTGTCAGACTCCGGCGAAACAGGATCTAAATCCTTAGGTAACAAATCTTTAAGGCCACACGCACCGTTTCGTTCCCTTGCCTTGGGTCTTTCTATGCCCAAAAACTTGTATACTACATCTTCGATCTGAGGCATAAAGACAGAATATATTTTTGGATTTACTACTTGATCTACTATACGCTCTACACCGGCGTCCAAATAAGGAACCTCGTGTATGTGTTTGCGTAAAGTCTCCCTCAATTGATTTTTGTTTAAGTCTGGTTTCCATGATTGTTTGCTAAGGAAAGTATTCACGGATCCTTCGACTCTTGTACGTAAATTTTGATATGCTGGCTGTAACGAAAGTGTCATAAATTGTAATTGACATTTTTCTGTCATTTATCAGGGGCAAGTGATATCTTCCCACAGATACATCCTATATTATAGTGGGTGGTACAAATACATTGATCTTGTTGAGTGCATCATTAAAAGGATTTTTTTGCAGCATTACGGTTCATTGCACTTTTCATTTGCAACACGTACTCATTTTCCGTACCAGTATTGAATTGCTAGCACCCTACAATCGAGGGTAACAGCATTTTGGCACCTCGCAGCTTCTCCAAAGTCACTATATTTGTACCATTGACCGTGCATACATGAGTATCTATGATTCTATATTATGTACGTACATAGTATAGAAATATTATTTGACACAATCACGTACATACTTTTAAAATTATTCAAGGCTGTAATAAACGATGGGGTCGGTTGTTAAAAAATATATTGCGTACCTTCGTATCAACATCAGCGATACATTCCTTACGAAATTGATCAAAAATTCCTTGGGATTTAACTTCTCCAACGATATGATCGACTAATCGTGGATCACCCGCCAACAACGTGTTGGATAAACCCAACTCCATGCTAACTAAGCTATTTAAAACAACGATAATTCACGTGAACACTAAACAGTTATTCATTTTCATTACCGAAGTCATCCCGTGAAACAGTACGCAGCCATACTCTTTCTGGCTTTGCGTCTAGGTTAAATGCTGTGTCTGTGTAAGTATAAATAATAATCAGTGATACCAATCCCCTTGTTTCTTTATTTACATCGAAACGTACTATAAAATAGAGAATAGATAAACGTCTGAGTCAGTAGTCCATTTTGCGTCGCGCGAAATAATCAAAAAGTAAAATTCACTAGCAGAAGCTAGCGTAAATTTATTTTTTCTTCAGATTCCCGAATCATCGTTGTTTCTATGTTTTATTCGAAAGAAAGTGTTTCTCAATCTTTCGAAATTGCTAGATAAATCGAGTAGCGAACGATGTTAAAGAATAACGTAAAAAAATTAAGAAACATACGACTTATGTTTTACTTGAGAAAAGCGCGGGTTGAGTCAAGTTTGAGAGACACTGTTATAGGCGTATTTAACATGGCAACTTAGCTCGACTTAGCTTGGCAACTTGTTCGGTGCCGTTCGGTGTCAAACCTAACTTGTTCGTATTCCTGCCACTTCGTCTAGTATTTCTTACTAGTACTATTTTATTGTATTGTATTGATTTTTTTTTATCGCTAATTAGTTATGAAGAGGGTAATCCTTTTTTTAATTGGAACCGACGTGAACGGCAAGGTGGCTGTAATTTTACTCGTATTTGTGATTAATCGTATCTTGCTGTCTGCTTTATATATTCGCTCAATTTTTTTATTTACTTTTTTTTAAAAAATTTGTATTACTTGTCCATGCCAGGTATTTATGGTGACTCATTCATTGGACGAATTACTAGCAGCTGCTAGCTCAAAGTTTCAAATAACTGCCAAAAGAATATTTACCCCTCAAGGTGGAGAAATTGATGATATTAAGTTAATTCGGTAAACTGATTTACTGATTAACGATAAATATTTAGGTATACATATATAGATTTAATAAAAAAGAAAACGTTCTTTTATAGAGATGACGATATATTGTACATTTCGGATGGAGAAGATTTCATTCCAAAGGATAAGATTAACAGTCGCAATCAGTTGAGTAGAAATTTAGAATGGATTACGTTAAATGTTGGTGGAAAGTATTTCACAACAACCAGAGACACATTAACAAAAACAGAACCAACAAGTATGCTGGCCAGGTAAGCACATTTCTTACTTTATTAATAAAGTATTACTGAAATATTAAAATACTAAATTGACGCTAATGAAATCATTTATAGAATGTTTACGGAATCTACAGATACTGAACAGAGAATCTTGCCTAGCAGACAAGATGAAATGGGCGCATTTTTGATAGACAGGAGTCCTACATATTTTGAGCCACTATTAAACTATTTAAGACATGGGCAGATGACCCTTGATGCTAATGTTAATCCTTCTGGTATACTTTTTATTATATTGTGCACATTGTCTTGCATTGTATGTGCTACAGTCGATGTCACATATATTATTAACGTGTTTTAGGGGTTTTGGCAGAAGCGCGTTTTTATGGAATAGAAGGAGCTATTGAGTTACTGATTCCAATGATCGAAGATTTTCACAAAAGTAGCTCTGTATCTTTAACTCGAAAAGATGTACTTAAAGTCATCATGTCAACGCCTATGACTACAGAACTTAGGTTTCAAGGTGTTGATTTTACTGGTGCTGATTTGTCAAAGTTAGATCTCAGGCATATTAATTTTAAGGTGCTTAAAATTATTTTGATATTAAGATAATTATTATATTCATTCAAAATTAATTTCATATAATTATTTTAACACGTGTTTCAGTATGCAATTATGCGCGGTTGCAGTTTGGCGGGTGCAAATTTATCAGGCTGTTGCTTTGAACGCGCGGATTTATCCAACGCAAATCTGCAGGGTGCTCAGCTTGTTTGTGTGAAAATGTTACGCGCGAATCTTACTGCTGCCAATCTTCATTCGTGTAATTTTGAGGACCCTTGCGGTTTACCTGCCAACATGGAGGGTGCAAATTTAAAAGGTGCCAATCTCGAGGGTAGTTACATGGGTGCCGTAAATCTTAGAGTGGCAACGTTAAAGAATGCCAACCTAAGAAATTGTTATCTTAGATCAGCTGTTCTAGCTGGTGCTGATTTAGAGGTAACATTTTTTTGCATGCATTCGCATAGGAAAACACATCCTTCTTCTTTTATTTATAATAAAAACTATAACATATCCACATCTGTTTCAGTGCTGTGATTTATCAGGATCTGACTTACAAGAAGCGAATTTGCGGGGCGCAAACTTGAAAGATGCTGCGTTCGAATTAATGTTAACTCCGTTACATATGTCTCAAACGATACGATAATAATTAATGCAATGCCCCGCGTGTTCTGCGGCGGTTTAGCCTCTGTGATCTAGGTATTTATTTAATTTGTAAGATAACAAAAATTTAAGTGATAGTGCTTTCGTCTTGATATTGCCATTCTCTGATACGTTGCAGACGATATGAAAGTACAGACTGAGAATTATATTGTAATTGCTACGCTAGAAAGTGTAAAATTGAGTTTGTATTTATTTAGAGAAATATATCAGTCATCAATTTTTACTTCCATTACGATATCGAGCCAAATGATAATGAAAGAGATAACGAAAAGTTGTAATAATTAACGAGGATAGTTGGTTACGAATAATTTGATACTTTATATTTTTTAAAGTATATATCGCGTACATGTAAATTTAATGCACGTTAATGTAAATTATTATATGTATAGTTCTTTATCTGTATAAAGTACAAAATATCTCATTTTCTTTGTTATACAATCGATCAGTTTATATGATTGTGTCCAGTGTGAATAATTTATTATCAATGATGAAATGTAGTTTCTTAAATTTAAGTATATATGATTGCATATATTTTACTTTTTAAATAAAAATATAATATAAATAGCGAGGTATACCTAATAAGTTTAGAGAACTCGAAGAGCCAAAATCTTTTGCTTTTCTATTACTATAAAAATAATTAATAACTTGAAAGCTTTGTATACGCATATAAACTTATACACAAAACTGCGTGCTTAGAAGATATTTAGCTTGTGTCATGTTTATCACAAGCCACACCTCGTATACAATGTCTCAAGAAGAGTTGAGCAAATTTTACTCGGCATAATAAATAACGATTTTACCATTTTTACAAGCGCTTAATTTCCTGTACAACACTAGACTTCTGATGTATATACTGGTATAAGATATGTATTATTTTTTAAACACGATTGCGACTTACAAATACGAACGGTTTATAAAGTTACATTTTGTATGTATACAATTATTCGAAGATTTAGTTTGAATAAATATTATGTACAAAACATTTATCGACAAGCACTAATTTTCGTCGTCTTTTCCATCTCATTACCTAACCTAGAATTCAACTTGTGATCGATACTGTTCGCATCGGGAAGAATCCTTGGTAATTACTTAATAACAATCAAAATCGTACTAACAATGGTCCTCGAATGTTGCGATTGACCTACATTTCATTCCCTAAGTGCAAAAGTTCATAAATCATTTCTGGAATGATGGTTATGACGATTCTGTAATTCTGATATGATGATTTCCAAAATGGCTGTCTTATAATACCTATTCTTGTCGCACGTGTTTCGCTCTCAGGCGCCATCTAGCGGACGAACAATTGAAGCTTAGGTGGGGGTAGACGAGAGAGAAAGGAATACATAAGACAAGGATAGCTACATTTGAGGATTTACTGACGCCATCTAGCGGCGGAATGGCGGAACTATTTCACGACAAGCTTGAGCGGTCTGTTAGTAGATGGCGCCACTAAAAACTCGCTGTCCTTGTCGCACATGTTTCATTCTCTCTCGCACTCACACAAAGGGTACCTGTCAATGCCCATAAAGAATTTCGCAGGTTATCTTATCGAAAACTCATTGATTATTAATTAATAACAATCAGAATCGTATCGCTAATGGCCCTTGAATATTGCTACTGGTCCAGACTTTATTCAAGATGCGTCAAAGTGCATAAATTATCTGCTAATAATTAATAATTTGAATGATTCCAAGTACCGGTATAGGATTAACCTTGGCGAACAATGATTAATTGTTACTTAATAACAATTAAAACAATGAAAATCGTATGGAAAATGGTCCCTGAATGTTGCTAGCGATCTATACTTGATATCACAATTGCAAAAGTGCATGAATTATCCCTGGAAAGTCAAGAAATTATTGATACTGTCTACTAACATTCGGTGGAGTGTCGCTATCCTTGTCTTACATGTTCCTTTCTCTTTCTTACACACGTACTCGAGCTTCGAAAGTTCGGCCGCTAGATGGCGAGTCGGACAGTTGTCACGAATGATAGCTACATGTCATATGCCGATTCCAAGCATACATGCACTCCTCGTCAAAATTAGAATGGCTGTGTCTCTGCGAAAAAAGGTCGCAAAAAATATTTAAAAGACGCATTTTAAAGCTTGAAGTTTCTAGTTTTTTAATCAAGGACTCAATTTTTTTCTACGTCGATTATAATATTGTTTTTTCAAAATGAAGCACAGGAAACGAAGTTTCAGAAATTTTTGCCTAGTTTGGCCGTATGCACGGGCTAAAAAAATTTTTTTCACATAAATCCAATAGATGGTTCTTATAGAGCAAACATTCCTCTTTAATTTCGTTTTTTTGGTTTTGTCGTATGATTTTTATTGACCGAGTTATTCGCTATCCAAGCAAAAAAGGAACTTTTTACTTTGAACGTCTACAACTTGCGAACGCATGATCGTAGAAATTTTTTTACGAGTGTTTGGAAAGCTAAGACAATTTTCTTTCAGGATCTTTAGTTGCCAATTCAATGAGATCTTTTTTTAACCGTATTAAATTTATTTAAAAATGATCCCAAGAATTGCATACTTACCATTTTCTAGAAAACGTGATGTCACTTCAAGAAAAATCATGGAATCATTTGATTGTTCATTTTTTGTTGTGAGGTGAAACTACTTGGAAAGGAAGAAGTCGGCTTTCTTTTGGTGAACTTTAGTTGTAGTTATAAACTTTAGGGAGCTGCAGCCAGTACTTAACTTTACATCGTAGAACTCTCGTAAGGAAATGCTTAATACTAAGGAACAGTGTAAAGTAATATTAAATTTCAATTTTGATATATCAAGTTTTTTATTATCAACTATATAGTTTAACAAATGGTTATTTAACGAGACAATTCGTTAGTTAGACAATCGATTCGTTAATGTTTTGCAACATATCACAGTGTATTTTTTTATTGACAAATGTATAACCGACGTTGTACGATCGCGAAAACGGTGCCTGTATGTATAATGATTGTCAGACAACTAATTTGTAAACATAATGAAATATAAAAAATTTAATATGAGTAGGTACAATATAATAAACGATCCAGTACTTTTCACGCCAGCTCCTGATGTTGGTCAAGAAATGGCTCCACCGATTCGTTTTTTCTGGTATTTAAAGATCTGAAAATTAATTGAAAAATATAAAAATTAATTTGGTTCGTTTACCGCTGGATACGATTTGTGTGTTACACTCATAATCTACTCTTCAAGTTTAAATTATTGCATATTATGATTGCCTTGATATAAAATTATACATAATTTTATGTATAATATAATATTTAGATTATGATGACTGGACTTGATCCCCTTCCTTCCGTTTCTTTCACCAATCTTGCATCCGTTATCGTGCGATCCCTAAACTACTACCCAAACTTTCGACGTTTCGAAAGGAACTTCGCATAACGACGCATCCATTAACGATAATTATTTCCTGGTTAAGTACAGTTCCGAACTACCCTCGGAAGCCCAGCGTTCTCATCCGAAGTTCTCATCGATAAATTACCGCTAAATTTCCTCGATTGCGAATTACAAGGGAACATATTTGACACGTATTTTTTAAGATTGAAAGACCGTTTGCCGATGAGCTGGACGAGTCCACAGCGTTGCGAACTGTCGTGTCTGTAAACCTTGCTCTCGCAGATTCGTCCTAATCTCGTTTCCCGAGGTCCAGGAACATTCGCGTGGCACGCGAGAGTTACCTGTGCCTCTAATGAAATCACTGTAACTAGATATCATGGTGGTTTACAAGGAAACTCAGTAAATAATATAGTTTATAAGTATATTCTATACACTGTACAGTTTACAAGGTAATTCTATAAATAATGTACAATATTACATTAAAAGATATATTTAAAAGAATAAAAGAACAACAAAGGATCCCTTTAGAAAAGTCACGTTACACATAACATTTCGTGACCTAATTCATACATTTTTTTAACGATAATAGTTAACGTTAGTCTTTCAACGAGTAGCGTGCACTTCCAGCCGCGTTCAATGTCTCTCTTTCTCTCCCCATAAATGTTTAATTTTGTTTTATCGAATTTCCACGCAATGTTATCCGCAAAGGACGGCGGTGGTAAGATTCCGTAATACGAATTGCTCGAGTCTCCTTTGGACACCGGAAGTCTTCACTCCTCTGCTTCCGTTTCTTTGTCAGATGATAGACGACTCACGTATGTGCGAGTCGAGCGATGGAGAGTGCACAGATGGAAGGAGGGAGGGAGGGAGGGGGTAGGGCGGGCGGGCACATTTTGAGTCTTCTTTGATGTTAAATTGCTCTGAGAAAGGAGGCTGCTAACCATCTTACCTAGTATCTCGAGGCGCAGCTTAACCATGCCACGGAACAGGCGGTGCTATATCGTGACTACGCTCCTGAAACAGCGGCTGTCGCGATACGTGCAGGGAATCTAAAAAGAAAAGCAACGCCTGTTAAAAATAACGCAAGCTTTCATGTATGTATAAGTTATCGATGTATAAGTATCGTCTCCATAACTGCACAAGCTCGGGACCGACCTTGTGCAGTTATCGTAGAGTTTGTTCTCTGTAGTATATCGAGAGTATATTCTCTGATGTTTGCCGACTAGCTTCGAACGTACAGAAGCACAGCGAATAAAGAAGAGGATGGAAAACACAAAAGTATGTCGGTGAGACAATTTTTATTACTAACTTTTAAGAGATAACTCAAGAGATATAACCCCCTGGTGGGACTGGTTTCTATGCGTTTATCGTAGACAAAGGGATGTCTAGCAGGATAAGGATAGACAATCGGCATCCACCCCGATTTTCATTGTTTTCCAAAAGCAATGCGCGGCACATAATACCAATGAAAATTGGGGTGGCGACCGATTGCCGATCCTCATCCTGCTGGACCCTTTGTGCACTTACGGAGACATTACCGTACTTTGGTCGCGAGGAATCCATTCGTCCTAAAATACATCGTATCTGGCGCTTCGTGTTTTCTATTTTTGCAAAGAACGTCGCAAAAGCGAAAACGTCGTGTTGAGGGTTGGCCCGAAGTGTTCGAACATCGATTGGGAAAGAAAAAAGGACCGCTCGCGGTGAAAGAAACGCGCACGGGTGGAAGGGGGGGGGTGGGGGTGGGGTGGAGGAGGCAAGAAAGAAAGAAGGAAATACAGCGTGTCTAAGAAAGTAGGATTTTTCGAGGCTAGATCTTTCAAGGAGATAGACGGCGTCTGACAAAGCCGGTACGTGACCACTTGTGCCCGAGAAACTTTCCCTTGTATCTTTGGCCACCAACACGACATCGCGTGTACCTCTTTCCATTTTTTTTCCCCCTCCCACCCACCCCTCTTGCACCCTCGTTTCGCGCGGCTCGAGATAAGAACGCCTACCCAAGGTCCTGCTCTAAATAGCGAACGGTACCTGACCTTCCGACCTCGACCCTCGCAGACCAAGGGACGCCGATACGATGAATCGAATTTTCAGAACGACGAACGCACTCGTAAAGTCCAACTGTCGTACTCGACTTGACGAATATTCCGAGTTTATTCGTAGTTCTCCAACGTTCATCGAATATTATACTAGTGAATTATTATTATATTAGTGAATTTTTCTCTCTCTCTCTCTCTCTCTCTCTCTCTCTTTTTTTCTTTTTTTAAACCAATTACGATGTTATGTACACTGGGCCGGATTCGAAAATTCTTCTTTTGAGCTACGATCTTCGCCTCTGACCTATTCTTCGGCCATTTCGTACTGATGCTCGGGAAAAAATGTCAGTAATACGATGGTAAAAGTTTTACAACAAAAGAGTATCACCGTTGCATTAAATTGTCTCACTGACATACTCTGGTATTTTCGCTCCGTCCTATTCTTCATTCGCTGTCTTTCTCTACGTTCGAATATACGAACTTTACGATAACTGCACAAGGTCAGTCCCGAGCTTGTGCAGTTATGGAGACAATACTGTCGCAACAAATATTTGCACAGTCACGCGGGACCACTGAAAATTACACGTTTCGATATTCTTGGTTATCGATGACCAGCCGTGTTCCCCCGGTTTCATATCCGTTCTGCATCGGACGTCCGGTGTGCTTGATCAAATCGGGTCACCCGGTATAACTGCATAAGCCAGCTCATCACAGCCTATTAGCGGTGCGGTTTGTATTACGGGCATAGCCTGTTGCGGAATTGATTGTCGTCAATCTATTTCACCTGTTTTAATTCCATTTTGCCGAACAATATTTCCATGCTCGTAAACTTGACTACGGAAATTTCTTCGCCGCGAAAGAAACTAATTACTTATTGGTTAGTAATGACTGAACATTTTTAGGAAAAGTATCTGCCGTCTGCGCGGTGTGATATTACAGCAGAGTCATATTCTCGATCATTGCTTGAACAAACATTATTGATGATTAATGTAACTATTATCAGAAATTAATTTTTAGTTATTTCAGCTAACAGATACAACGATATAGGAACATTTCTCACGATTACTGTGTTCGATGAATACTTATTCTATCTAATTTGGTCTAATTGGAAAACTTGTATAAATAAAGGTACACAACGTACTGCTGTGTAAAACAAAAATAAAATATTATTGAACATTTTGCGTAACAGGAATAAATCAAATGAATGAAACACGTTGAATTTTATTTATTCCATTTTTCTGGGTTGAAAGTCATCATTCATTTGTAGGTCATCTTGTGTTACATGGATGAATTCGTTATTTTGTCAGCTACAATGTTACGTTAACAAAGATATATCATTCCATTAAGAAAAAAAAAACATCGATGATCTTGAAATCTTATAAAAAAAAATCCTTGAAAACTTGTTCTCTAACACCGTTATATATGGCCCTTCGAACTTTATCCTAAGAATAAACTAATAATAATATCCTTTTGTACAACGAAAAGTGACGGAGATATTTAGGTGTTCTGTTTCTTTGGACTCACCCTGTATATTGTAATATATATTCAATATGCTCAATTGGTATATTCTAAACAAAGTACACACAATCGTAATCAAACATAATTGAAAGTGCCACAGGCATATTTTCTTATTTAAAAACAAAATCTTGAAAATACCTTTTACTTCGTACTCCTTCCACCTAACACCAGCTCATATATTTCTCCCTAAATCTCTGTATACACACTATATTACGGTTTGCTTTCTCGTTCTCTATTTCAGTAGAAGAACTTGGAGGAAACATTTTTACAAAATTTGCCCTAGCGTAAGTTTATTCTACACGACCACTAACAAAATTTGCTGGACTACCGATGAGAGGAACTTACGTTCCTCTTAGATTCCCCTTAGGTTCTCCTCGTAGGCGACATCCGAGTGCAAAGGGTTAAGCCAGAGGTGCACGGCAACACGGTGCGTCGATCGATGCCCGAAATCCGTGGGGTTCTAACTGTTCGCGGAGGCGTGGATGTTCTGGCGGCGGCAGAGATAACCGCGCCACCGCGATAAATTCGCGGCGCACTTTACGTTTTACAGCGACATTCATTAACCAGCTAGCGCGGGATGAAAAATGCAGCGGCCGCGTAAACGAATACAAAAGTGCTCCGCTCGGCGCGGTGCGTTGGACGAAAGAGGGACAGAGGGAAAAGAGTGGAGAAACAAATCTAACGGCCGGAACGAATGAGGACGGCAGCGATCTTCGAGTTCAGAGAATTGAACTCAAAGAGAGATAAGAGAGATAAGGATGATAAGGAAGATAAGAGAGATAAGAGAGATAAGAGAGATAAGAGAGATAACGGCAGAATGAGATAAGAGAAGACACGTGCTCATAAAGAAGAAGAAGTAATAAAGAAGAAGAAGAAGGAGTAAAGAGGAAGTGAAATAAAGAAGAAATAAAGAATAAACATTAATTGTAGTTTTTTTGTTTACAGGTAGGAAGTGTAAATAATGTAAATAATAGTTCCTAGGAAATATGTCAATATAACCTTGTTTACAGAGAAACAGTCTTGTTTATTCTGAAAATTCATAAAAATATCAACCCTCTTATATACATATATATAAATATATATCGTAATTAACTGCAATACAGGATCGATAAAATTTCAATTACTTTTCTTCGCAGGAAAACAATTTCCGGCTTATTATTACTCAATAGAATATACAATCGAACCTCGTATACATTTCGAAAAGGAAAGCTCGGCTAAAATCACGAGGAGAGAAAGCGGTGGAATAAAAATTGCAGTCCACTTTGAATCACCGTTCGAACGGAACTCGGAGCGGAAAGAGTGCATCCGTGACACCGTGGAAGAGGGCGGCTGCATTTGGGCACCGTCGAGGGGGGTTGAAAGCGGGGAAAGCCAGGGGCTGGCGGCGACGTCGGTCCGTAGTGTCTCCGCGGACAGCAACAACGCCGCCACGCAGCCTGTCGGGCTCCCGGTGCTCTCCTGCGCACCCAACCCCCGACAACCCCCGTCTGAATTTCCCGCGCGATCCCTTACGACTCGAGTGGCTCAGTTGCGCGCGGTGGAAGCTTCCCAAAGCGTCGACCTCGCCGTTGGAAATGATCGAAATACCTGGAAGATTGCCTCGATCGGTCCACCGGAAGCTATTCCACCCCCTTTCGAAACTGTTACAGTGATTAACCACCCCGTCAAGATACCCAGGCTCGTTTAATCTCTGCTAGGGGTCGATCCGCGAGGGGTCCGGGCTAAGGGTGGCAGGGAATCCTCGGTGAATGGAGGACTCGAGGTCTACGAGCCGCTCGGAGGGGGTGGTACGACGGGGGGAGCCAACGGGGTCTTCAGGGGTGCAATGTGACACAGTGAACTCGAGGGAAATCGAATCGACACTTCCATGCGGTGGGAAGCGTCGATTTAACAGGCTTTAATCCACTTGGAAAAACGGAAGTGAAAGATTCGTCGCTGAATATCTGGAAACGTGGTTTGCGAGAGATAGTGATTTCGAACGGACGCAACTTTCGGTTTCTCGCGGGGACTTTTCGGAGAAAAGGCGAGGGAACGTTTCGAGGATCGAACGAGGGATCCCCGAGCAGCGATGAAAACCTCGGACGAGGCATCGATCTGACCTTTCGATAACCGTCGGGCTTTTTGTGTCGCGGAACGGTCTAACGTTCGCGTGTCGATCGAGCCTGTCAGACAGGAGGAGAAGCCCCTGTTCGGCTCTTTTTTCACGGTAACGTTATCGTCTATTAAGGTAAGTCGTCTGTCACGCTTTGTTTTTTGAGGAGAAGGGTAGGCCATCGAAGTGCCTCCACGCGGTGTGCTTCCATGTTCAGATAAAGACTGGATAAGTGCAAGGAAATCGGTCCAACTTTCTGATCTGTGTTTACATTTGACTCGAGTCGAGCGTCGAACGTAGAAAAGGACAGAGAGTGGAAGAGAAAGAGGTACGAGGAAAAAACACAGTCGGCAGAAGCGTATCAATCGTTCAGGATCATATTACAGTAAAGAATGGATAAGTACAAGAAAGTCGGGACTCAAACGTTGCACTTATCTGGGTTTAGATTTGGCTCGAGTCGAGCGTCGAACATAGAAGACAGAGAGTGAAAGAGAAAGAGGTCCGAGAAAAAAAAACACTCGGCAGAAGCTTATCAATCGGTTAGGATCATATTACACTGCTCGCTCGCCAAGTGTCAAGGGAACCCCCTCAGTGGTGGAGATAGTCATCTTGCATTTATCCAGTCTTTAGTGTATCGAGCCTCCCATAGCTAAGAATGAGTCAAACGTGAACACGAATCGTAGAGTGTGGGACTGGTCGTGTAGACCAGCGGTCTACCAAAAGCGGTCGACCGTGGATCCGAGGATCGTGGGTTCGAATCTCCGCGCCGTATTTATCGTAGGGACTCCTGGAAAATTATTTTAAATATCAGAGCCCACGCCATCGGCAGCCGAAACGTTCAGCATAGCTCATTAGCCGATTCGCGTGGAGCTAATGCCGGTAATTCCCTAGCGCTGATTAAATTCAATTCTGGGTGTGCCGTTCAAAGCGATCGAACCCGCAAGTATATTCGAAATTCAACGATCAGTTACAAGAATAGGGGACATCGCGCAATGCGGGCCCGCTTTGAATTGCTTTCCACTTGCCGCGTCGCCGACTCCTGTCACGCTCAAAAGCGCCTTTGCCTAAGCACGGGACTACCGTCCGCCGCGCTATGTAATTAATTTCTCATTCAGTGTCAGATTACATCGACTGCAGCTGGAAAGCGTATCAAAATCCAATGGGATAGGGTGCCATCGACAGACACCGGGTTGTATTATCGGGGCAACCAAGCAATTCGACAAGTATCGATAGCAGGGGCGGCTTAACACCTCGACCCGGATCGCTATCGCTTTGACTCGCTAAATCGAACACGCGTTACGTGCTCGACGCGCGTTTTGAGTTCGGTGGAGTCCTAGCGCGTGGAGCCTGGTTCAGACCATTCCGTAAGCGTCTGTTTTTCGTTTGTTTTTCGCGCGATACGGGTCGCGTAGGTTGGAAAAGTAGAGATAACTAGATCGCACGACCAACCGCCATAGACA